>NC_053169.1:76593058-76908058 GCF_016835505.1 Polypterus senegalus | reverse complement strand
CCAAAGTAAACATGAAAAGTTTTCATTTAATCTCGTCAGTTTCAGTTTGATTTTAGGAAGTTGTTTGTAATTATACTTTTGTACAGTTTGGTGTTCTACATCAGGAGCAAGGCAGAAACCACCAGTACAATTTTGTGCACTGTAATAAATAAATGCTATATGCTACAATGTGCTGACTTCTCCCCAGAATTGGTTTCCATTTAGCATGTGATGCTTCCTGGGCAGCTTGTGGCCCCCGGTGACCTACGGGTAGATTAAGCAGGTATCAGAATGTTATGTTATGATGTAAATTCTGCATATTAGCCTTCAAGTTTGCAAGTAAACCTTTCAAATTCATTAATTGAGCTCTACATGAAGTACAAATATTCGGTTCGTTCGATAGTAGTGTAATCATTTTTTTTCCCAAATACCAAATTTTAAAGAGAAATTTTACATGAAGATTGAGCCTTTTGCCTTCAGATGTACCCATTCAATAGAGCTATTGGCATGTCATTAAAGCCATAAAACATTTACTTTTTGTTTGTGAGTAAATTTACCTTTGTGCCCAGTTGAGCGATCCTTGATATCCATCTCTCAACCCTTGTGTGAGTCATACTGTTTCATGTTGTCTTTTGGGTAATTAATGGTTGTCATTTTTTTGTATGTCTTGCACATATTGTAACTTAAGAATGCGATTTGTGACAAACCCTAATGTTTTAGTGCTCCACACTGAGTTACTGATTGTCTTTCATTATGTGTTTTTTTTATCAGGTTTTTCAATGTTAGGAGCACCACGGTCCTTTTTATAACCAGTAATTTAAAAAAATGATTATTCTTATTTACAACTTTAGACGGCATGGACTATGATATAGTGGATAGCACTGCCGCTTCAAGGGTCCCACGTGTGGTCATTGTCACTGTGGAGTTTGCATGTTGCTTGTTCTTCCTGTTTCTGGGTGGGTTTTTCTCTGGGTACTCCAGGTTCCTCTCACATCCCTGTAGACATGCTGGGTAGTTTGATTTGCAATTCCAGACTGGCCCGGTTTGAGTATGTGGTTAAGTAATATACAGTATTGTTGCCTGTGACCTTTAAATTGGATGAAATTGGTTTTTGATTTGTTGTATTTCATTTTGTGCTATTTTAAGATTTTGAGACTTTAGAAGTGATGCAGTGCTGTAGAACCCATGATCTGCCACTCGTTTCTGGTTGAATTTAATTATATCCTTTGAACCCTCAGCTGCTTTATGGACTTCCATTTTGACGAAATTAACTGTTGGGTGCTTGGCAGTCTATGGGGCTCTCAGTGGTCTGCCTGCTACTATAAAAGATACCCCTTTGGTCTTGGCTTTTAAATCCCGGCTGAAGACTCACTACTTCAGTTTAGCATATCCTGTCTAGAGCTGCTGATTAACTGTACATACTGCATCTCTGTTGTTAGTCATTAGCACTAAAACATAAGTAACATGATAGTTATAATTTGTTACTAACCCTCACCTATTCTGTTTCTCTTCTCGGTACTCAAATGTGGCACTTGGTGCCACAGCCCACCTGCCAAGTTGTTTTGCCTGCCTAAGGTATAGTCATCCCTGATGGAGGATCGCCGGAATCGTGGGATAGAGGGGTCCTTTCATCAGATTGGCTGGCCCAGCACTGTTTCAGCTGTGGATTGGCCAAATATAGGAGGCAGCTTGATGGCTGAGGTCTCCAGGACTCTAAACAAATTCCAATTCATATTATGTGATTATCTACTGTTAAATTCTCTGTACTTGTAAAAGTTTTACTTTTATACTGTACTAGCAAAATACCCACGCTTCGCAGCAGAGAAGTAGTGTGTTAAAGAAGTTATGAAAAAGAAAAGGAAACATTTTAAAAATAACATAACCTGATTGTCAATGTAATTATTTTGTCACTGTTATGAGTGCTGCTGTCATCAAGGATTTGATTATCATTATTTCTTTCAATCAGGTTCGTATTTGGAGGACGTGTTGTTATGAAGTTACATTCTGTGTTTGTCAACCGTTGTAAAGATAACAGGTTTCATTCATCGAAGTGTTCACTGCGCAAATCGCTACTCGTGAAAGTAAGATGTTTAACAGGCATTCCCGGTATTAACTTGTGCTAAATGTACCACGGTGTGATGTAAGGGGAGCTGACTGTAAAAAGGCAAGGAGGCGTGTATTTTGAACGAAAAGGGAGAAGACAGCGAAGGAGCCGAAAAGTGAGAAGGAAAACTGTTTAAATAAAGAGCTAGGAAGGTGAATGGAAAGAAGCAGCCAGCGGTAAAGCAAGGAAGACTTCGCAATAAGGATGGTTCGGTGCACATAGAAGGCGTAACAATGAGATTGTTAAGCCTTATGATAATGTTCCTGCACGGAGGATTTAGAGAGACGCACTGGGAGAAGTATAATCTAAACCTCTCTACAGTTTTGTTTATTTTCGGGTTGTAATGTTCATCAAATTTACGTATCATCTGGTCCAGTGGCGGACCGTGCATTTCACACCTAGGCCTTCAGTAGTGCTTCGTCTGAATCAACCCGCCCCTCAAAAACTAATTTATGGTTATAAAAACCATCTTAATATGCAGAAATACAGTATAAAGAGCCGCTGCATCGCAGATAGATAATTCCTGTAGCCACAATAAATGCCTTTATTGAATAGACAAAACAGGGGTGAACAAGTTCCTTTCTACTGCAGCTACAGCCGCGACTCACATAAAAAACATCAATAATAACTCATAAACTAGCAATATTATTTAGGAAAATCGCAACTTTTTACTCACCAAAAATTCGGATTATTTGTAAACAAAATCCATCCTCCTCTCTTTCCTCAAAAACAGTTCAATTACTCTGTCGTACAGATTATCCGTGCGCTTCAGTTCCATCAAAAGGTCCCGTTCTATTGCCATCTAAGCTAATGCTGAAAGTCGAACCTGCCCTGTTGTATTTCTGGCATAAGTTTTAATTCGCTTTAGGGCTGAAAATGTCCGCTCGACAGAAGCGGTGCACACGGGAATGGTCACTGCCAAATATACCAATGTGAACAGCTGCCCAATGCTCTCATTCAGATTTTTCTGATGAAGGAAGTCAAGGAGATCAGTGGGAGATTTTTCTGCAAAATCATCCATGGCATACATTACAGTCAGTTCTGTTTTTAGCCGAGACAGATCAAAAACTGCTCCATGGCTCTTCTGTTAAACTGGAGAAGGCTGCATTTGGGAAATTTTTCTTGTATTCCCGAAACTTCTCAGGGTCGAGGAGTGTGACAAACATCAGTTTTTCGTGGTCTTGAAATCTGGTCTGTGTCTGGCAAATAATATTGTCCAGAATCCTGCCATGGAGTTGGCGGTAGTGCGCGCAAGGATCTTGCGTTCAGTGGCCTCGTAGAATTCCTCATATTGGCTTCTATCCAATCAATGGGTCTGAATACGGTGAAATTGCCGTATGCCTGCTAGAGGGCCCTACTGACACCAACTCAAAATCTGATAGGTTGAAGCAACAGTTTAATCGACATTTATTCTGTGTTAGAGGGCCTGCAGAACGGATTGTGAAGGCCTCTTTGCCTGGCAACAAATGATGGCTGAAATGTGATTGGTTAAATGCTTTAATACGAAAATGCATGTTTGGAAGCAGTGACGAAAGTAGGTTCTAGTTATGACCGTTACGCGTAGAATTTCAAAATGAAACCGGCCTAACTTTTGTAAGTAAGCTGTAAGGAATGAGCCTGCCAAATTTTAGCCTTCCACCTACACAGGAAGTTGGAGAATTAGTGATGATTGAGTGAGTGAGTCAGTGAGGGCTTTGCCTTTTATTAGTATAGATTGAGGATTACTTGTGTTCTGTGTATTGTATTGTATTGATCCCCTTCTTGTTGACACCCACTACACGCCCAACCTACCTGGAAAGGGGTCTCTTTTTGAATTGCCTTTTCCAAGGTTTCTTCCATTTTTTTTCCCTACAAGGGAGTTTTTCCTTGTCTTTTTAGAGTGTCAAGGCTGGGGGGCTGTCAATAGGCAGGGCCTGTTAAAGCCCATTGTGCCACTTCTTGTGTGATTTTGGGCTATACAAAAATAAAATGTATTGTATTGTAAATGACCCGCGTCTAGGCGAGGGAAAACGCCGTCCAAATTTTTTATTCGTCATAGACGGTCTATTGAACTGCTCTTTGTCTCATCCCTCACCTAGGACCAGTTTGCCTTGGGTGACACAACCAGGGGCATAAAGCCCCGGACAACAGAGCTCATAGGATCATTGGGACATGCAAACCCCTCCGCCACGATAAGGTAGCAGTTCGAGGAGGAGAAATTACGAGATCACAAAAGAACGAGATCACAAATACAAGCGGCTGAAATGAGTTTCCTCCGCAGGGTGTCTGGGCGTTCCCTTAAAGTTAGGGTGTCCTGCGCATTGAGAGGAGGCAGATGAGATGGCTCGGGGCATCTGTCAGGATGCCTCCTGGAAGCCTCCCTGGTGAGGTGTTCTCGGCACATCCAACCAGGAGGAGGCCCGGGGAAGACCCAAGACACGCTGAAGGGACTATGTCTCCCGGCTGGCCTGGGAACGCCTTGGGTTTCTCCCAGAAGAGCTAGAAGAAGTGGCCGGGGAGAGGGAAGTCTGGGCATCTCTGCTCAAGCTGCTGCCCCCGCGACCTGACCTCAGATAAGCAGAAGAGGATGGATGGATGGATGTATTGTAAGTACATTTGTACTTCTGGCCTTGCCGAGCTGCTGTTTGTATTGCACTCTCCTTGTGTGGTCTTTGCCAATTTGTAAACTTGAGATGCTACAAATAAGGTACACTTTTGGTCCTGTTCATATACAGAAACTTTATTTGTTGAGTATTTGTATGTGAGCCTCAGTTGTTACATTAAGTGCAGCCGTTGTGGAATTTGTAGATAGTTTATATAGGGTTTTTTTTCCCATCCTACTTGCATATTGGAAATGGTTGTGTTCTTAACAGATATTCTGGCGAGCACTGCTGCTCATCTTTCTAATCTTTGACCACTTACTAAATCTGATTTCTGTTGTAATAATTGTGTTTACCATTGGCTGTTGTTTTGTTGAAAACTAATTCTGTCAACCTCATGTATGGCTTTGTCTATAACTAAGCAAAAAAAAGTGTGCCAACAATTTTATTAATATCACATGGAATTGAACTACTGGTTGAGCAGATATTGGCAGATTATTAACATCATTTTAATAATCAGCTCTGAGACTTTCTGGCTTCAGTATTGATTTTGCTGATCTTTTTCCTGCTACTCCCAGTCACTGAGTCCCACTCAGAATTATTCTGAATATGTCTGAGTTTCCTAGATTGTTTGGCATTGGTTGATGTTTGTTTTCTTCCTGCTTTACAGATCTAATTGTTCATTTTGATTGTAATATAGCATAACATACCTAACGTAATATTCTCAGATCCACTTTAATTCTGTTTATTCCCACAGGGGGCTAGAGCCTATAAGTGTTAAGTGCAAGGCTGGGATCAACCCTGGATGGTATACCCCACCATTGCATCGTCCCTTCATGCACACTCATACTTATACAGAATCAATTTAGAATAACCAATGCCACACACATCTTTATTGATGTAAAAGAAAAACTTTTGTACCTTGTGGAAACATTAAACACACAGGCACAAGAAAAAATTGCAAATGTCATATAAACAACTACCAGGCTTTCAGCTCGAATTCAGTGAAGCCAACCAATGCACTATTTTGACACCAAGTCAGGTTGGGAAGCATGCACTGGTACAGTGCGTTTCCGCACCCACTACACGACGAAACAGCTCTGCATCCCGGTTGGTGACCCCCCAGACAGACACGTGGTCCAGTCCAACCCTCCGGAAATAACCCTCTATCTGCCGCAGCCAGGTGTTATGTGAGTGACCCCTTGGCCTGGTCCAGCCACTTGGGTCCCTAACAATGATGATCTTTTGAGCTGGATCACCCTGGGAGAAACGCGCCACATAGCCATAGTGCCGTAACTGACACTTCCTCACAATGCAGGTAATGTGCCTCATTCGACACAAAGTCAAAACAGTGGTACCCAAGGATTTTCTGGAAAGACACAGTATCAAAGGAGTCCAGTCTTCGTCTCAGGTCACTGGAGAGCATCCATGTCTCACAACAACAAGACAGGAAGCACCAGGACTCTAAAGACTTGGACCTTCATCCTTTAGCATAGATATCGGGAGTGCCACACACCCCTTTCCAGCAACCTCATCACTCCCCATGCTCTCCCAATCCGTCTACTGACTTCATAGGAAGAGTCACCAGAGACATGAATGTCACTGCCAAGGTAAGTAAACCTCTCGACAAGGTCAACACTCTCTCCGCAGACAGACACACTGCTAATGGCTGTGCCCAAGAGGTCATTAAAGGCCTGGATCTTGTTTTTTTATCCGGGACACTCGCAAGCCCAGACACTCAGACTCCTCACTCAGTCTCTCGAGTGCCCCGATCAGAGCCTCAATTGACTCTGCAAAGATCACAGCAACGTCAGCAAAGTCAAGATCCGTGAATCTTTCTTCACCAACAGATGGCCCACGGCCGCTGGACCCCACAACCTTGCCAGTCCATACAAGCATTGAACAGAGTAGGAGCAAAAACACACCCCTGACGAACCTCAGAATCAACTAGGAAAAACGCAGAGGTTCTACCTCCACTCTGCACAGCACTCACAGTACCAGTGTAGAAGCCAGCCATGATATCCAGCAACCTCGAGGGGATCCCGCGAACCCAGGCGTGTCCCACAAGGCAACTCGATCAACTGAGTTGAACGCTTTGCAAAAATTGACAAAGGTTGCAAAGAAACTGTGCCAATATTCGCGTTTGCACTCCATGAAACCCTCAGTGCCAGGATGCGGTCGATGGTGGACTTCTTAGGCATAAAACCAGACTGTTCCAGTCGCTGGTAGGTGAGCAAGTTATCACTGATCCTATTGAGTACGACCCTAGCAAGGACCTTACCCAGCACTGAGAGCAGTGTTATCTCCCTGTAGTTGCTCCAATCTTGGCAATCACCCTTCCTTTTCCAGATACATGACACCACATGATTCTAAATTTTTCTTCAATTGTCTGTATTGTTGATCTGGTGTGCTCAAATAACATTTCACTGTAAAAAAAAAAATATTCTATTTTTGTTTAAGCATTGGTTTTATTATGAAGTGTCTGGTATTTTTAAATAATTTTACTGAAAACTGCATATTAATCTGTATCACTTTAAGAGAAATATGATGTCTTCAGGATGACTTGGTTCCTTCTTCCCTCATACATACGAGAGCTGTCTCAGTACTTTCAATTCAGCATCTAAATTCTTTATTGAAGTCATTTGTTTTTCTCTGCTTATTCAACATCTGTCTGGCAGCCATATGCTTGATTCTTTAAAGTTGGGTTTCTGAGAGCAGCATAAACTTACATTTTAATAAATTTGAAATCCCACCTGAATACCAGCTTTGTCTAAAATTGACTCTACTGTGCTTTCTGCTCAAATGATGACTGTACTCTGGTGTGTCTCTGACCTTCCTGTTAATTAACTTAATAGCACATTGTACACTGACAGTCACTACTTCCATGTGATTTACATTAACTTTGAATAATAAAAATGATTTAATAATAATTTATTACTTTTATATAGCACTTTTCTTACCTAAACAAAGGGCTTTAGATAGATAGACAGTGGGGAGCCACTTCAGCAACGTGTAGCATCCACTTGGATGATGTGACGGCAGGCATTTTTGCTCTTGAACATTTACCACACATTAGCTATTAGGTGGTGAAGGGGTAAGAGAGAGAGAGAGAGCCAGTTGGAGACAAGGAATGAATAGGAGTCAAAACAGACAAGCCCGGGGTAAACAGTTTAGCCAGGACATCAGGAAACACCCTACTGTTTTTGAAAGATACCCACAGAGAATTAGGACTTTGGATTTATGTCTCATGTGAAGGACATTCCTCATCACTGCACTTCAGCATTAGGATCCACCACAGTGTAAGCACCCCCTCATGGCCACCTCTTCCAACAGCAACCCAAGCTGTTTCTAGATGGTCTCCCATCCATATAGTGGCCTGGACCAAAAAGCTTCAGGTAGATTTCCTATTATAAAACATTATTACTTTTTTTTCTTTACTTTGAATCTTCTTTTCCTGTTTTGTTTCCATGTAAGGGGCTTCATGATGAACAGTGATGGTGGTTTTCAATTTCCCATCCTTTAACATTTCTACACGTCCTTGGGACAGATGGTGACTTCTGCTTATTGCAGGAAGTTACCCTCAACTATGTGTCATTTTGCAACTACAGATGACTATGCAAACTTATTTCAGTATGGAGAGCTGTATATATATTTTGTAAAGATTTTGCAATTTGTTTTTTTTGTGACTATAGACATTTCATTGTAGTTATGCAAAAAGAAAAGCTGATTTTATTTTGTTACCATAGTTTTTGCATTACACTGTTCAATGGATATCATCTACATAAAGTCACAATATTAAACAAAAATGAAAAGAAAATGTAATTTTTTTCACTTTCAACAAAGCATAACAAACATTCAAAAAACACAGAAATGTGAATAAGTTATTTTTAAAAATATTTACTTGTTTTATTTCTGCACATCTCTGATTATAGTAATAACACAAAAATAACTTGATTAATATTAACATTGAGTATAAACAGTTTTCTGTGAAAAGAACAGTTTAGATAAAGGTTTGCCTCTTGAAATGTGGCACACCTGTTCATATGATGCTTTTCGAAAGTATTTGTATACAGTAGGCTTGTGCACAAAGACAACATGATAGTAATGCAAATACAAGTTAAGTAAATATTTATAAAAATCCAGCTTAATGATTCAGTGCTTCTAAGCACAAAGCATACTGGCCTTAATAAAAAATTTCCACTTTTTATACTGCTGTAACCTGGCCAACCAAACACTGTTGATGTCGGAGATTGCCACAAAAATGTATGGGGATACCACCCCATGTTACCATTGGTGGTCCTAATCTACATGACAGTCCACCTAGCCTTATAAAATTAAAGGGCTTGTGTTGAATTCCTTGTCCCATTTTGTAAGAAGAAGAATTTAAACATAAACACAGGTCTGCAAAATTAAACTTAATACAATTTTTTTTTAAATTCTGAATAGCTAATTTTATTTCAATTAGCAATTTTCAATTGTGTCACATTTAAGTAAAAGCTGAAAACAAATGTTAAATAAAAATTTAACAAATGTATGCATACAGTATTGTTCTACACCAATTTAATTTGAAAATATTTAGTCAGTGTAATATTTTTAAACATTTTTAAACAATTCATAAACAGTATATGTAAAGAAAAGGACAACACATATTAATTGATTTGCATATAACCTCCCTAGTTTTTATCATTTCTTTGTTATTTTGATCCAAAACTTGGTTTGAATCATCCAGCAGTAATCTGCCATCACCCCAGCATCCCTATACCTTCTTTACATGTCCTTGATATCCTAATGAAATCTTTCACCCTGCTCTTCACTCATCGCTGTAAGATTTTCAGAAAAAAATGCAAATCCAAAAAGAGAACTTTGACACTTGTGTTGCAAACCAATTCTTTTACACTTAAGTATTACAATTTTCACAATTTCTTTGTTATTTTGGTCTTTGTTACCAAAAAGCTTAGCTATTTCTTCTTCAAATGATACCCAAGCATCTTGTTCCAGGTCATTCATCACACCATCAAATTCTGCATACGAAACCAGTTTTCTAGCATCGGATTCATCAAAAATGCCTTCTTGCAATGTAGCCCCAGACAAACTCAAACATTTGGCACAAATACAAAAAACAAGTTCTGTCTTTCGATAGGGTTAAACTGATAAACTCCTTTATTAAACCAAACTTAATATGGGGCATTGGTAAGCAGCAATTTATCTGGATCCAGCAAGCTAAACCGATGATGGTTTTGGCTCTAAGCTGTAGCTTTCTTCTAGCTGTGCATTCCTTCAGAACCCAATGTCCGTTCTTGGCTCTGCTGTCCCACTCACAGCAAAAACTTTGGGATTCGTGTATGCCCTGATCCAGTAAGATGCACAGAACTTTCAGGCCCCCACATATGAATCAACTGTGCTCACTGTAGTTAATAGGCGTTAAAATAACTGTTTTGAATGAAATTTAGCTTTTCATATTATAAAATATTGCATTCATACAAATTATCAATAAAATATTTAATTAATTATAGTGTGAAAATAATAAAAAAAATGCCTATAATTAAAAGGAAACAAATGTGTTTTCTGAAAATGTTGCATGATGGAGAAAAGTGCCTTTCATTATTGAATTCATTCCCAAAAAATAAATCACTTGAAACAAAACAATTTTTCAATCTATGCATACATGTGAATCTGCCTGAATGACTCACCAATGTAGTCCCAATATTGAGGATCATCCTAGTGGCATTCCTGGTTTTCCTTTTCTTTTTAAGTACAACTGCCCAGGGAATGTTGTAAGTGTTGTAGTTTTCCCTGAGACGATGGAAGTTCCATGCCCTCCCATGTAAATTCAGGGTTTTCTTCTAAATCCATTACAGGAACACCTTACAGTGTATACAGTTATGAACAGCGTTAAAACCATTTTATTAGGTATAGCTTGCAGCCATTTATCAGGGTAGTATAGTTTTAGATTTAGGACCATAACTTGTTTTTAACTCAAAATGCACTTAGCAGAAGGTCCAGGCTCTGCCAAAATGAGCTGAAACCTGAAACATTGCTAATACAGGTTAATCATCAAGTGCATATCTGTTGAGAATAGAGTAACAATGAGCCTTTAGTTTAAACTGATGAAAACACATAGCAGTCTAATTGTGAAGATATCACACTAGAACAGTGCTGTATAATTTTTGTAATTTCTTTGGTCCATTCAGTTATTTTTATTAGTTGTTTCCCCATCTATCCCTTCATCCATTTTCCAAGCTAGCTTATCATGAGCAGCATAGTGGTGAAACTCTTGCATATTCTAGCAATCATCAGGTGCAAGGCAGGAACAATCCCTGCATAGTGTACCAGTCCATCACATGGTGAACATATACACACGCTAGGGCTAAAGCAGCATCACCTTTCCACCTAACCTGCTTGTCTTTGGACAGAAGGAGGAAACCAGAATACCCAGGGGAAACTCGAATGGACACACAGAGAACACGCAAATTCCATGCAGTAAGCACCTGAGAGGTGAACTACGGTCTCCTCGTTAGGAGGTGCCAGTGCTAACACTACACCACTGTGCCACCCATTAGTTGTTTACAAATTTCTGAATTGGTCCTTGTGTGAAACTAACCACTCATTGAAACTGAATGGGAAGAAGCTGTTGACCCTTTGAGATGGGACTTCTGGTTTCTGTTAAGACTTCCCACTTTCCTTGTTGATGTTTGTTATACTTTGCCATCTTGACATCACTTGCAGCCACAGCTTTTTAATGACTACTATCGGTGCAGAGGAAATTCAACATCCAGATCATGATAGTTCTGCAGAACCTTTACTGGGAAAATACTTGACATAGGTTGGGCCTCAGACTAGTGAGATAGATTTGTTTTTTATGGTTCATTTATATTGGGATATCACCATCATTTCAGTCATTTTTTTTGCATTCACTTTACTTCATATATTTAAGCTGTCTTCATCATTTAACAAAATCTTGTCAATTACTGTTCCATTTTGCACTTTGTGTGTGTTTGGTTTACGATATTTTTTGTATGTGTTGAGTATAATGTGTATTTAGTGGAGATTTTCTTTATGTATGGTGTATAATGTTTATCTCATGAAAACACTTTCTAGTATATGTAAATGCATTTTTGACTAGACTAGAATACAGCAATTGCACAGCTTGGACTCCATAGTTGCTATCACTGAATATATTGTATTAATATTTGTTTTTCACTGGTACATAGGCAGCGCATAATGTGATTTTTTTTTTTTCTTCAAAATTCTCTGCTGGATTAGTACTCAAGTGTAATATGTTTTTTTGATGTTGTGGGAACAACAACAACAACAACAACATTTATTTATATAGCACATTTTCATACAAACAGTAGCTCAAAGTGCTTTACATATTAAAGAATAGAAAAATGAAAGACATAATTATAAAAAAATAAATCAACATTAACATCGAATAAGAGTAAGGTTCAATGGCCAGGGGGGACAGAAAAAACAAAAAAAACTCCAGACGGCTGGAGAAAAAATAAAATCTGTAGGGATTCCAGACCATGAGACCGCCCAGTCCCCTCTGGGCATTCTACCTAACATAAATGAAACAGTCCTCTTTGGATTTAGGGTTCTCACGGAAGGGCTTGATGATGATGATGGTCACGTAGACTTCTTCCTTTTAATCCGTCCATCATTGTTGGAGCATCATGAAGCTTTGAGTAGGTGGAGGTGGCGCAGGCCACCACCACAAAGAAACCCGAAAAAGAAACAGAAAAGAGAGTAGGGGTCAGTACCGATTTTAGAGCCACCATGAATAGTTGTTATGATGAATTGAACATACAGAGTATCAGGATTAAGTTAAATTACGATTAAAATGAAGTTATAAAAGGCCATGTTAAAGTAATGCGTTTTCAGCAGTGTTTTAAAGTGCTCTACTGTATCAGCCTGGCGAATTCCTATTGGCAGGCTATTCCAGATTTTAGGTGCATAACAGCAGAAGGCCGCCTCACCACTTCTTTTAAGTTTTGTTCTTGGAATTCTAAGGAGACACTCATTTGAGGATCTGAGGTTACGATTTGGAATATAAGGTGTCAGACATTCCGATATATAAGATGGGGCGAGATTATTCAAGGCTTTATAAACCATAAGCAGAATTTTAAAGTCAATTCTGAATGACACAGGTAACCAGTGTAGTGACATCAAAACTGGAGAAATGTGTTCGGATTTTCTTTTCCTAGTTAGGATTCTAGCAGCTGCATTCTGCACTAGTTGCAAACGATTTATATCTTTTTTGGGTAGTCCTGAGAGGAGTGCGTTACAGTAATCTAGTCGACTGAAAACAAACGCGTGAACTAATTTCTCAGCATCTTTCAGTGATAAAAGAGGTCTAACTTTACTTATGTTTCTTAAGTGAAAAAATGCTGTCCTAATGATCTGATTAATATGTGATTTAAAATTCAGATTACAGTCAACAATCACCCCTAAGCTTTTTACCTCCGTCTTGACTTTTAATCCTAATGTATCCAGTTTATTTCTAATAGCTTCATTGTATCCATTATTGCTGATCACTAAAATTTCAGTTTTCTCTTTATTTAACTTGAGAAAATTACTATTCATCCATTCTGAGATACAAGTCAGACATTGTGTTAGTGAATCAATAGAATCAGGGTCATCAGGTGCTATTGATAAGTACAGCTGTGTGTCAGAAAACAGACAGAACACGGTTGCATTCTTTTATTTGGTCAGTACTCATTTTTGGCTTTAGAATGATTACCCGTCCCAACAGAATTTAGCATTTTGTGCTGTGTAATTTGTCAGTTATTGTGGGCTCTGGAATGAACTTTTCCTTTAAGAGTAAACATTTTGAAATCTGCTTGGCCATGCACTAATATAAAAACTTATCTTGTATGGGTACTTTTTTTTTTTTCTTTTATAATTGAAGCATGGCATTAGAATGAAACTGAAAACTGTGAAAGCTAGTTAATGTTTGTCGGATCATAGTGATAGATTATAGTCTTCATATAACTTTTTTGTTTTTGTTTTCAATTTTAGGAGTCGGAGTTTGTGTGCTTGGAGGTTGATGAAGCAAAGGTGAACTACATTTTACAAAATATGGCTGAAATTGAAGATGGCATCAATGGCATTGTGCATGGCAACTGAAAAGATTTGAAAGAGAATGTTGCTGTGGTAATCCTGTTTATAAACATCATTCATTATAATATAGTTAAAAAAATAAAATAAAATGGACAATTTTGGAAACTTTTTTGTACTTCTTTGTGTATAGTCAATCAATAATAAATGTGTAAAAATATAATAAGGCTTTTGTAAGAGGTCATGAGAGCTATTCCTTACAGCTGTGTTTGACTGGTCTTGTTCTGCTATTCAATTCAACAGATAATACCCATTAAATAGGCAGTTATTGGAACAACCCGATTTCTTTCCCAAATTTACAGTAAGCGTTATTTGTTGTAATAACAACATTCACTAGAGAAAAACATGTATGTACTGAATCAGAGGTTTATTACTGAAGTGTTTAAAATAAGAACAACTGGAGTGGTATTCCACAAAATGTTTTGGTGAGTTTTGTTTTTAATATAAAAAAAAAACCTGTATTAACAAATTTGGACCCTAGCTCGCCACAATTATAATATGGAAAGCCGGTTCAGTCAATGGATAGCTTAACCCTTTAGCTCATTATTACAATGTATTACTTTTGTAACATTCTGCTGCCTGAAATATGCAATCACATCATTAAAGGGTAATCTGCAGCCTTCAGTATGGACAGTAATGGAAATTACTGGATGTTGGTAGTGTCAGATGCTTTAATGGACTATTTGCCGCTACTGCAATCATTTTACTTTTGAATTTTTCATAAAAACATAATCACATAGTATATGGGAGAAGATAACATGATCTAGTAACTAACTTGGACAAAACACTAGACGGTACTGCTTTTCAAGGATGACTCCCAACAGTTAAGGATTTCTGTGAGCTGAAGAATTTAAATTCCATTTTGTCAATAAATGTCAAGTGCTGATGTTACTCATGGATAGTAGAGGTTTCTGCCTTGCTACTCTCCCATGAATCTGAATTTCTACTTGGTCTCTTTGTTATTGTGGAGTCATAAACCCTGAACCTCAGCTGAGACTGTTCTTTGGGGACCTTAGGACTTTTTGAATAACTCGTTGCTGTGCCCCGGGATAATTTTAGCAGGCTAGCCTTTCTTGAAAAGTTCACCACTTTTCCAAATGATGTCCATTTGGAAATAACTCACTATGGCCATGATGGGGTATTAAGACAACTTATGCCATTTTTGCTCATCTCTTTATTGTAATGAAAAAATACTGGGACGAGACATCACTTTTTCAGAGAGACGCTTTCACCCCCCACGAGACGAGACTTTGTGCCAAGAGATTTAACCACGCCTAGAGCCGGAAAGAAAAGACAAAGAGTAGATGACAAAGTAGAAGGTCGTAAAGAATTTAAAAATGTTGGCGCAATAAACATGCAGAGCAGGTTAGAAGTAATGAAAGTACTAAAATTCAAAAGTCTCAAAAAAATGATAATAAAGATCACATTAACACAAACAAATGGAATTTATTCTCGGTGAAATAACGGAACAGTGAAAAGAGATTGAATATATTGTACGGATTTAAACTTTTAGTCGGAGACTTGTAGATCGTCTAGTTCGGGTTGCCATCAGGGGAAAGTAGTGTTTCTTCTCAATGAAGAGGCGTATCTGCGAGAATTAAAAGATTTGTTGTTTGGTGAAATTCACATACGCTGTCACGTTTGGGTCACAGATTTGCACAGATACACAGGAGATTTTATGACAGAAACGTTATTCAGACACTTCAAACAAACATAAGTCTCTTTCAGGAGTGAATCGAGGTCTGTGTGTAGTTGGTGGGGACTGTTCCATCTCTCAATTAAAAGAATAGAAAATCTTCCTCTTCATAGGGGCGCGCCTTGGAAGCGGGACCCCCAATAAGAGCAGGGGATGTCTGGGGGAGAAGAGAGACAAGGCAGTGAAACAAAAGGACAGCTGCTGTACTGGCTTTTAAATGTTTGAAGTGCTATGCGAAATGCTGCTTGCCAGCTGTCCAGCAGTTGATAGAGCAAAGAGGAGGTAAAAAAAAAAACTTTGTTTCCCATTGTATCTCTGTTTAAGAGGGGGTTTCAGAGGAGTGAACTCATCTCCTTGGGGTGCGTTCAGCCCCCCTCTTCAAAATGCAAGCAGCAGAGATGTGAAGTGCCTGGTGCGTAGCACAGGGTAGGGGTTGGCGGAGAAGTGAGCAGGGGGCAAAGACCCCTAGCTTTAAAAAAAATAATGAAGTGGGTTGTTAAAGTTAAACTTTACAAAAATATCAGAATTAAAAGTTATTTAAAAAGGTGAAAAGCATTAGCACTATTTTGTTTCATTAGCCTTTAGGTATTGAATGATTCTAAATTGTGAATTATGAAGTGCAGTGAATTTTTGTGAATTTCCCCTTGGGATTAATGAAAGTGTCTGTCTGTCCTGTCCTGTCTATCTATCTATCACCATGGTGTAGGTGTCTGTTCTATCATCTTGGTAAATTCAAATTTAGTTTTTCCTTATATAATTCTTTTCTGAGGAGATGGCTCAAAAATGTTAAAAATATTTGCAAAAACAGATTTATAGCTAGAAAACACAAGTCCATGCAGTATTTGCCTACACATTTATTTAAATATGCCGTAATAGATGAATAAAACATATCTGTACACTTTAAACAAGAACTCGGTAAACATACATTTAGTAAATATATTTATGAAAAAAAATACAATTTTCAGAATGAGAAAATTTTATTTATATTTTGTGTACTTTCACAAAAAGTTGTTAGTTGTCAGTTTAGACCTCTGACCAACAATCCAGCTCACACAATGAGGCACTGCACCTTGCCAAACACGCAGAAGTGCATTTGGTGTACTTGTATCCAAAGAGGCCCAGGTGGAGCAATGTCTGATCAAGTCACCTTGAAAAAGGCCCTAATTTCAAAATTAGTTCACAGCAAGAGAAATTCCACAGTTGATTTTTTCTGCATTCCATAAAGTTCAAGTATGTCGTACTCTGATAGGGTCAGTGAATTAAACTTGTTTAGTCTCTCGAGTACAGGAGACTGGTGGGGGGTCCTAATCTAGGTCTTTAAAATTTTCAAATCGGTAAAGGAGATTATCATAATTCTTTTGACTAAATGACAAGCACACCAGTGGAAACAAAGGGGAAGTGCATATAAGCTGAAGCCAGGAAGCACTTCTTTGCTGAAAGAGTTGTTGGAGTCTCTGACAAATTACCGAGACATGTAGTTGAAGCAAAAACCTTGACGAGTTTTAAGAAGTATCTAGGCGAGATATTGGGACAGTTTAGCTTATTAATTAAACAAACGAGCTTGATGGACTAAGTGGTCCCTTCTTGTTTGTTCAATGTCTTATGTTCATTTGAGTGTCAGCAGAAACAGGAGAAAGGGCCATTGGCATGCTTTAGGTAGAAATGTCATAAGCCAGCATTGCCACACTATTGTTTAAGTCAGTCCACTGTGTCTCGACTGCAGGTTTCATTAGGAAAGGAGGATTTATCCCAATGAATTAAACAACAGTTTAAATGAAATGATGAGCATCTCTTGGTTGAGGAGTATACTGTGTTTAATGGTCTCTTATCATTGTTGGCTGAGTGCCCTTTAGGGGTCACACAAGTGATGTCTCCAGGACAACACATGGAAATGCAGCATTTTCAAATAGAGCACAATGTTAAACCAATGTTCACGTGCAATCTTTCCACCACATGGTTATGCTTTGTATCATGCTTTGTCTTTAAGAAAACTGAAATGTCCATCCACCAAGGACCATTAGTGGTGTATAAGAGGGCTTTACTTCCACCCATGTGTGTTGCTGGGACACACTTGGTGAAGGTAGAGTAAGGGAGAGAGCTGGCAAACCTTGTGAAGCTCTTCAAGATATGTTAGACACCAAGCTTGATGCCAATGGATGTGGTTGTTTTTTACAAATTGTTTGCATGTTCTCCCTGTGTCTGCGTGGGTTTCCTCCGGGCGCTCCGGTTTCCTCCCACAGTCCAAAGACATGCCGGTTAGGTGAATTGGTGATTCTAAATTGGCCGTAGTGTGTGTTTGGTGTGTGGGTGTGTTTGTGTGTGTCCTGCGGTGGGTTGGCACCCTGCCCAGGATTGGTTCCTGCCTTGCGCCCTGTGTTGGCTGGGATTGGCTCCAGCAGACCCTCGTGACCCTGTGTCCGGATTCAGCGGGTTGGAAAATGGATGGATGGATGTTTATACTTGCATGTCTTTCATTAACATCTGCCTATTTCCTGCCATTCAATTCTCTACATTTCAAGTAAAATCCATGTCTTATTTCAGATAAAAAGGTCACATTTTATCTGGGCTTGAAGGATTTAATTTATTGTTTCAGCTATATTTGTCCCCCACAAATAAAGGGATCTCTTCTAAAAATTCAAGGAAATATACTATTATTGTAGGTGGACTCATACACTCTCAAATATGTGTCCAGAATTTCTAATATAGATTTACTATATAATTATCCATTTTTCTAACCCACATATTCAGTACATGCTAGCCATATTTGCTTGCACTGAGTGGTTCTCTCTGGTTGGAGGAGTGATCATGCAGAAGGTGTCCTCAGTTTATGTTTCTGTCAAAAGCAGGAGGAGTGCATGGGCAGAGGCTTATGAAGTGTTGAGATGAGATGCCAATGTCTGCTCTTCTGGAGTTTATTTTAAGGTTCAGGACTGCTAAGACTATAAGCGAGCC
The DNA here is from genome assembly GCF_016835505.1 of Polypterus senegalus. Classification (NCBI taxonomy): domain Eukaryota; kingdom Metazoa; phylum Chordata; class Cladistia; order Polypteriformes; family Polypteridae; genus Polypterus; species Polypterus senegalus. Next base: position 76,889,631 of record NC_053169.1, on the reverse strand, counting down.
GCCGGACACAAATGAGCTATTGCATTAAGCTGCCATTGTAGTCTTGCAGGGCCAGACGCGATTCTCAAATGACAATACACGTCTGGGGACAACCCAGTAAAATGTTTGTTGTGAGTAGCGGTGAAATCTTGCGCTGCAAAGGCTACAACCACTCTCAGTGGCTTATTAGGCACATTGTAATGAGTGGATAGTGAATAGAAGAGATGCACACATGTAAACCACCATGGCTGCTTGGCTCCATGCCCCTAAGATGGGCTTCTGTCTGCTATTATATCTTTCTGTAATTTTGACTGCTGCATCACTATATTGCGTAACGACAGAGTTTATATAAGCAGTGTGGTCTATGGATTTGCAACGTGTTCAAATGCTGCAGCTGTATTCCAGCATGGCATGTTTGCATTTCCAAGTAGACAGTAATGTTAACTTACTTTAGTTGATCGTTTAGACATGCAGTCAGAAGGTGGATGTTGTGCAGTCTTGTCTGTGGGTCTACTGGCGTTCTTAGGCAGATTTCTTAATTTGTGTTTTTTTGAATACTGAAATCTGCCTTTCCTATGGTTCTTCACTATCCGCTCTCTTAACAGCAGTCTTTTTGATGAGTGTCACACACCGTTTACTTCAAATGGCATATTTTGAGGTTCATATTTTCATGAATATAGCTGCCAGTCCTTTCAAGCTTTCATTGACCCCTACACCGTCATCGTAACGTTGAACAGCAGAGAGCACATATTACCTGCAAGAATGGATCGTTCTCATTTACCACTTGTCTTCAAATGGCAATGTATAATCTGATGCTACAGAAAGGGTTTTTCACTTGCATCAGGTTATATTTATTGTTAACATGTGCATGTGTGACACACGTTTATATGTGTAAAAAAGGCTTTTTTAGGAGACTTTTTGATGGTAGACAGTTTGTCGTACTTGGAAGCTTGCTGTCTGGCAGAACAGGTTAACGAGGGCAGCTCTGAACTGTGCAATTCAAAATCACCAACCCACCGCCTTCATGAGGGGGTGGATTGGTTTAGAAATGTGGGACTCAGAGAGACGTCTAATTGATCCCACCCAGATTTAAGAAAAATTTGCTCTTGGTTGTCTCCAGTCGTATATATTATACATCTGGCTTGTGAGACTAATGGCACTGTAACATTTGTACCATATTCTTATTCATATATACAGTAACTAAATCCTCCCTGATCCTCACCTACAACAACAACAGCAACATTTATTTATATAGCACATTTTCATACAAAAAAATGTAGCTCAAAGTGCTTTACAAAATGAATAGAAAAATAAAAGACACAGTAAGAAAATAAAATAAGTCAACATTAATTAACATAGAATAACAGTAAGGTCTGATGGCCAGGGTGGACAGAAAAAACAAAAAAAAAACTCCAGACTGGAGAAAAAAAATAAAATCTACAGGGATTCCAGGCCATGAGACCGCCCAGTCCCCTCTGGGCAATCTACCTAACATAAATGAAACAGTCCTCTTTGTATTTAGGGTTCTTACGGAAGGACTTGATGATGATGGTCACGTAGACTTCTGGCTTTTAGTCCATCAATGTTGGAGCATCATGATGCTTTGAGTAGGTGGTGGTGGTGCAGGCCGCCGCCACAGAGAAACCGGAAAAAGAAACAGAAGAGAGAGTAGGGGTCAGTACGGATTTTAGAGCAACCATGAATAGTTATTATAATGAGTTGGAGATATAGAGTATCAGGATTTTGATTACAGTGAAATTATGAGAAATCCATGTTAAAGTAATGTGTTTTCAGCAGTGTTTTAAAGTGCTCCACCGCATCAGCCCGGCAAATTCCTATTGGCAGGCTATTCCAGATTTTAGGTGCATAACAGCAGAAGGCCGCCTCACCACTTTTAAGTTTTGTTCTTGGAATTCTAAGGAGATACTCATTTGAGGATCTGAGGTTATGATTTGGAATATAACGTGTCAGGCATCCGATATATAAGATGGGGCGAGATTATTTAAGGCTTTATAAACCATGAGCAGAATTTTAAACTCAATCCTGAATGACACATGTAACCAGTGTAGTGACATCAAAACTGGAGAGATGTGCTCAGATTTTCTTTTCCTAGTTAGGATTCTAGCAGGCTGCATTCTGCACTTGTTGCAAACGATTGATGTCTTTTTTGGGTATTCCTGAGAGGAGTGCATTACAGTAATCTAGTCGACTGAAAACAAACGCGTGAACTAATTTCTCAGCATCTTTCAGTGATATAAGAGGTCTAACTTTTGCTATGTTTCTTAAGTGAAAAAATGCTGTCCTAGTGATCTGATTAATATGCGATTTAAAAGTCAGATTACAGTCAACAATTACCTCTAAGCTTTTTACCTTTTAATCCTAATGTATCCCATTTATTTCTAATAGCCTCATTGTATCCATTATTGCCAATCACTAAGATTTCAGTTTTCTCTTTATTTAACTTGAGAAAGTTACTATTCATCCATTCTGAGATACAAGTCAGACACCTATAGCCTTGGTAGGGGGTATAGGGTACTGTTTGGAGACCCAGGAGCAATAACCACTACACAAATGTCTGCAGCATTAACTAAGTTTAAAACATGCGTATGGAATTTTATTTGAACATACTGTACCTTGGTGGCATGCTTGGAATGAAAGAAGAAATGTGAAGTATGTAACGTGGTCTCAATTATTTCTTGGACAAACAATAAATGTTTTGCTGTCTAACATTCAAACCTTGTATCGGCAAATATAGGTAAATTGAGAGCAGAGCATATCAAAAACAATTTAGTCTCTCTCTGCTCTTTTTTGCAGCCTTCTTTTTATTTTATTGTAGAAGTGAGTATGGCCTGTGATGTCCGAATCGCTACTAATGTCCCTAAACTTGTATTGGAATGAACTTTTGGAATTAATAAGTTCATAAAATGGATGGGTGAATTGATTTTTAAGATGTACTATCACATTTTTTTCTTGGCATGGTGGCAATGTATTAGCACAGATACCTCATGCATCTATTGTCCTGATTTCAAATGTCTGCACGTTTTTCAGTGTACCCCAATGTGTTAACTAGCAGTTTTAAACTGGCTTTGTGTCGGTGCGTCCTGTGTTGGAGTAGCACGCCCTCTTCAGCGATGGTCATTTGTGCCTAGTGCTTCAAGTTTAGGCTCCAGCCCCCTCAACCCTGAATTGGATTAAGCAAGTTTGAGAATATTAGATTGTTATATTACTATAATTTTGAATTTGAAATGGAGCTGGAGCCTGCTGCTTCACAAACCAGGACATGGTGACCAGCAGGGCCCATCCATGTGGAATACCAGGCCATTTCAGAGTCCATGCACAACAAGACAATTCAGGGCTTACAGAAAGCATTTTAATATAGTTCTCTCTTTACTAATTTATAAAGCAATTTGTCATAGGCCTGTCTTTGAAAGTTGCTAAATATAATAAAGTGTCCCTTAAGCAACATTCAAAATTACAAGGGCTTGAACTAAGGTGGTTTTAGGTATATTTTTGGAAACCGCTCATATAGTAAAAATCACAGTTGGCCTCTGGCTTGTATCTGTGAAAGCAGACGATTGTTGGGCTTTAACTATCATAAATGCTTGTATCCTTGCCGCAATGTTTGGTTTATATTTTGATTGCAACAGTGGCAAGCTGCAGTTTTGCATACAAGGAAAAATCACATTGGCATCAAAAGAGTGAACAAAATTTTATTGTACTGTTTTTATTATTGATTTTCGAAATAAAACAATTTTATTTTGTCTGTCCACATGTTACAACATCATGCCAAAACTACTGGAAAAAATCTGGGGGCCAGTTGCAAGGTAGCCCAACTTAGAATTTGCACATACATGTGCATGTGTGTATGTATGTGTACGTACGAACACTTTTTAATGAGAGTATAGCATCAAGTCAGTGAAACTTCTAGGCTATTGATCTGGTCAGTTTAGTAGCAGAGGGGGTTGTTTCAGCTGCTTTGGTGTTAATGAAATTAACAACAGGTGCACTAGAGGGGCAACAATGAGATGACCCCCAAAACAGGAATGGTTTAACAGGTGGAGGCCACTGACATTTTTCCCTCCTTGTCTGTTTTTTCACTAGTTTTGCATTTGGCTACAGTCAGTGTCACTGTCATGGAGAACATTATGCTGCCTGTAACATCATTCAGCATGACCGGTTTGGTGGTGGGTCAGTGATGGTCTGGGGAGGTATATCCATTTTGGGACGCACAGACTTCTACAGGCTAGACAACGGCACCTTGACTGCCATTAGGTATCAGGATGAAATCCTTGGACCCATTGTCAGATCCTATGCTGGTGTAGTGGGTCCTGGGTTCCTCCTGGTGCACGACAATACCCGGCCTCATGTGGCGAGAGTATGCAGACAGTTCCTGGAGGATGAAACGAATTGATACCATTGGCTGGCCCCCACACTCGCCTGACCTAAATCCAATAGAACACCTCTAGGACATTGTTTCGGTCTATCCAACGCTGCCGGTTTGCACCTCAGACTGTCCAGGAGCTCAGTGATGACCTGGTCCAGATCTGGGAGGAGATCCCCCAGGCCATCATCCGTCATCTCATTCAGAACATTGTCAGGCAAGCATACAAGCACGTGGAGGGCCATACAAACTACAGAGTATGATTTGGAGTTGTTGGAATTAAATTTCGGCAAAATGGACTAACCTGCCGCATCATTTTTTCACTTTGATTTTCAGGGTGTTTTTGAATTCAGTCCTCTGTAGATTGATAATTTTCATTTCCATCAAGTGACGTGGCATCGTTTTGTTCCTAATGTGTTACTCAGTCCATATCAGTAGAGACACCCAGCCGGATTTTTTTCCCTTTGAGATCTGATGTGTTTTCAAAGTGTTCCTTTACTTTTTATCAGCAGTTTTTACTATCTATCTATCTATCTATCTATCTATCTATCTATCTATCTATCTATCTATCTATCATATATCTATCTATCTATCTATCTATCATATAGTGCCCTATCTATCTATCTATCTATCTATCTATCTATCTATCTATCTATCTATCATATAGTGCCTTTCATTCCTATCTATCTATCTATCTATCTATTCTATCTATCTATCTATCTGTAGATAGATATATATAGATATAGATGTGCATATGTGGGTATTATGTATATATTTTTTATAAACTCCTTAGCCTTCAGTTCTTACTGAGCTTCCACTGTGCTCAGATCAACTAGAGGCCAAGTTTATTCTTTCTAGAAAACATTCTTAACCCACAGTCGATTGCAATGAATTGTGCAAGATCTAACTTGTTAGACCAGGTGAGTTATTGTGCAGCTGTTTAGCACAAAGCCATTATCATATGACTGGTGTGCACAAAGAATTTTCTGCTCCATGTGCCAAACTACAAGGTAACTTGAATGTTATGTTTTTGCTTCAGAAAATAATTTGTGTGAGTTTTGCTAAATAACAATGTGCATCTAATTGGTATATTAAAATAGCACCCTGATTTTACATTATCAAGAACATATTCTTATGACAATGTTGTGGCAGTCAACATATTACTAATCAAAAAATATACTACTAAATATATAAAAATGCCTCTCCAGAGAAAAGATCTATGAAAACCTTTGGCTGGGAGTGACAAGACCACAAAGTAGTCTTTATTAATGTGGACATTTATTCAGAAATCTCAAAAAGATCAAAAATGGCAAAAAAGGGCTGCAAGAATGCAAAAAGGTGCAAACCAGTCCCCAAAATACAATCAGAAAAATCAAAACCCAAGAACAGATGCAAAATAATCCAGAACCAGAAAAGTCTGTATTTACCAATATATGCATTATAAGAATGTCAACAATTAGTAAAGGATCTGTTCTCAGCTCTGGAATATAAAGGCTGACGGTGGTCCCTCAGCAGTGACATCAGGGTAGTCCCACCACTTGGGATTCCACCCACAAAACAAAAAATGTCTTTATAGAACTTAGGGACACAGTACTAAAAATAATTGAGGAAAACATATTCAAAGATATACAAAATTCTACATAAAATTAAACCAAAAGTAAAAGAATACTAATACTTAATATATTGCCAACATAAAAAAACTGCAGTATTAGATTGTGACCCTAGCATTGTGCCAATATTGAATCATGGGATTGCTGGCAATTCCCACTCTTAGTGAGCAGTGCACCTGATAGTTTATTGTGTGTCACTTTAAATACTATTGGGAATGGCAGTTGGGTGTTGGTGTGGATAGCAGGTGTTGACTTTTGCTCAAGACACTTCACATATTTGGCATGCCCAAGGGTGAGCATCAGCAGAGAATGGCTACAGTAACTTGTGCTTAAACATGACTACAATTCTTGATTACCAGGAAACGCTGACCTATTATGCATCACCTGAAATAAAACATTTGTTGTAAAATGTCATCATTGTTTTGATTATTTAAATAATTTGTCTGTGGCCTAGGGCAAAGATAACATGTTGATCTGTGTGCACATGACTTCTTCAGGGAAGTGTTTCATAGTCCAGTGTTCAAACATGTAAATGGTTGACACATTTGCATTTTAGTTGTTTGTTACTTATCTTCATACTGGTATTCATGCAACTCATGTGAAGACATTAACCTCATTTAGTATTTAATTTATAAAAACACCCCATGGAACATCATACCAACACAGAAAAATTAATCTACTACAGTGGATTACTCGGGAAAAGAAGAAAAACAGGATCAGACCATTTATTTCTTTTTCTTTTAGCATCATAAGGTAAAAGGTTTAATGGAAGTCAAAAAAAATTAAGTGAGATACAAAAGATTGACTCTGGACAGAATGATGGAGAAAGAGGGACATACAGAATATAAGGATGGAACGTGAAACTAAAGTTTAAAGGGGGTTTGATTGTTCACTTTAAGGTTAAATTTGTTATGTTTCATACATTTTCAATAAACAATTTGTTTAAAAAAAAACTAAGAAATTGCAGATAGACTGGATTTGGAACTTTATTGTGCTGCAGATTTAATTTTAAAATGGACTAGGGGGCATCGCCCCGTGCTTGCTTCGCTTGCCAACCCCCCTGGCCTGAGGTACGCACCAGCCACTTTGTGACTCTGCCGCTTGCTTATGTGGATTTCACTTTCACCAAACAGCAAATCTGTTATTTCTTGCAGATACGCCTCTTCATTGGGAAGAAACATTACTTTTCCCAGATGGCAACACGAATTAGACTATCTACAAGTCTCCAACTTAAAGTTTAAAGCCAAACAATATCTACGTACTTCTGACATATCACCTATGTCCATATATTCAAACTCTTTTCGCTGTGCCATTGTAACTCCATAATAATTTCCATTTGTTCGCGCTAATGCGATCTTTACTAGTTTTTTGAGACTTCTGAATTCTAATACTTTCATAATCTCTAACCTGCTCTGTAAGTGTATCGCGCCAATGTTTTTGAACCTCTTTACAACGTTTTACTTTGTCTTCTACTCTTTGTCTTTTATTTTCAACCCCGTTTGGAGCTGAGAGTGATGAACTGTGTCTGACAACAGCATTCACATGAATGAGAAGTGATTGGATCGTGGGCGTGGTTGTATATGTTTGAGAGGAGGGCGGGACTTGTCAAAATCTCTTGGCCAAAAGATGATCTTGCGGGAGTTGAAATTTTCTCTGAGTCTCATCCCAGGATTTCCATTTATAATAGAGAGAGAGATATATCTGTCATTTTCAATCAACACTCAATAACCCATAATAACAAAATGAAAACATGTTTTCAGACAGGTTTACAAATTTATTAAAAATCAAAATCTGTCAATTTATATGAAATATTCTTACCCTTTGCTATGGCACTCCAAATTGTGGCCATGTGCATCCTGTTTGCTAGAATTTGATTGGAGTCCACCTGTGGTGAATGGAATTGATTGGACATTTAGAAAGGCACACACCTGTATCTCTTCAGTAAGGTCCCACAATTCATACTGGATGTCAGGACAAAAGTCAAGCCATGAAGTCCAGAAAACTCTCTGTAGACCTTTGAGATCCAATTGTGGTGAGCCATAGACCAGAGCAAGGGTGTAAAAACATTTCTTAAGCTTAAAGTGTTTCCAGGAGGACAGTGGTATCAATAATTGTGAACTGGAAAACATCTGGAACCACCACGACTGTTCCTAGAGTTGCCTGTCTGGTCAAACTGAATAACCGGGCTAGAAGGGCCTTCGTCAGTGAGGTGGGCCAAGAACCCAATGGTCATTCTAACAGAGTTTCAGGGGTCCTGTCCTGAGATGGGAGAACCTGTTGGAAGGATGACTGTCTTAGCAGAAATCCATCAGTCAGACGTTTATGATCGAGTGGCTAACTGCTGCTTGGATTTGCCAAATGGCATTTAAATGACGCAGAGAGCATTAGGGAAAAGATTCTCTGGGTTGATGAGACAAAATGTGAACTGTTTGGGCAGAAAACCGAGCACTGCTCATCACCTGCCCAAGACCTCCCATGCATGGCATGGTGGTGGCAGCATCATGCTGTGGAGGTGGCAATTAGTAGCAGAGACATTGAGACTGGTCAGAATTGATGAAAAAGGATGAATGTAGCCTGTAGTATAGCGGGTCCAAAGCTCATGTCAAAGGCCACTTTTTAAAATAAATAATTGCCGCACTCGCAGCTTAAAAAGAGGGCATGGTAGTGTGGCTGAGCGGTTCCCTGAGGACTCGTGAGTTGGGCGTTTCTCACTTAAGTGCACAGGTGAGGAGTAGTCCACATCCGTAATTGTTCCTGGGAGCTGCTGATTGCCACAGCTGAACCACATCCCCGTTATATATAGAAGCGCGAGGCGGCTAGTAGGGGAGGAAGAGAAAGAAAATGAAAGAACAGGAGGTACCAGGAGAAGAAGGCGGCAGGAAGTAAGCGAGGAGAAAGCTGGTGCATGAGTGAGAGCGAGCGAGCGAGCGATGGCTCACGTGCAGCTGGACTGTGAGCCCTAGCGGGGTGTTTGGCCGACACCTTGGGCAGTTTTTTAGTGGTCGCTCCCACTAAGCATTTTATTGAGGAGCTGGAGTGACTGGAAGAAGGACGGCTGGCCGCATAAGGCCGAGAAGGCAGCAGGAGTCGGGAGGTTTGGGTGATGGTTTCCCCAATCTGAGCATCCTGGCCATTGGGGGGGGAAGCCAAGTCTCGGTCGGGAGGGTGCAGAGCCGAAGCCAGGGATCAGGAAGCCTCCAGACCAATCGAGTGGAGAGGAGGTTAGCTGCAGGACCCGCGACTCCCCTGTTGAGAAGCCTGATGGGAGAAGCAGGGGAGCCGCCAGGTAAAAGAAGGCACCAGGCTTTGTTTTTAAAGAGACTGTTTCCAGCTGTTGTTTTAACCTCGTTGTTGTTTTTAAAGGATTGTTTTTTTTTTTTCTATTGGATTTTAACCTCCGCTACTTCACTCATTTTATGGATTTATTTATTGAAGATTTAAAGCACTGCACTATTTATTTGGACACTGTTTGGTTTTATTGTTTTAAATAAAAGCACTGTGCACTTTTTGCACCATCCCCTTGTTTCGTTGTGCCTCACTACCTAGCTCATCAGTGACATTATCGATGGTGTAGGGTTCAGGGCTCCCAGAAGCTGAATGGGAGCGTGGAGTGAACCTGCATCGTCACACAGCCAAATACAGAGAGATCCTTGAAGAAAACCTTAAAGTGGGACAATTGTTTCAGCACAACAGTGACCCAAAGCATACAGCCAAGACAGTCCTAGAGTGACCCAGCAAAGGCCCAGACTTAAATTTTATAGAAAATCTGTTTTGAGACCTGAAGATGGTGGTTTACATTCAGTCTAACAAAGCTTGAGAGGATCTGCCAAGAATAAAGGGATAAACTGCCCAAATCCAGGTGTGCAAGGCTTATAAAGACTTACTCCAAGAAGACTCTGATCTGTAGTGGCTGCCAAAGGGGTTCTATAAAGCACTGAATTAAGGGTCAGAATTCTTATATGAATGAAAGGTTTTAGTTTTCTGAAAATATGTTTTTGAGTTTGTTATTGAATGTAAATTGATGGGCAACAAGGTGCCAATTTAAAAGAAAATCTACAATAAAATAAAAGTGTGCAGAAACTGAAGGTGTCTGAAAACTTTCTGAATCCACTGTATATGCTGAAAGGCAGAGTACCTAGATGAAGAAGCATTCCATTTTTGCCTATTACAGTTTTAATCTGCTATTAATTATCTCCATCCCTTCCAAAGCTGTGAAGATGTCACTTAAATGAAGGTTGTAAATGTAGTTAGCTGTATACAGTATTCCATCTTTGTTAAATAATTAATAAAAAGAAATATATCCGTTTATTAAAGATGGAAATGTTGCATTCTTCAGCCTTCTTCCTTTGTGGGACTCCTATGTGGGATACCGTAGATGTGTTTCACTATCTGCACCACATTACTGCCCTGGCTCTCATAGAGCTATCTCTTAAGCATCCATCCGTTTGCCAAGTCCACTTAATCCAGTTCTGTGCTAGTGAGTCAGAGCTTATCGTGGTGTCATCAGACATGAGGCAAGAGCCACTTCTCAATGGGGCACCCATCCATCACAGGGCACAGTTTACTTATCACCTTTGACACTCAACCTTGCAAGTCTTAAGAAAAACAGACACTGGGAGAAAGAACAAACCAGGCTGGGCTCTCTGAGCTGTGATGCAGCAAAGTTAATTATTGTGTCATAAATATAAAGCATTATTTATTTTTTTTACTGCTGTTCTGACATGTTTGTGTCATAGTGTTATTGAGAAGCTACCAGAACTTAAGGGAAATCCTGTTTATGTGAATAGGAGCATTTAGTAGGTCAGTATCTTTTGGATGATTTTTCTAACCCATGCAAATAGGGGAATATGCAAATGTGACACAAACAGTGAGGAGGCTTGGATTCAGTCCCAGTCTACTGAGGTGTGAGGCAGTGTTAGCCTCTGCACCACTGTTCCTCTTCTTTGTGCGCCTCTGTGTGGGGCTCCTATGTGGGACTGATGTGTTTGACTATCTACACCACCTAACTGCCCTTCATTTATCATTCCATAGATTCTCAAAGCTCAGTGGGAGGCTGCAGCCTATACCAGTAGCTTTGGGTTCAAAGCAGGAACCAGTCATTAATGGGAGAGCTAGTCCATTGTGAAGCTCATTTGTGGGTGGCCAGTTTACTTTTACCAGCTAACCAAATATGCATGTTTTTGGGATACAGGAGGAAACTCCAATACAAATATGAAATGAATGCTCAAACTCTTCACTGGCAGGGCCAGGATCGGGATTCAAGTCTAGAATACTGCTGTACTGTCCTTCATTTACTTAAGTGAATCTCAGTTTATCTGGTACTATTTCAGTGTTGTAGCACTAAAGATCACTTTATGTCTGCCTGCTTTCTATTTAAGCTATTTATTAAGAAATACTATTTCTGATGATTGCTTATAACATTTTACTCAAAGAATATTGACCTTCAGTTTATAAATGATGTACCCTGAGGCAATTGCTGCAGTGCTTGACAATAATTACTGTATTACTTGCCATATGCTAATTAACAAGCAAAATGGCACCATGATCAATGAATAGCATTTCCTCATAACTTCTGGTTTCTTTAATTGAAAGATTTTGGAGTACATTGCTATTACCCATTAGGAGACATCTTCTTCTTCCTCTTTTTGCTCCCGTTAGGGGTTGCCACAGCGAATCATCTTCCATATCTTTCTGTCCTTGTCATCTTGTTCTGTTACACCCATCACCTGCATGTCCTCTCTCACTACATCCATAAACCTCCTCTTAGGCCTTTCTCTTTTCCTCTTACCTAGCTACTCTATCCTTAGCATCCTTCTCCCAATATACCCAGCATCTCTCCTCTGCGCATGTCCAAACCAGCGCAATCTCGCCTCTGTGACTTTGCCTCCCAACCGTCCCACCTGAGCTGACCCTCTAATGTACTCATTTCTAATCCTATCCATCCTTGTCATACCCAGTGCAAATCTTAACATCTTTAGCTCTGCCACCTCCAGCTCTGTCTCCTGATTTCTGGTTAGTGCCACTGTCTGTAACCCATATAACATAGCTGGTCTCACTACCGTCCTGTAGACCTTCCCTTTCACTCTTGCTGATATCCGTCTGTCACAAATCACTCCTGACACTCTTCTCCACCGGCTCCACCTTACCTGCACTCTTTTTCCCCTCTCTTCCACAATCCCCATTACTCTGTACTGTTGATTCCAAGTGTTGTGATGTAAGATTTTGCATATCTATACTAATAAAAGGCAAAGCCCTCACTCACTCACTCACTGACTCATCACTAATTCTCCAACTTCCCGTGTAGGTAGAAGGCTAAAATTTGGCAGGCTCATTCCTTAAAGCTTACTTACAAAAGTTGGGCAGGTTTCATTTTGAAATTCTACGCATAATGGTCATAACTGAAACCTATTTTTCTCCATATACTGTAATGGACGTTAGCTCGATGACCGTGGGGGGCGGAGCTGCATGTGACATCATTACGCCTCCCACGTAATCACGTGAACTGACTGTGACTGCAGTATGTAGAAAACAAGGAAGAGCTCCAAAAAGCGCTGAAAAAAACATGCATTATACAATTGAGAAGGCAGTGAAACAATAAGAAGCGAGCGAGTGACACATACAAGCATATTCATAAGTGCACCTACTGCAGAAACAAAGTACGGTGTAAACCGTAAGTTTCAATTAAGTTTATAGACATGCTCCCACTGCCGTTTGTCATGCACAGTGACGCATACAAGCATATTCATGACTGCAGCTACTTCGGAAACAAAGCAAGGTGTAAACCTAAAGTTTAAATTAAGTTCACAGACAGGCTGCCGCTGGCGTTTGTCATGCCCACGACTAATGCAGGATACAAGTTTAATGCGAGGACGCAGGGTATAAACGAGAGTTTTGATCACTTTGTAACTAAGTTAAAAATTGCTGGTGAAGGGCTGTGCTTATGCAAATTCCGAGAGACTGTGTTTGTGGGGGGATGGACAGTTGACGCGGGTGGGGGAGTGATGTCATCATCTTCCCTCCCATTCACCTCATTTCGCTCTGAGCTGAGCTCCGCAGCTAACGCGGTCTTGCGGAACCAACTTTGTCACGCTGCCACCATATACTCATAGAAAAATCCACAAGTTAATACACACGCTGTCTCTAGAGTTTCTCCACACTCTGAATCCTCCAGGCACTACTTATAAAAGGTTACATTGACAATCATGTTACGTTATTTTTAAAATGTTTCCTTTTATTAGTACAAGCACAGCTGAGAAGCTTCGATGCATGTGCTCCATAACGTGTTAAATAATAACGCATTTAATCACAATTTTGCATTCCAAGCAAAGGGGAACTTCTCTCAATGCATGATTACCTGGTACACCGATTACATTGATCAGTGCTTCCCGATTCATTTTACCCTCCCACCCCCTTGGTTTGAGAAGAAGTATGAAAAAATATGAGAGTAACGCAGAAAAACAGATCACCAATTGAAGCTTTATGAATAATGGATACTTTATTCGCCATCAACAATTGTTTTGGTAAAGCCATACTCAGTGTAATCCTCCTTCCATTTTATAATTTTTCCGCGACTAGCCATGATTAAATGAACGGTAAAAAAGTAAGAGCGAAGCGAGGGACTTATTCAGGCAGGCAGGCGACAGCTCAATAGCTCGAATTTGGATATAAGTAGGTTCTATTTAGTCGCCAGAAATATCTTTGGTAGGAATGGAAGTTGAATGATGACTAAACTTAACTTACATTCCTACTAAACATATTTCTGTCGACGAAATAAAAATTACTTATATTTAAAATTTAAATAGAACTTGAACAGATACGATAGTTCATAATACCCACGCAGCACTAAGTGCACGTAAGAGCAGGAGTCATCCGTTTTAACAAGCAGCGTATTGCACTGATACGAAATAGCCTGCCCATTTAATTATTTAGGAACTAGCAAAATACCCGCGCTTCGCAGCGGCGAAGTAGTGCCTTAAAATTTTTATTAAGAAGAAAATTAGACGTTTTTAAACTGAGGGAAAATATACCAATAATTATTTGTTAAGGATCTCTTTGTATACCACATTGTGAGTTCCGCCCTCCGGTTGTAATATGACCAAGCTGTGCGCTGAGCTTACTCTTGAGCATGCAACGTACAGTTAGCCATGTGAACAGTAATCTTGTTTCAGATCTCACAGCTTGGATTGCTGCTGTCATAATCGGTTTGAGTTTGATGGTTTGTTTCAATTACGACAGTATTTGCAGGATTTGTTGTGTTGAAGAGACATTCGGCATCTGTCAAGCATTGTAAGTATACAACTGGTTTCATCGATAAAATCACATCCAGCTTTTGAGAGTTTAAACATTCATAAACATCAAAGTGTCCACTACTGAAATCACTGAAGTCACCTGTCAATCTAAGGTGTTTAAGAGGCATTGGCGGTTGTCAAAAGGTGTAAAATATTTGGCCATTTCGGTACACTTGAAAGCGACAACTGAACAATTCAGCAGCAGCCATCAACTCACATGCAGAATCATAGGTGAAGGGCTTAAGCATTTCACTCTTCTAGTGCTCTTGTGTAGTATAATTATCTCCTGTACCGTCATCAGTCCACACCTTGAACCTGTCCCAGTCATTCAATACATAAGACAGAATGTTCCTCCAGATATCAAGAGTGATCCTGATATGGCTGTGCAATATGTAACACAGAGAATGGAAAAGGTAGGTGCCATCTCCGGGCATGGAAACCACTCGGTAAGTGACAATTTTTTTGATCGATGGTGATCACCTCGATAGACATGTTAATGGGGGTACGGTTGGAATGATAAAGGAAATGGGTACCTGAACAATGTAAAGTAAGTCTAAAATACCTAATAACTATTATCGTAATAAATGAACAATAAAACAGTGGAGAAGCCGTGGATTAAATTAAAAGGCTGTAGTTATCAGCAGGGAGACGTGAATCCCGTGGCGAAGCAAGGAAGGGAATGTAGAGACTGGAGCGACGGACGGCCTTATATATTATATGTTGTTACTTAACCACCACACGTTTATTTACAATATTTACAAATATTCAATTGGTCACACAGACCCAGTTCAGTGCACAAAACACCCCAACACACTCTGTCCTGGCCACAAATGCCTTCTTCGGGCCGCCTCCACACCTCCTCTGTGCTTCATCCTCCTTCCACCCGACTCTAGCACTGAATGAATGGAGATGGCCCCTTTTAAACAGTCCCCGGATGAGCCCCAGGTGTTCCAGGCATTCCTCCTCTGGCCACGCCCCAGCGTGGTGGAAGTGCCGGTTGTCCTCCCGGCAGCTCTCCGGGTGCTGTCCTAAATCTTACCCCCAGCACTTTCTGGTGTGGCGGAAGTGCTTGGGTAACAAGTCCCCAAGGCATTGGGGCGCTTCCTGGCGGTGACCACGGGCCCCTACAGGGTGGAGCTTCCATGCCCTGTACCCGTGGCCCCCAGAGCAACCAGGAAGGCGGCCCCCACGTGATCCAGGGTGGGCTCTGACCCTCTTCCGGTCCCTCACGGCGTCCCGGCCGGGTCGTTGCCCCTGGCATCCCTGACAATATATATATAGAGAGAGAGAGATACATATATAGATAGACAGATAGATATAGATATATAGATTATATAGATAGATATATACAGATATATATATATAGATATATTGATAGATATATATATATATATATATATATATGTATGTATGTATATGTGTGTGTCTATATATGTAGACATGTATTTGTGTGTGTGTATATATATATATATATATATATATATATATATATATATATACAGTAATCCCTCCTCGATCGCGGGGTTGTTCCAGACCCCCGCGATAGGTGAAAATCCACAAGTAGAAACCATATGTTTCTATGGTTATTTTTATATATTTTAAGCCCTTATAAACTCTCCCACACTGTTTATAAATATTCCCTGAGAGTTATACAGCATAATCCCTTTGTATTCTCTTAGATATTAGGTAAGATTCATTGAAATTATGTATATAAACACAGTTTATATACAGTAAAACCTAAGTATTATTTTAAAAATATTGAGTGTCTCCGATATCACATGTTACAGCCATTACAATAGACATGCCACCAGCAATAAATATACAATGCAACAAAAATAGTATACAGTAAATGTGTGTGTACAGTGACACTAAACGTACGTACATGTACTAAGTACTGTAAGTAGAAAATTAATTATGGTTACTCACCAACAATGACACGATAACTTGTCCGATAACAATGAGTTTTATTTTACTGCACAACAAAGGAGAGCGTTACAGCCCTTAAAGGAGCCACTTCAGGCGATTGTGTAGCACTGCCGTTGTTCTTCTTCTGGCAGTCTTCAATCCAAATCCCTAAAGCAGATTCCATACAGACTACTGCCTTATTACATCCACGAACAACTCGTTTTGCACCCTGGTTAAAAGGACACTGCGGCCGTAGATCTTGTATTCCTTTCCTACTTTTTAAATAAAAAGAATCGTAGCCTTCAACAAATCCAAAACGTTTACCTTTTCGGCAATCGTTAACATCTTCCGCTTTGCTGAGCACGCACCTGAAGCAGTAGCAGATCGTTTTGGAGCCATAATGAAGGGCTTGACTATGCACAAAGATAAACACAAAAGAGCACAAAAGTTAACTCTTTACACAGCGAAACACGTTGATGCTGAATGAGCGAGACGAGACTTCCTGGTTAACGCTGCATTCAGCAAGAAGGAACTTAACTGCGTGCTCTGATTGGTTAGCTTCTCAGTCAGGAGAACTTAACTGCGTGCTCTGATTGGTTAGCTTCTCAGTCAGGAGAACTTAACTGCGTGCTCTGATTGGTTAGCTTCTCAGTCATCCGGCAATAGCGTCCCTTGTATGAAATGAACTGGGCAAACCAACTGAGGAAGCATGTACAGGAAGTAAAAAGACACATTGTCCGCAGAACCCGCGAAGCAGTGAAAAATCCGCGTTATATATTTAGTTATGCTTTCATATAAAATCCACGATAGAGCAAAACCGCGAAAGTCAAAGCGCGATATAGCGAGGGATTACTGTATATATATATATATATGCCAGCAACTCATAAACAAAACAATGTCAATCATGTTACGTTATTATTAAAATGTTTCCTTTTCTTTGTCATTACTTCTTTAACACACTACTTCTCCGCTGCGAAGCGCGGGTATTTTGCTAGTAACTTGATAAATGTTTTGTATGTCTTTATTTATAATTTAGGCAAAGCAATGTAATTTAGTGTTACTTTGGTGAGAGGCATTCGTGTTTGTCGTAAGTCTCTTTGTAATTTTATGACAGGATTTTGGAGATGTGTCTTAAACCAGTTTGGTGAGTGTTTCTTTGCTAAAGTCGTTCTCTCATTCCCCACATAAAGCCAGGTTAGCTTAACATATGGTCTTGGGGGGGTAGCAGGTGTTAAGATGTACTATTTCCCCCCATTGGTCTGAGGTATGGTTGTTTGGAATTGGCTTGTCTCAGAGGCCTCTAAGTACCATGATGTCCTATTGGCTGTAGGGGTGGACAGAAAACCCATAAATTTGCTTGCTTTATCTCACTCTCTCTCTCTTACTAACATCTGAAAGAAGGTCTCTCTTGCTAACCTGTGATGATGAAGACAAATGGGAAAATGATAAATGGGAAGAGCTGCATCAGGAAGGGCATCCAGTGTAAAATTTTGCCAGATCAATATGCGGACAACAATACAGATTTCCATACCGGATCAGTTAAGGCCCAGGTTAGCAACCATTAAGAGACATATTACTTTTCATTGAAATGCTGATGACACTTAGCTACTAAGTCTTAAAAAATGGGAATTAAAAAGTTTAAAGAGAATTAGTCTGAGTAATACTAGTAAATTATGTTATTTATTTTCTTAACACTGCTTCTTTCAGTATGCTGTCATGTCAGCCAAACATACAGGCTCAAAGTAAGATGCTTCATTCACTGCACATTAATCGTGAAGCGTCCGCTTTTGCTGAAAGGTCAGAATATTAATGCAGTGGTGGACTTGATGAACTGGGAATTGAGGCCTGTTACTTTTACTGCTTTTACTTCAGGGTAAGTCATAGTTTTGGGCTGCTGAAATTAAAAAAAAATTAAAAAATGAAAAGTTAAGGACTGCATAAAATGTATTTGTTTTTTGAAACATTGCTTTATTAATGTTCCTTTGCAGTTGTTTCACTTTGTTGTTTTATCCTTTGAAATATCTAGCATTTATGATAATTGTCTTTATAATGTCCTTAAAACACAAGTGTAAATTGATCACTTAAAAAAACTCATTGTGACAGTAAGCAGCGCCTGGTATTGATAACCGTTCATGAATCCTGAGAGGGACATGTTTTACTTAGAGAGCTCCACATCAGAACCAGATTAAAGGCAGGAATGGCATAATCTGGGGGCTCCAGTGGGTAACTGACAGGTAGACACAAGTCACGCCTAAACAAGGTGGGTCATACTGCATGAGGCTTGAAGCAGGAGAATTGAGCTGCCACTGCAACATCCCATTTTGTCCAAGAGGCATATCAAGGAAGCACAAGATTGGCAAACATTCAGGCAAATACAGAAAGTCAGAGTCTGTCATTGCACCCATCCAGAGAGCAATCACCTTACTAGGATAAAGAGCCACCTGGTTATCTGGGCATATTGTATGCCCAGACTCCTAGCAAGAAAAGCTGCTCTCCATTCAGGTTGTGTTCATTACTCTGCTCTTGTTTTGGGCACATTTAGGAACTGTTAAGGTAATGCAGAAATTCAAGTGTAAACTTCCTCCTACTTGTTTTGCTGCTCTGTCTTATCAATGAGTTTGTAGATATAAAAGAAAGCAGAGAGATAAACTACAGATTTCAGCTGTAACTTTGTGACAGGTTGGTGAGTGGACTTACAAGGGTTATAGTGGAGATTTGGAAAACTATCTTCCAGTGTACAGTATGTAATAAAAAGTAGAGAAGGACAAACTGTAATTGCCTTTACTACACTATTGGCACTGTGGCAGATGACCAGAGACCTTGCCCCCACCGTGGCAACTGGAGAAGGGAAGGACCAGGAGAGGACCAATATCTACCCCGGGGCACAAGAGGGCAGCCCCCCTGGATTACATCAGGGCCATGGATTGGAAGCTTGGAAGCTCAACCCTGTTGGGGTCCATGGCCACCACCAGGGGCCGCCTGGACGATCCCGGAGCCCCTTGACGGCAGCATTTCCACCACACCAGCAAGTGCTGCAGGAAGTTCATCAGGGCTTACCTGGAGCACATCCGGGTGCAACATTAAAAAGGGGCCGCCTCACGCCATTCAGGGAGCCAGAGTGAGTCGGGAGGAGGAAGGCTAAGCTTGACCTGAGCAGTGGAAGAGAAGGAAAAGAGAGAGAGAAAACTATCGAATTGTGCTGTGCTTTGGACTGTGTAGTACCTGTGGGAAACGGGGAAGGCGTTTCCCACGAGGATAAAGAAAATAAAAAACGTGTGCCTTGAACTTGTGTCCAACGCTTGTCTGTGTCGGGTTCAGGTGGCAGTGCCAGCCTCAGTGGTCCACAGCATGTAGACTTATCCTGCTCAACTGGAAGAATCCTAACTCACTTCCTTTAAATCAGTGGGTAATTAATGTTATATACTATCAGAAATTGGAAAAAAATCAAATTTGCACTATACAAAACTTTTTCAAAACCTGACAGGATCTAATCAATAACATTTTAGAATAAGCTTTTAAATTGAGGAAGCTGATTCTCCCCCCTCTTTTTTTTTACACTATTTATTTTTATTCATTTATCTATTTACTTATTTTTACTTGTTTAAGGTTTTACTCTGTTGGCCTAGCTCTCTTTCTCATGGGTGGGGGTTGATTTGTTTCAAACCTAGTTTTGTAAAACTTGACATTTGTATGGAATGTTACTTGATTTTAATAATATCAATAAAATCTGAAAACAAAAAGATGAAAGAGATGCACTGTGGGTATAAGATTCCATTAGCAGTGGGGATGCTGTGTTTTAAGTGAAATTCTTCTGGTCTGTGTTACAAGGTGGCCTGGTGATGCAGTGGTTAATGCTGCTGCCTCATGACTCCAAGTCCAGTAATGGTGTGTGTGTGTGTTTGTCTTTGTATTTTATGTCCAGTCTAGTTTTTTCTAGGTTCTTCAACTTTCTGTCAAATTCCACTGATGGTCATATTTTGTTAACTGTGGGTATTTATGTGAATTTCCCCTTGGGATTAATAAAGTATTCTATCTATCTATCTATCTATCTATCTATCTATCTATCTATCTATCTATCTATCTATCTATCTATCTATCTATCTATCTATCTATCTATCTATCTATCTATCTATCTATCTATCTATCTATCTATCTATTCCATTCCATTCCAATGTACTGCTGTACATTAGTTCCTGATGGTAAAATGTCCTCAAGTCTTAGGTGGTGTCACACACTTGTGCTTGGGAAGCAGTTGATGGGCTCGATTTAGCGTGTGATAGTAACGGACCAGGGCTTCACAGGGTGTGCTAATGCCTCTCTTTCCGTCTTCTGCAGATCCCCAGAAGCCATACCCACCTAACGTCACTTGTAGTTCTTCTAAAGAGTGCACTTCCAGTCCCGCCGCAGAGAACTCCCATCCCAAACCAAGGCTTTCATCACTTCCACTTCCAGCCTCAAAAACCCGCCTCTTCCCCAGATCCTCTATAAAGCTGCCATATTCCTCTCAGTAGTCAGTCCAATGTATGAGAGATGTTCAGAAAGTTTCCACACTTTTTTTTTTATTTAATTTTTTTATTAAGAATTTCAAAACAAACAACATCACTTTTCTACATGGTCACCTTCGTTTGTGATGCAATTTTCCCAGCATCGAACCAACTTTTTAATGCCAGATTACTGCTCCTCCCGCCTTCACTGTTTCCAATGGAAATATAAAAGTGCGCAGTCTTTTTGAACGTCCCCTGTATGTCAGGCTCTGTCATAATGCAGACCTTCTTTATTATTTTTTTTTGTTCAAGTATACAGGGTGGATCCCCCAAACCTTTCTCTTGGTTTTTTTTGTCATTCTTACAGTGGATAAAGCAGGCTCAGAAACTAGATGAATGGAAGAATGTCAGACAGTCAGTCATCTTCCAGCCCGCTATATTCTAACACAGGGTTACGGGGGTCTGCTGGAGCGCAAGGCAGGAACAAATCCCCGGGCAGGGTGCCAGTCCACTGCAGGGCACACACATACACACACACTAGGGAAAATTTAGGATCATCAATGCACCTAACCTGCATGTCTTTGGACTGTGGGAGGAAACCCACACAGACACGGGGAGAACATGCAAAACTCCATGCAGGGAGGACCCGGGAAGCGAACCTGGCTCTGCTAACTTCGAGGCAGCAGCGCTACCACTGCGCCAGCGTGCCGCCCATGAAAGAATGTAAGACACATTCATAAGGATTCAAAGACAAAGAAGCAACACTGTAGAACCAAACTGAAGTTTTTAAAATGTCAGTCCATGTCCAGCTTGCTATTTGCCAGACTGATGTTAAGATTTATTTACGTACGTAGGCAAGGAGGGTAAACAAGATGAACAAATATCATTTTTGTGGGTTGGGCCTGATGTGTCTCGTGAATACATGTTTGTCTGTGCCTTTAATAATTGAGCGGAGAGTTTTAAGGGCACTATAGTGCTATTTATTTAATTGCATCCTGCTTAAGAATAGCTTTGCTGGATCTTCTCCAAGTATTTTTTTTTTCCCCGCAGCTTTAAAGATTTTCTTCAGTGTGCTTTCCAAGAATAAGATAACCTGCATTCTTAAGGACACTTCTGATGGCCACTTGAAAGATTACAAATGCTCTATTGTACTTTATATCTTGTAATTACTGCTGTATTGAATGGTTCATCCAATGCCAGCAAAAACAAAAACAAGTGACACTTAAATGAGTAACAACTCCCATTTTTAGGTATTATATGTCTGAGCTGCACACCTTAGTGTGACTATACAATAAGATCCGAGATCAGTTTACCCGACTGAAGACAGGGTGTTGCTGTCAGGCTGAGGTAAACAATCCCCGTGGCTTTGCCCGCATGTTAGTTAAACAGGACAATGAGGAGGGCCCGGTCCAGCTCTCCACTCCTGACATCTCCTTGGCCCGCTGCCTCTGTGTCGGATTAGAGCGAACATATCGCTTCTGCAAGCCAACTATGATTCTTAGTGCAATGAGAGAAGTTGCAAAATCAACTGGAATAACCAAGTAAACAATAGAAAAAAACCTGATCAAAATCCGTTAAGTAGTTCTCTCATTCGCTAACTAAGCGGAGTTAAGGTTACACCCCGAGGCAGACGCGTGAGTGAGGAGGGCACTGAAGCCCAATGAGTCTCTCTCGGATTCGCACTAATAAATCGGTACCTCAAGTGAACTATGGTAGTTGACGCGATGAGAGAAGTCGCAAAATCGACGGAATGTTCAAGCAAATTATAGAAAAAAACCCAATCTAAATCCGTTAAGTAGTTCTCTCGTGAAAAGCGGACAGACATACAAACAGGTCTAAAAAACTATAAGGTATTTTGCGCTTGGACTACGAACTTTTTTAAACCGTTTCTTAGCGAGCACCTGTGGGCCAAGGGTAACCTACATTCCAAATTTCAAGTCCAAAGTCCTTATGATTTGGGAGATTTCAAGATGAATAAGTCAGTGGTATTTGGCTTTTATGTACAGTATATAGATTTAGTTAGTTTTGTTTTGTAAGTAATGAGTAATGCCCTCTTTACTCTTAAGTTACTCTTAATTTACTTTTAAAACTAACCTTCCCCATCACTGCTATTTAATGATTTTTTTTATCAAAATGAATGGCACTTATGTCTATCTATGCTCTTTCTGTGACATGTTCAGCTATGCACTATAACACTTTATAAGTTACTATTTGATTCTGCTGCTCAAGTCCTTCTGTCTAACTTGACACCATGATGCTAAACTGACTTGACTGCAGATCCTCTTTAATACTAACCATTATTCTGCATTATTCGATAAAAGGTATGGGGATTCAAAGAAGACCCCCAACTTTCTTGAGTAAAATATTGTCTCATGCAAGATTTGGAGTAGTCACTCTCACTTCTGTAATGTAAATAAAGGATACATTTTTAGAATCAGGGCTACAGCATCTGACAGAAATGGCACCATAAAATACAACTGGGTAGTGTATTTGAGGAACTCAATAAACTCAGCCTCGCCCAAATGATCCCATTTTGATCTAAAACATGGGTTCAAGAAATAGACCACCGGGCTACCTCACTGACCACTTATTGAAGATGGCTGTTTTCTTTAGCTTTCTTTCTTCTTGCTTCTATGTAGGAGTTGCGGTCAGACCTGAGTTTGCTGAATGTATTATTTTGGGCTTTGCCAGTCTCTTTGGCTGGCGCACACGTGGCTTAAATAAACACCCAAATTCTTCCATGGGTCTGGAATTTGTCAGGAATGTGATGCTCTACTCATCTCTAAACTCCTCCAGCAGCCTTTTGAATTCCTTCTAGGCAGTGACCTGCACTTTGCTCCAGACTGAGCAATCTATTTGAGTAGCAATGAGAGAAGATGGACTTGGTTATTCAGAGCAGAGCCTTGTCATCAGCTAATCTGCAACAAATGTGACACACGTTGATGTCGGCATTTGCCAGCATTTTTGTGCCATACATCTGAGACCCCTATGAGTCCATGCTTTGAACTGCTGTGAAGGCAGATGGGGTTCTAATTCTATGGCACACTTTGTGAAACAGTATATAGCTGCAGATGTTCATTGCTTTTATAATTCAGTATGTTTGTCACAATGTGAAGACTGGCACACCCACCGTAATCTGCACATTTCATTTACAGTAATGCTGCTTGGCATGGAGTAGGCAACTTTAGAGCTGACCACAGTGGTCTCAAGGTTTAGATACATATATATAATTTTAATTGTCCCCAGTGGGAAATGTGGCTTGCACAGAAGCTCTCCAAAAATACATAGATAAATAGAGTGGAATGCAAATGATTGGGCACCCTCGCTTAAAATGTCTATTAATGTGAATAGTTAAGTGAGCTGAACATGAACTGAAAACCAAAAGGAAAAAGTTGAAGGTTAGGGTTAGGGACACATTTCTTTAATATTTTAAGCAAGATTACATTTTTATTTCCAGTATTCAAAGGTATTGGTATTGCTTGTTGTTATCCAGCACTGGAAACCATAGATGCCTGTTCTTTCAGGGACTGTTTTCTCTATTCTGCATGAGATTAAAAATTATTATGTACCATAACTACAAACTACATTGGATTAGTAACATATAAAAAAATACCACTTATGGGTGCAATATTCCTGTAATACCAAACACGGTCAGTCTCGCCAGTCAGCCTTTGCCATGAGGGAGGAAGCTGAAATACTTGGAGGAAAACCCAGGAGACCTGGGGTGACAGTACACACTGTACACACTGACCTGGCGCAGGACTCAGAGGTGGAAGCTGTGCATGTAAGGTAAGACATTCTGGACTTCTTGCTTTGTTATTTATGAAGGATCTCCTCAGATCTGTTACAGCGTTTTCATGCTGTCATGACTAATGTGGCCACGTTTAATGGTTTAACCTGAACAAATAAACTACCGGGGCAATGTAGCCTAGTGGCTATATCTCCGTCTCTCGAAACTATTATCACTGACAATTCGTCACACGTTGGTTTATTATATATGCAACTGCAATCTTTCAGATCCAAGAAAACTTCTTTGTCCGTGTTTTGCAGATAAATTTTGTGCAAAGTGCGATACTTTTGGACGTATGGATTTGTATCTATTATTGGCTTTATAATTTCTAATACGTTTGATTGTGAAATTCTTTCAATTCTATGTTGCATCGCTTCTCCGTGATCATAAATATACACCTGACCGAATTGTGGTTTCTTCGAAATTGAACTTGTTGTACTTTTAATTGTTGCGGGACCACAGAGTTGAGAGGACCATAGTCTTGTTTGAAAATGTTTGAGAGGAGGGTGTGACTTTAAAAAATCTCAAGGCAAAAGTCTTGTCTTGCGGGACTTGAAAATATCTTGTCTTGTCTCCAAAAAGTCTTGTCACATCGAAGGATTTTTTTTATATAACAGAGAGATATCTGAATCACAATATGATTATTTCGGTGGTCACCTACCTGATAATGCTTGTGGTTGGTTGGCCAGTTGGCAAACATCCACAACACCCCCTCAGTTGCAAGAAACAGATTATTTATATTTATATATATATATGATATATATATATATTGTCGCATGCAGCTGGGGGTGGAGCCCAGCCGGGACGCCCAGGAGGACCGGAGGAGGGCTTGTGCCTCCTCCAGACCACAAGAGGGTGACTGTCCTGGTTGTGTTGGGGGCCATGGACAGAGGGCATTGAAGCCCAACCCTGTAGGGGCACGTGGCCACCGCCAGGCGGTGCCCCGGTGCTTGAAGAACCCTGGACCTCAGCACTTCCGCCACACCAGGAAGTGCTGGGGGGAAGAAGACTGGGGACACCCGGAGGGCTTCCAGGTGCGCAGCCGGCACTTCCGCCACACGGGGGTATGTCCACGGGGGATTGCTGGGAAAGCAGCTAGATCCCATCCGGGTTGCTATTTAAGGGGCCACCTCCCTTCTATCAGCAGCAGGAGTCGGGTGGAAGTGGACGGAGCTTGAGAGTGGAGTGGAGGCGGCGAGAAGGAAAGGCATGTAGAGACTGTGAGGCCTGGACTTTGTGGGATCTGTGCTGGAGGCACTGGGTTTGTGCACTGAACTCTTTACTGTAGATATTGTAAATAAATGTGTGTTGGGTGAATGAACGATATCCGTCTGTCTGTGTACGAGACTATTTCCACAATATATATATATATATATATATATATATATATATATATATATATATATATATAAATACAGTATATATTTATATATATAAAAGATAGTGTCTTCGATGGAGTCCAAACAAGAACGCCAGAACCAGAAGTGACGTTCTTCAAGGGGCTGGAAGTGACGTCTTCAAGGACGAGTCAGACAGGTTTTCCCATGTTTGGTCTACAGAGATAATAGAAGAACGTTTAGCGCATCCCGTCACCCCCTTGTCTGGCGTGGAATTACCCTTACTTGGTCCATACAGTTTCCTCCTATTCGCACATGTGTGACAGTATATATATATATATATATATATATATATATATATATATATATATATATATATTGTGGAAGACTGCCGGCTTCCCAGGCCGGTCCGCACCCCCAGGCCGACAGGAGGAGCTCTCCCGACACCAGGATTGTGCCCTGAGGTCCAGCAGGGCCTTATGGACTCTGTAGTGTTTATACACAGCCCTGCTGGATACCTTGGGGACCACCAGGAGTCGCTGTGGGGGACTTGTGGGATCGGTTGTGCCTTATGACCGGGAGTACGCCACAGTCACGGACGGGAAGGAATGGCGTGCTCCGGGTGATGTGAAAGACTGATTGCCCTGACCCGGAAGGAATAAGGAACTGTGGACTGCTGGGACAGGAACACCTCCGGGTCAGGGGCTATAAAAGGACGGTGCCTCAGCCCAGACACTGAGCTGTGCTGGGTGGGAGCGGAGCAAAGTGTCTGGGCGAGGAGGAGAGGTTATTGTGTTTGTTTAAAGAGTTTATGAGTAGTGTGGAAGGTGCTTGGTGCACTGTGGGAAAAAATAATAAAGAGTCTTGGACTGTTACCTGGTCTCCGGAGTTGTACCTGAGGGTTCAAGGGTGCACTACTGCCCCCTACTGCCACACTGGCGTAGTCGGCAGGATTCTCTGGCCGTCTGTTGGCAGAGGACCTGCATAAAAAACAAATTTTTTGTGGGCAGGCAACCCTCGGTCGATTCCCCATTTTTCACGGAGGTGCACAACACCACCCGCTACCAAGAAAGCGGCAACAGTGCGTGCTATCCCGCTCTATAGGGCCATGGGAAAGAAAACTGGAAAAAAGAAGGTCAGTCCCAGCCGCCTGCAGGGCATGACGGACGCCGAGATGTCCTGGACCCTCCTGACCGGGAGTGAGGAAGACAAAGCGCTAATCCGGGCCGAACGAGCCCGGGTAGCGAAGAACTCGACACGGACGGCTGTCGAGCGCTTCGGACCCCCTAGACAGTCCGGGGGTGCCGCCATCCGCTACGAAGGCAGCTGGAGGTAAAACGGCCGACGTTTCGACTTTGTTTTTATCATGTTTTGCAGACGCCAGCCGAGAAACTTGCAGCGGTGCCGCGACTGACTGCCCTCGCTTCGCAAAATGGCCGCGGCTCCCAGAAGACAGGCCAGGACGCGGGACGGCTACCGACAGCTCCAGTCAACAACAGACTGGTCACCCGCGGTGGATGTCGGGACGGTGGAGGGAACCCGGAGTCCTCCGACGAGGCCGGTCGCTCCCTAACGGGTCCGGAGCCTCCTGGAAAGGGAGGGAAGGCGGGGCGCCGCCAAACAAGAAGCCACCGACAAAGAGGGACGGGTTGTGGCTGACGAGTCTACTGCGGTAAAGGAAAAGGCAGATCGCAGCCGGCTTGTAGTAGCCAGCCGTCCCTCTGAGGACTCCAACTCCCAGGAGCCTCTGCGCGACCCAGCGAAACACGTGCCGGGAGGGGACGTGCTCATTGGTTCCCGGCGGAGGGTAAGCAAAATGCGGAAGCGCTAACAACTCCGCCGTAAACATTAACTGTTTGATTTACAGGGGCTCGAGGAATACCTCGCCCTAAACCGCTTCTTGCAGGAATATGCTGAACTAAAGGAACGTGTAGTGGAATTGGGAGCGATGGCGGCAGCTCCGTTGAAAGCACTGAGGGAGTTCGTGCAGTGGCTGCGCCGGGAAGCTCCGGAGAGGATCGATGCGGGAGTACAGGTGAGTCCCTCCCGTGTCGTAGAGAGTAAGGGGACACAGTGCATCGGGCACCGCTGAGATTGAGTAGCGTGTGTCAAAGCACTGTGTGCCCGACAAGAGACTGGGGCATGATGACCGAATGGTCGGGGACTGGAGCAAACGGCCCGGGGCATGCGCGTGGCGTGGCTTTCCGGAGCAGTACGGCTCGAGGACCCGACCGGTCTTAAGCGCGGGTAACGCCGGTGATGGGAGTGCCGGGGAAGCGCCGCGTCGTGCAGCTGACTGGTGCTGTTCATCGGAGCGAGACGGCGCTAATGACGCCGGCTCCTAGTAAGCGGAAGGAAACGGGTGTGCAGACAGTAAAGAGGTTTCCCTCTTCCCATGGAGAGCCTCAGGCTGAGCACAAGCCCCAGATCAAGCGGGAGATCCCCAAAAGGAAAGGTGGGTCCCCCGACATAATGGAGAATAGGCTTAAGGGCCGCCAGGCGGCCGTGATGACTTCCCTGACAGGTGAAGGGGCGGAGACGGCGCTGACGGAGTTCCCGAGATGTTTTTGGTCCCGCAGAGGGAAGCAACCAGGAGGGCTTCGTCGGTGCTATAATTGCCGGCAACCGGGCCACGTGAGGCCATTGTCCCCGGGAGACAGGAGGTACACCGCCCCCAAGGTTCGCCGAGGACAGGGCAACGCCTCAAGGCCGGATGACGCGTCCTCCTGGAGGAGGACGCCCCTCGGGCCGGACGCCCGCCCCAGAAGTCGCCGCTAAGGGGGAACTGTGGAAGACTGCCGGCTTCCCAGGCCGTCCGCACCCCAGGCCGACAGGAGGAGCTCTCCCGACACCAGGATTGTGCCCGAGGTCCAGCAGGGCCTTATGGACTCTGTAGTGTTTATACACAGCCCTGCTGGATACCTTGGGGACCACCAGGAGTCGCTGTGGGGGGACTTGTGGGATCGGTTGTGCCTTATGACCCGGGAGTACGCACAGTCACGGACGGGAAGGAATGGCGTGCCCCCGGGGTGATGTGAAAGACTGATTGCCCTGACCCGAAGGAATAAGGAACTGTGGACTGCTGGGACAGGAACACCTCCGGTCAGGGGCTATAAAAGGACGGTGCCTCAGCCCAGACACTGAGCTGTGCTGGGTGGGAGAGGAGCAAAGTGTCTGGGCGAGGAGGAGAGGTTATTGTGTTTGTTTAAAGAGTTTATGAGTAGTGTGGAAGGTGCTTGGTGCACTGTGGGAAAAAATAATAAAGAGTCTTGGACTGTTACCTGGTCTCCGGAGTTGTACCTGAGGGTTCAAGGGTGCACTACTGCCCCCTACTGCCACAATATATATATATATACACATATATATAAACATATATATATATATATATATATATACACCACTTTTCTCACTACTCAAAGTGCTTTTCATAGTGAGTGGGAGCCAATTCAACCACCACTAATGTGTGCCATCCACTGGGATGATGCAATGGTAGCCATTTTTGCACCAGTACCCTCACTCATTGGTGAAGGGATGAGAGAGACAGTAAGGGACAGGGGATTATTAGGAAGCCTGAATGACTAGGCTGAGGTGGGCAGTTTAGGGATCTTTTATGACCACAGAAAGTCAGGTCTCATCTGAACGATGCCATTATTACAGCACAGTGTTCCTGCTACTGCACTGGGGCGTTGGGATCCATACAGAACCCACAGGTTAAGCGCCCCCTGCTGGCCTCACTAACACCACTTCCAGCAGCAATCTAAGCTTTTGCTAGATGGTCTGACATCCAAGTACTGGCCGGGCCTGAAAATTCTTAGCTTCAGGTGGATGACCTCTTCTGAAGTGCATGCGGTACTATGGTTTGCTGTCTCCTATCCCCAAACCTGTGTAGGTTAGATTGATTAGGGATTCCAGATTGGCCCAGAGTAAGTGTGTGTGAGGGTCATGTGAAGGACTGGTGCCACATCCGGCTCTGGTGCCTGCCTTGCATCTGTTGCTGCAAGCATAAACTGCAGGTGACCTTAAAACAGTAGTGAGAGCAAAGCCAACCTGCCAACCTGCCACTCTGGGCATGAGCGCAACACTCGCACCACAGCCTGTTTGGCTTCTGTTAAGATCTCATTAGAGTATGTTCTGGTTTGATCATTACTACTGTTTTTATCTGGAAAAATCTCTTTTGAGCAGGAGTGGACAACGTCAGTCCTGGAGGGCCACCGTGGCAGCAGGTTTTCATTCGTTTCATTGCTTAATTAGAAACCAATCCTTGCCAATCTTAGACCTTATTTAATTTGATGACTTGTTAGTCTGCAATGTAAGGTTCTTATATCATCGATTTTTTTCCCTTTCCAATGAAATCATCCAAATGATTTTGAAGCCTAAAACTGATCATTTTCAGCCTGATACTGTTTATTCAAGTAAATAGTGCATGATGAACACACACAGGTGTAAATGAAAACATGCTAGATGGAGAACTGCTGGCTGCTTTGTCATTTCCAACTTATTGCTAATGAGGAGCCATTAAAAGCAGGGAATGTAACTGTTTAAGACTGAAATAAGCAATTAAGGATGGGGCACCTTAACAAGGAAGACCACTAAAATGAAGCATCAAAATGTCATCAGCAATAATTGACCTCACATTAAGAAACTGGGTTGGAACAAAAACCTGCAGCCATTGCAGCCCTCCAGGACCAACGCTGCCCACACCTGCATTTGAATATGACCTGATTAATTTTGTATTGAATCTGTCTTCTAGCACTGTCCATTGTGCTTTTCTCCATTTCTTTGTCTTTATATATCTTTTGCTTGTTGTAGATTCCATTATTTTATATTTAATTTTTTCTGATAATCTCCACCATATTGTTTATAGTTTTGATGTCCATTGTCAACAGTCGATTGGGGTATGTTGCCATGTTACTGTCACAACACATATCCTCTTAGGTGCGTTTGCATATAATGTCTGACTGTCCGACTGTCTGTCCACATGAAACAACTCAGCCCCCCAGTGGACAAATTTTGTTGAAATGTGGTATGCTGATCCTTTAAAGAATTGTGTTAAGACAGTTCAATTTTCATTGCAATATATATTTTACAATTTTGAAATATATAATTGAAAAGCACAAATTTGCAAACTTGTCGATCTTAAAACAGAGAAACGTTCTGTGTGGCTACAGCTACGAATTAGTTACCTGTATCGATTTTATCTTGACAGCAGTTACTCTAACTTGTATATTTTGCATATTTTACTATTTTTCCCCTCCAGTGGCTGCTACTGACTGCAAACAGACCCCCAGTACAAGTTAATGAAACACCAGCATACTGTGTGCATGGATAGAAAGTGGCTGTCACTGACTGATTGAGCGCAAACAGAAGAGAAGCAGTGCATCAGCACCTCAGTTTTCTCGTAACAGCTAAGACAAAATATCTTCGTAACCATAAAAGTATAAAGCAAGGAAAAC
Organism: Polypterus senegalus; assembly: GCF_016835505.1. Lineage (NCBI taxonomy): Eukaryota > Metazoa > Chordata > Cladistia > Polypteriformes > Polypteridae > Polypterus > Polypterus senegalus. Next base: position 76,858,404 of record NC_053169.1, on the reverse strand, counting down.
AAAACCTTATCTATACATACTGTACATCAATAAAGGACCCTGTGGGTGTAAGCCATTATGCACACAGTAAATAAACATTTACTCAGCATTAACTTAACACTGAACTAACCTCATGCTTCCATTATCTGCGGACTCTAATGATTACATTTTCACTAACATTATAATTTCTTAGGGTGACAAGTTGTATTAAATTTGATCAGCATGGCTAGGAAGACCAGGAACCACATAAAAACACACAGTATGCTGCCATTTATTTGTTTCCACTTCAAGCACAGTGCGCAGACATATCTGCTTACTTGTGAAAGTGTTATTTTTTTTCTGTTCTGTGCCCCAATCCCACTCTGATGATGATGATAAATGTCATTAAACAAATGAGGCTTTATGTGTGGGCATATACATGCTACACAAGTGTCCAATTTTGGGACTTTGCAAAATCTGGCCATGCTACACTTTACCATCACATGCCACATTCACCTGGTATCCATAATGGTCAGCTGCTGTGATAAAGTTTGCCTTTCACATCAGTTATTCTCGAATTAATTTCTCATGACTGAATAGCTTTGCAAGTCCCATTTTATAAAAAATGACAACAGCCAGATATACTCAAGCGAATAAATTAATTCCAAATGTTATATTTTTGTTTATTATTACTTAGGTTATATTAATTGGTAATTGATAACTGTCTTTGTGTGTGTGAGTGAGAGTGATCCCTGTGATTGATTACATTCCTGTCCAGTCCTGTTTTTGGCCTTTTGCCCAATCCTGGTTAGGTACCATGAAATGAATTGAGAAAGTTCCAGAACCTACCTGCTGAGCTATGTTCATCAAGGAGTACAGTGCCTGCACAGCTCTCAAACACACCTCAATGTTACACCATGCAAACATTTTCTAACTTGTTTGACAGTGTACCAAAATCACTATGGGCAACCATAACATTGTAGCATAAGTTCTTACAGAAATAAATTGGAAACCAAGAAGGTATCAGAGCTAATCAGCGAAATTACTAGAATAGATCAAGAACATATAAGGTGTCCAAGTGAGGCTCTTTATAGGAAAAGGCAGGCTCTGCATTCAGAGCTCAACCTCTTAACAACCAAAGAAACTGAACAACTCATTTTTAAATCATGACATCATTACTATGAACACGGAGAGAAAGCTAATAAGCTCTTAGCTCAACAAATCCACAAGCAAGAAATTCGCAATGTAATGCCAGCAATCACCAACACAAAACGGAGACAAAATCATTGACCATATAAATGTAATGCACACATTTAGAGACTACTATAAATCCTTATATTCTACGGAGTTCAAAGAAGACAAAACACAATCTAATGCATTTCTGGATACATTACAGATACCACAAATAGATACTCTTAGTGCAGAGGAATTGGATAAACCTCTGGCAGTATCAGAATTACTAGATGCTATAAAGTCACTTCAGAGTGGGAAGGCAGCAGGCCCCAATGGCTACCCTGCTGAATTTTATAAGAAATTCTCAACTCGGTTAGCTCCCCTTGTATAATTTACAGAAGCTAGAGAAAATAAAATTCTGCCTCAAACTTTTCACCAAGCATTAATTACCGTCTTTCCTAAACAAAATAAGGACTTATTCCAATGTGCATCATACAGACCAATTTCACTTCTGAATAATGACGTTAAGATACTCTCCAAAGTCCTAGCTAAAAGGATGGAGAAAGTGCTGCCTTCAGTAATATCACAAGATCAAACTGGATTTATTAAAGGCAGACACTTAGCTTCCAATCTTCAAAGCCTGTTTAATGTAATATATGCACCCACAAAGTCAAACATTGTAGCATAAGGACTTTGCAATGTTTACCTTGACTGTGTACTCCTAAGAGGTGTAAAAGAGTAGCATAAGTTAAAAGGATCAGGAGGGGAGACATAGCAAAAAAAAAAACAAACCTAAGATGGAAGCTTAAAGATCAAACACAGAAATGCCAAAGCCCAGTATGTAAAATGAAAGTCAAAGGAATGTGCATAAATAAAAAGAAAATAGTTCATTTAGAACGAGATTGATTTCATTTTGGATGTCAATAATCTCAAAACAGGATTGGACATCAGGAGTGACCTTTTAACCTGACGCACTACTGAAGACAGGAGCCTTAACCAATGATTGAGGGGGGAGAAGTGGGGCTTCAGTTCAATTAGTTTCTTCCTTATGATGTGCTCTAGTTATTCCAGAAGTATATAATTAAAAATATTTCAGCTAAATAAACATGCATTTTGCACATTTTGAGCATATACATTTGTGCTTGAAAGTTTGTGAACCCTTCAGAATTTTCTATATTTCTGCATAAATATGACCTAAAACATCATCAGATTTTCACTCAAGTCCTAAAAGTAGATAAAGAGAAACCAGTTAAACAAATGAGACAAAAATATTATACTTGGTCATTTATTTATTGTGTAAAATGATCAAATATTACATATTTGTGGCAAAAGTATGTGAACCTCTAGGATTAGCAGTTAGTTTGAAGGTGAAATTCGAGTCTGGTGTTTTCAATCAATGGGATGCCAGTCAGGTGTGAGTGGGCACCCTGTGTTATTTAAAGAACAGGAACTATCAAAGTCTGCTCTTCACAACACACATTTGTGGAAGTGTATCATGGCACGAACAAAGGAGATTTCTGAGGACCTCACAAAAAGAGTTGTTGATGCTCATCAGGCTGGAAAAGGTTACAAAAGCATCTCTAAAGAGTTTGGACTCCACCAATCCACAGTCAGACAGATTGTGTACAAATGGAGGAAATTCAAGACCACTGCTGCCCTCCCCAGGAGTGGTCGACCAACAAAGATCACTCCAAGAGCAAGGCATGTAATAGTCGGCGAGGTCACAAAGGACCCCAGGGTAACTTCTAAGCAACTGAAGGCCTCTCTCACATTGGCTAATGTTCATGAGTCCATGGATGAGACCAAAATAGAACTTTTTGGTTTAAATGAAAAGCTTTAGGTTTGGAGAAAGGAAAACACTGCATTCCAGCTTAAGAACCTTATCCCATCTGTGAAACATGGTGGTGGTAGTATCATGGTTTGGGCCTGTTTTGCTGCATCTGGGCCAGGATGGCTTGCCTTCATTGATAAAGTAATGAATTCTGAATTATATCAGAGAATTCTAAAGGAAAATGTCAGGACATCTGTCCATAAACTGAATGTCAAGAAATGGTGGGTCATGCAGCAAGACAACAACCCTAAGCACACAAGTAGTTCTACCAAAGAATGGTTAAAGAAGAATAAAGTTAATGCTTTAGAATGGCCAAGTCAAAGTCCTGACCTTAATCCAATCGAAATGTTGTGGAAGGACCTGAAGCGAGCAGTTCATGTGAGGAAACTCACCAACATCCCAGAGTTGAAGCTGTTCTGTACGGAGGAATGGGCTAAAATTCCTCCAAGCCGGTGTGCAGGAATGATCAAAAGTTACCAGAAACGTTTAGTTGCAGTTATTGGGGGGTCACACCAGATACTGAAAGAAAAGGTTCACATACTTTTGCGACTCACTAATATGTAATATTCGATCATTTTCCTTAGTAAATAAATGACCAAGTGTAATATTTGTGTTTCATTTGTTTAACTGGTTTCTCTTTATCTACTTTTAGGACTTGAGTGAAAATCTGATGTTTTAGGTCATATTTATGCAGAAATATAGAAAATTCTAAAGGGTTCACAAACTTTGAAGCACAACTGTAACTGGATAACTAACATATACATTGTACAACACAGGTAATGTGAAATTTTTGTTTCCATTTTTCCCTCAGGACGTTTTTCACATTGTTTGCCATTGTACAGCATTGGTATCTGTTGCTTTCTATCATACAATTTTTTCTTTTAATTCTGCATAAAACCTTGAGATTACATTTTTAGTCTGCCATTGCTACATGAAGTAAGCAAAAAAAAAAATATGTTACGAGGTTTTTCTTCACACAAAGAACCATAGGCACATGGAGTAAATTACCAAGTACATGTAGTGTGGTAGAATGTAGGTCATTAGGGTCCTTCAAATCTCGACTTGTCGTTACTTTGGACGATCTACATACATGGAACTGAGCAGGCTGAATAGACTGGTGTCGAAATTTCACCTTTAAAGAGGAAAATGATCTTGCAATGGTACAAGACAACATTACTTTAAATAAACAATCACTTATAAAAATTTTATTTGGTATTTACTTAAGAAGTGTTTAACCAAGAATTTTGGTTTTTCATTTTGTTTTGGTGACTTAGTCAAATTAGTTCCTGTGAATACCTCTTCAACCTGTTATTATTTATCTCCAGTCTTTAGCTAATTTGGATTAAGATCAGTCCAGATAAATGCTACTGTTTACAATGTAAGGACATTTTTCTATCCTTATTGCTCATTTCTCTTTATTTGATCATTCACAGTCTGCAGCCCTAACTGAATCAGGGCTGGGACAGCTGGTCTAACTGGCATCACCCCTTCATTGTTAAAGAGACAGCGCCTAATCTGCCAAAGGGGGCTAACATGGCAGGCCACTAAGGCAAGTAAATGAAGGGCCAGTGAATGTAAACATTGTCAAAACACAATGACAGTGGCTCAGAACTGGATGATCAATACATTGAAAAGAGCCAAAACATAAAAATAAACTTAATAGTCCTACAGTAAAAGGTGTAAACCAGAAAACTACATTCAGAAGCACACAAAACAAGGTTTTAAGAAATATCCTCCATCTTGGACAACCCAGAAGTGCACATCGCTGAGGTCTATTCCTTCCAATCTGAGATTCCATAAACATCTGGTCGTTCCTGCAGAGCAACAAGATAGCAGCCATAAACAAATTAGATTAGATTAGATAAACTGTATTAATCCCAAGGGGAAATTCAGGTGCATAATGCAGCAGAAACATAAAAAAAGGATACAGACTCACAAGACAAACAGTACAGCCAATCAATTAATCAGTCAATAAATAAATAAAAGTAAATGTAATGAGTACATTGGGTGAAAGCCTTGAATTGCCTGATAGCAGTGGGCAGAATCCACCCCAAGAGATGCTTCTTAACACACCATGATGGAATGAGTCTGTGGCTAAAAGTGCACCAAGAGAGGGGATGGAGGGGATATTTCAAGATGGCATCTAATTTTGCCATCATCCTCTTTTCCACAACAGCTTCCAGTGTGTCCTGGTAAGTTGTGTGTCTTTTGAGCTCAAGTTGCATCCCCAGGAGACTGTAGAGTAGAACATAACACTGTCTACTGTGGACTGGTAGGACATTTCCAGCAGCTTGCTAAGACCTGAGTCCCCTTAGCAAGTCCAGTTTGCTCAGACCCTTTTTTTTTTTTTACAGCACCACTGTGTTGTCAGTCCAGTTCATTCATTTTGTGAACCCTCCGGTACTTGTAGCCCTGCACCTCTTCGGGAATAGTGACTGGTCTCAGAGGGTCTTTAACATGCCAGAAGTCCATCAGCAGCTCATTTGCTTTGTTGATGTTGAGTTGCAGGTTGTTCTCCCTGCACCACATGACAAAGTCCTGCGCAACATTTCTGTACTCTGACTCATCTCCATTATAAATGCCACCTCAAAACAGCATTGAATGAGGAAAAAAAACAAGATATGTAAAAACATGAACTGACTTAAAATTAAACTGAAAGTAAAAATAAGCAATATAATTAGATTCCCCATACTCTAAAAGTGAATACAATTAAAACTAATCATAACAGTGCCAATTAAAAGACAGAAATGAACAAGAATTAAAATCTGTATAGGATGTTTACCTTGCATCATAACAGAAATGGGAGACAAAATGAAAGAGCAGACAATTCATTCAGACACTGCCATAAACAAGTTGGTGCCAGTAAGCAGATTTAAGGTCTTCTGTGAGAGTAGTCATATGGCCACAAGAGAAAGGACAGAGCAGTCAGTGGATGGTGTTTACATATGGTGTGACAATCTGTGCACAACATGGCAGGAGGTACAGCTAAAGACCGTATGGTGCACTGGTGTGGAGATGGTACAGCGCTCAGCTTTTCTTAGCGACGTCAAGCTTGTTGAACCCACCGAGCATTCAGCACAGCCTCACTGCTTTGGCATGCATTGGCAGGTCGAGGGAGTGTTTTTGCAATGCGCCTCTCCATAGGCTGCGCTGCGCACTAAAATTATAACACAGATCTGGGCAAACCAGACATGCTAGTACTAAGAGGAATGTTAATTTAAACAAATCCGTAATCCAAAAGGCATTTTCAAAAATCAAAGGGAGGGTTATATGTTTAGAAGATAAAAAGCCAAAGAATACTTTAAACAATTCCCCCCCCCAAAAAAAGCCAAAGGCGAAAGAAAAAATAAGACAGGCAAAGCATCAAAAACCAGAATGCAAACTAACAAACTATCCATCCATCCATTTTCTAACCCGCTGAATCCGAATACAGGGTAACGGGGGTCTGCTGGAGCCAATCCCAGCCAACACAGGGCACAAGGCAGGAACCAATCCTGGGCAGGGTGCCAACCCACCGCAGGACACACACAAACACACACTAGGGCCAATTTAGAATCGCCAATCCACCTAACCTGCATGTCTTTGGATTGTGGGAGGAAACCGGAGCGCCCGGAGGAAACCCACGCAGACACGGGGAGAACATGCAAACTGCACGCAGGGAGGACCCGGGAAGCGAACCTGGGTCTCCTAACTGCGAGGCAGCAGCGCTACCACTGCGCCACCGTGCCGCCCACTAACAAACTAGTCATGTCATTTTTTTTATCTCGCTTACATTTTTTAGTCCACCTGGTAATGAGTATAATCCAATCAGGGAAGGGCTACAAAATAAGCACGAACCAATCAGAGCATGATTAGAGTCAGCATTTTCAAATCTCTATGTTTGGACCCATCCACACTGAAACACTGAGAAGGTGTTTTCATAAATTTATTGCTCTTTTTGAAAAGTCTCCATTTTTGGGAGTGGAGGAAACATGAAAATGGAGACTAATGTTTTTAAACAAAAACATAGTGTGGATTGTAATAAGATTACAAATAAAGCACTTCCACAAAAGGACAGGAGTTGGGGACCGTCCCCAATGTCCATTGGACAAAAGAAACATGCAAAAGACTTGGATTCTGATCAAAAAGCATATACAGCAATTGACAATCGGTGACTGAAAAGATGGCATTTATCTACATAATGAAATTATGTCTTTCATTTTTCTATTCTTTAATATGTAAAGCACTTTGAGCTACTGTTTGTATGAAAATGTGATATATAAATAAATGTTGTTGTTGTTGTTACATGGACAAAATGGAGGACGGAAATGAGTTGGCAGAAGATGACGTTGAAACTGTTGGGCAGATACGACGTCATCAAGGGGGGCCAGAAGTGGTATAATGAAGGAAGTGATGTCATCAGATGGAGACGGAAGTATCATCATCGGGAGGTGCCGGAAGTGACATTGCGGTGGCCATCTTGGAACCTGGAAGTAAGGTATGTCTTCTTTTTGTCTGACGAGAGAGAGAGAGAGGCGATAGTACTGAAAATCAACCCCTTGTCTCACAATGTTTTACTCACCTTTGGCCTTGTTGACTGCCTCCTAAGCGCACATGTGTGACAGGATGTAATCAAGATTTAAAGTCCTTTGTTCCTCATTGTGAAACCCTGTGCCTCGTTTGACATAAAGTCAGGTAGCTGAACTTGACTGGCTAGGCCTAATTAGTGCAATTCCCAGTGTGTTGCTGCAATTGACAGAGGAGTGAGCCCTAATTAGCCATAACAGTGAAGAGTGACACTCTTGGCACTCAGTGGCACTGACCAAGAAACAGAAGACAGAGATGGAGGTGGCAGAGTTAAAGATGCTAAGATTTGCATTTGGTGTGATGAGGATGGATAGGATTAGAAATGAGGACATTAGAGGGTCTGCTCAAGTTGGATGGTTGGGAGACAAAGTCAGAGAGGCGAGATTGCGTTGGTTTGGACATGTGCAGAGGAGAGATGCCGAGTATATTGGGAGAAGAATGCTAAGGATAGAGCTGCCAGGGAAGAGGAAAAGAGGAAAAGCCTAAGAGAAGGTTTATGGATGTGGTGAGAGAGGACATGCAGGTGATGGGTGTGACAGAACAAGATGCAGAGGACAGAAAGATATGGAAGAAGATGATCCACTGTGGCAACCCCTAACTGGAGCAGCCGAAAGAAGTGAAATGAAGAGACAGGTTGAATCCTGGCGGAGGGGGGAACTGAGGGAACAGGAAGCGGTAGGCGAGTGCAGAGAGAGAAGAGGAGGTCGTAGTGCAGGCACCAAGGATGGAGCTGGCGCCCTGAAGCACTGAAATGATGGCTAGCGAGCGAGGATCCAGACCTGCTGATTTACTTTTGAAGGAGTGTCAAAGGATTAAAGGCATGACTGGAATGGAAAGGGTTATTTCAAGGTTTAATGTTCTGAGGCAATACAGTAATGGAGTTGGGTGTGATGTTGCTGGGGTCGTTGTCCAACATCCCACAGGGCCAGGAAGACGGAAGTGCCATGGCAGTGCAGGGTGTGAGACTGTAATGAGGCATTTATCCGGGAAGGAAAACTCTTTCTGTTGCAAACTTTTACTTCCTCGTGGTGACTCTCATTGCTGCTTTTTTATCTCTTCATGTGGTTTTTAACCTCCTGGAATTGGAACTTTCTGTAATGTTGAATGTAAAAAGGTTTTACTTATTTATTTACACTTCACTTTTTGCTCCTGAATAAACTTCATTGATTAGAAACTTAGCAACTGACTGACTTTCTTTTCATTTTCCACCAGTTTTTCTTGGCTATGAACTACAAGATGCTCCAAAAGTGTAAGGGGACACTGGCCACTGGCACAAAACATCACAAATGGTGTTAGCGTTGGGTTGAACAAATGTGCAGTGGGGAGGCTTGGTGTCCATCAAACCCTGGATTCATGCAGACACTTCCAGGAAAGATGACAGAAGAGGGGGAGTCGACTATTGAACTAGAAAAATTGGTGTTTTTTTCTGATTTGATATTGTTTATACAGTTAGGTCCATAAATATTTGGACAGAGACAACGTTTTTCTAATTTTGGTTCTGTACATCACCACAATGAATTTTAAATGAAACAACTCAGATGCAGTTGAAGTGCAGACTTTCAGCTTTAATTCAGTGGGTTGAACAAAAAAATTACATAAAAATGTGAGGCAACTAAAGCGTTTTTTAAACACAATCCCTTCATTTCAGGGGCTCAAAAGTAATTGGACAAATTAAATAACTGGAAATAAAATGTTCATTTCTAATACTTGGTTGAAAACCCTTTGCTGGCAATGACAGCCTGAAGTCTTGAACTCATGGACATCACCAGATGCTGGGTTTCCTCCTTTTTAATGCTCTGCCAGGCCTTTACTGCAGCGGCTTTCACTTGCTGTTTGTTTGAGGGCCTTCCTGACTGAAGTTTAGTCTTCAACAAGTGAAATGCCTGCTCAATTGGGTTAAGATCAGGTGACTGACTTGGCCATTCAAGAATTTTCCACTTCTTTGCTTTAATAAACTCCTGGGTTGCTTTGGCTGTATGTTTTGGGTCATTGTCCATCTGTATCATGAAACACCGGCCGCCCAATCAATTTGACTGCATTTAGCTGGATTTGAGCAGACAGGATGTCTCTGAACACCTCAGAATTCATTCGGCTGCTTCTGTCCTGTGTCACATCATCAATAAACACTAGTGTCCTAGTGCCACTGGCAGCCATGCACGCCCAATCCATCACACTGCCTGCCTCCACCGTGTTTTACAGATGATGTGGTATGCTTTGGATGATGAGCTGTTCCACGCCTTCTCCATACTCTTTTCTTACCATCATTCTGGTAGAGGTTGATCTTGGTTTCATCTGTCCAAAGAATGTTTTTCCAGAACTCTGCTGGCTTTTTTAGATGTTCTTTAGCAAACTCAAATCTAGCCTTTCTATTCTTGAGGCTTATGAGTGTCTTGCACCTTGCAGTGCACCCTCTCTATTTACTTACATGCAGTCTTCTCTTTAAGGTAGACTTGGATATCGATACGCCGACCCCTGGAGAGTGTTGTTCACTTGGTTGGCTGTTGTGAAGGGGTTTCTCTTCACCATGGAAATGATTCTGCGATCATCCACCACTGTTGTCTTCCGTGGACGTCCAGGTCTTTTTGCGTTGCTGAGTTCACCAGTGCTTGCTTCTCAAGATGTACCAAACTGTAGATTTTGCCACTTGTGATATTGTAGCAATTTCTCGGATGGGTTTTTTCTGTTTTCGCAGCTTAAGGATGGCTTCTTTCACCTGCATGGAGAGCTCCTTTGACCGCATGTTGTCTGTTCACAGCAAAATCTTCCAACATGCAACCACCACACCTCAAATCAACTCCAGGCCTTTTATCTGATTAATTGATAATGACATAACGACGGATTTGAACACACCTGCCCATGGAATAGCCTTTGAGTCAATTGTCCAATTACTTTTGAGCCCCTGAAATGAAGGGATTGGGTTCAAAAATGCTTTAGTTGCCTCACATTTTTATGCAATCTTTTTGTTCAACCCACTGAAGCTGAAAGTCTGCACTTCAATTGCATCTGAGTTGTTTCATTTAAAATTCATTGTGATAAAGTACAGAACCAAAATTAGAAAAAAGTTGTCTCTGTCCAAATATTTATGGACCTAACTGTATTATGTACATTGTCTAAAACGTGTCTGTGTGTACGCTATGTGTTGGGGTAAGTTCAGGGAAAGAAGGGGGGTGCTAGTGCTGTAATTAATAGATGGCTCTGTAAGGTTTCTGTCTTCTTTATTTTTCTAGTATCGTTAATTGCCAGACTAATCGTTCAATGCGACAGTGTGAACTGGAATTGTAGGGTGGTGGTGTGTGATACCTGCGGTGGGCTGGCGTCCTGCCCGGGGTTTGTTTCCTGCCTTGCGCCCTGTGTTGGCTGGTATTGGCTGCAGCGGACCCCCGTGACCCTGTAGTTAGGATATAGCGGGTTGGATAATGGATGGATGGGTGTGTGATACCCCTTTGCCATGTGCAGAAGGCGATCAGGCAGCTGTACTTCATCAGCTAGGGCTAGTTAGTGTGCAACCCTGTGCATTACTGCGGTGACAGAGGGCCAAGCAAGCACTTATTATCCCTAATAGTTAAAAGGCAGGTTGAGTGCTGGCAGAGGGGGGAACAGAGGGAACAATAAGTGAGAGACAAGCACTGACAGAAAGATGTGGCCGCACTGCGAATGCCAAGGATGGAGCTGGGGTCCTGAAGCACTGAAAACATGTCTAGTGAGCAAGAATCCGGACCTGCTGATTTCATTTTGAAGGAATAGCAAAGGATCGAGGGTATGGCTGGTATGATAAGCGTTGTTTCAAGGTGGAATGTTTTGAAGCAGTGTGGTGTAACGGAGTTGAGCACAAAGTTACTGGGGCCCAGAAAATGGGAGCACAGGGTTTGAGACTGCTACTGTAAGGAAAACATTTTCTGCTGCACTGACTTGTAAACTTTTTACTCTCATTGCTGCTGTTTTATCTGTTTCTGTGACTTTACCCTACTGCACGGTTGTCAAACTCTGGTCCTGGAGGGCCGCAGTGGCTGCAGGTTTTCATTCTAAGCATCTTCTTCATTAGTGACCACTTTTTGCTGCTAATTAACTTCTTTTGCCTTAATTTTACTTAACTTGACTCAGGCCCCATAGTTGTTTCTTTTTCCTTATTTAGCAGCCAAACAGTAATGAGACCCAAAACAAGCCACCGCATGACCAGCTCATCTGTGCCCATCACACAATATTTGAAAATAAAAGAAAGGTGAAGGTCTCAGTAAGGCTGATCTCTCAGGTCACCAAAACATCTTGACAGTTTTGTAAATGTTTTCTGTGGCAGAATGAGAGCAGCAACAAGCCATGGAATTAAATAACGGCTTTAATTAACAGCAATAATTAGCTTCTCATTAAGAGATCGGTTGGAGTGAAACTGGCTGGAGTTTGAAATGCCAGTTTAGCTGGTCCTCTGTCGGCTCGTTTCACATCACATTTCTGTCTGGCTGCCATTTAATGAAGAAAGGAATAAATTCAGAGGACTGAATCCTTAAAAACAGGGCTATTAAAATGAAGGGTAAAGGTGTTAACTAGCAGTGAAAATTGGTCACCGATCAGGAAAAAGGGTTAGGATGAAAACCTGCAGCCACTGCGGCCCTCCAGGCCTGGAGTCCGACACCCCTGTCCTAGACTGAAATTGAACTTTCTTTATTGTTGAGTTTAAAAAGGTTTTACTTATGTATTTAGACTGCACTTTTTGCTCCTGAATAAACTTCTCTGACTGGACACTTAGCAACTGACCTTACCAATGGTTCATCTCGGTTATGAACTACCAGATTCTCCAAAGCATAAGGTGCCACTGGCACGGGGCATCACATTCCATTATGTGTCTGCTGCATCATAAAAGTTACTTTGCAGCACACACATATGGAAGGGGCCTAATTCTGACAGCAGGCAGAAAGAAAGACAGGCGAGGGTTGCAGTTTCAAATCTTAATCTAGCAGGCCACTGAAAACTAAAGGAACAATTTTTTTTCTTTTTGGTCAGTTGATTGCTCTGTGTTTATCGTGAGAACCAAAATGAGAGAACATATGCCCATACTGCCCGTTATTAATTGTGAAATAGGTTAGGAAGCATTAAAGACAAAAGAAAGGGGTTTCAAAATAACCGCTGTAATTTAACTAACAGGAAATGAACACACAAGAACAAGAGTGTTGCAAACAAAGCAATCTGTACTAGGTTTTGCAGAACTGCAATAGACAGGGCACCTGGGAGCTCTGCCTGGAATGCCTGGCCCTGCTGATAAAGACATGCCATGAGAGACCCGTAGAATTCATTGTTATGATATCCGGGCTCAGATGAAACTCAGAAAAAGGGCTTTAGTTCAGAAATGAGGCTGTAAAACACCAATACAACTTAAAGAGGCTTGTGGGGAGAGGGGAAATGTGAAAAACCTTTGGCCCAAAGAAGACCAATTACGATAATAATGTTTATTTACCTAAGAAAAGTTGAAACAAAAATAACTAATTACAAAAGTACAATACAAAGAGCAAATCTGTCTATTATAAAAAAAACATCTTGGAAGGAGACGAGACGTGATTTTCTCGGAGAGAGACTTATACAGTGGACCCTTGACTTATGAACTCAATTCGTTCACGAAGGCTGGTTGTAACTCAAGTTGGTTGTAAGTCAAGACTATTTTTCCCATAAGAAATAATGGAAATACCCGTAATGCGCTCCGAACCTTCCACAGCAACATCACAACTGGTGATATCCAGGGGTACATTTTCAGCCATAGAGGTGGAGCTGCAGGACAGGCTGGACTGAGGCATATTGTGAAGCCTTTTCTCTGTTGCCCTCAGTCCCTGGGAAGCTAGAACTAAAACCAGTGATTGTCTTCATGTCCTTCCACAGTGTTATTCTGCTGCAGCTTTTGCTTCAGCTTCTTCCTATAGCTGTCCCTCCCCTCTTTTATTTTACCAGACATCAGTTTCTGTACCCTCTTCACTGCCTCCCTGTCACCTGACCTAAATGCTCTCTTCTTCTCATTCAGAAGAACTTTACTGTCCTTGTTGACCCAAGGCTTGTTGTTAGGGAAGCAGCGTACAGATTTTAAAGACACAGTATTGTCCAAGCAGAACTTAATGTATTCTGTGTCACAGTCTGTGAGACCATCAATGTTCTCTAAATGAGCCTCACAAAGAACATCCCAATCTGTTGCCTCAAAACAGTCCTGCAGAGCTACACTAGCTTCCTTTGACCACCCAGTCATGGTCCTGACAGCAGCTAACTACCTCTTTACAAGTGGTACATAAAGGGGAAGGAGATACACCAGGTTGTGGTCTGACCTACCCAGAGGTGGAATGGCTGTACAACTGTTTGCCTCTTTAACATTAGCATACATTAAATCCATTGTTTTATTCTCTCTGGTGGAACAATTCACAAACTGAATGAACGTGCTGAGTGTCCCATTTAAGGAAATGCTATTGTCTCCGGAAATGAGGACAGAGTGAATGATGTCACAAACCTTCGTCATGTTGGCTGATGCAGTGGCAATGGCAATTGCATGTGAGAACTTCCTGGGCATGGAATACGGACATAGTCCCACAGCTAACAGTTCAATGTCCGGGCTGTAGATACATTCCTTAATCTCAGCTGTCACTGGGGTGGCATCATCGTTGGTTTACAAAGATGGCCAGCCCACCGCCTCTGCACTTTTCACTTTTAGCCCATGTTCTATCCACTGAAAGCCAGCAATGTCCACAGCACAATCAGGAATAAGCTCATGCAGCCATGTCTATTCCTAACTCTATTTAGAATATCTCATACCCCAAAAACAAACACAAGTCTTTATGAAACTTGCACTTTTCAAGCACTGCCTGATCCTATTCTAGTACCTGTCTTACATAAGAGATATGATCATCCATACTATTTGAAAATATCCAAATGTCAACAAAGTAAACTATCAATGTAACACTCCAAAAAAATCATAGAAAAGGTTGCTAACAAAATTTTGGAAAAAATGCTGGTGTCTTGGCTGGCCCATATGGCATTACTTAATATTCTTAATGTGATGTTAAACGCAGTCTTCCACCTCAACACCCTCTGTGATTTGGACTTGTCAGTTGTAACTTGGTGTGACCACTAGGGGGCATAGCAGCACTCCAAACCCCGGATACAACTACATGGACACAGAACCCAGGTTCAAATACAAGATATTTTTTATTCACAGCAATACCTTAACTGACTGTAGATCAGGTAGTCATTGTTACCTCCTCTTGGTGTTGATGACTGGCTTTTTTAATGTACCTGGGAGCTCTTCCGCTGACATAGCTTCACACATCAGAAGCACTTCTGAGTCAGACGGAAGCCCTTCAAAGAAGGTATAATGTTTCCCAATTGCACCCAAGAACCCCCAACAGAGTTGTCCTATGGCACTGCAATTTGCAGACTACCCTGCAGTGATCCATATGGCAGTTCCACCAGTAGAATGCTGCCACCATGTGCACAGGGGAAGAATGTATAGTTCAAGGAAGCAACAATCCACTGTCCTCCCTGGCAAGCTTTCCATTCTGGTCAAAATGCCAGCCCATCCTCATCCTTATGACCTCACTTCCTGGCAAGGGACCAGTTCCTGTCCCGATGGGAATGCCAGTCTATCTCTGCCCTGACACTAATGCCTTCTGCCCTGGCAAGAAACCAGCTTCAATCCCACTCAGGACATCAGACCATCCAGCATAACACTCACTGACTAAATGGCGAAGATAGTAATGAAGGAGATTCTCAACAGTGATCTTGTTCAGCTGTTGATACATTGATGTTGACCACCGCTCTTCATTTCAACAAAGAAGAACGCAGAACACCAAAAGACTGTGAAGTGGCTGAATAAAACCATTCAAAAGATTTTCTTTCATGTACTCATTCATCACCAAGCTCTTGGGTCTCCAAAATGCTAAAGCTTACTCTTAGGCAATAAAGTTTCAGGTAACAATTCTGCTGAACAATCGTAGAGGTGACACGGTGAGGGGGGGGTTAACAACATTTGCTTCTTAAAGACGACATGGTAGAACTCATAAACTCTGGGTTAAAATCTGATTGTAGGTTATTGGGTGGGGGGGGGTTTGATCTTTTCTATGCAGTGAAGTTGACACTCTTGAGTACATTTAGTGAGAAATCAAGCAAAATGACCCCTTTTATTGGCCAACTAAAAAAATTACAAAATGCAAGCTTTTGAGGCAACTCAGGCCCCTTCTTCAGAAACTGGAGTTCCCTGTGTTTATGTACACATTAGGGCAAATAACAACATTGGAAAACCTTTAAGTGAGACATCTTAAATGTAAAAAATTAATAGACCTCTTCAGGCTAAGATTAATTTAGCAAGAGAGGAGAACAATGCATAGTCAAGATCATTAGATAAGATAACTGTCCAACAAAGTCAGAGAAAGAGGCATCAGTACCCCAAATCAGCCCCTTATCTTGTGTTATATCACTCACCTCAACGCTTGGTGGCTGCCTCCTAAGCGCATGTGTGTGACAATATATATTGTGAGGGGTTCAGCCCGGATACAACCACATGGACACCAACTCTTCATAATAACACACGCTTTTATTTCTAATGTCTCCCAGTCACCAGTCCCGCACACAGCACAGTGCTCCCGCACCACAACACCCTTCCTCAGGCCTTTCACTGTCTGTGGGCTACCTTTCCTCTCTTCTTGGGAGCTTCGTCCTGCTCCCACTCCTGACTCTAACTCTCCGATTGTAGGAAGGCAGCTCCTTTAATGTTCACCCGGACGTGCTCCAGGTGCTCGATGACGCTCTTCCGTCAGCACTTCCTGGTGTGGAAGAAGTTCTGCTCTTGCACCCGGAAGCACTCTGGGCATCCCTGGAAGAAAATTCCTCCATCTTCCCGGGTGAGGTGGAAGTAAATGTTTCCCAGGCTCCATGAAGCTTGGGGTGCCCCCTGGCGGTTGACATGGGCCCCAACAGGCGTGAGCCTCCTTGCTCCTCTCCCGTGGTCCTCTTCCAATCCAGGGCGGTTGCCCCCTCGTGGCACGGAGGACGTATACGCCACCTCCTGGTCCTTCCAGGTATCCCAGCTGGGTCTGTCCCCCAGCCTCCTGTGACTATATATATATATATATATATATATATATATATATATATATATATATATATATATATATTGTCACAGACGGCTGGGGTTCTTACCCGGCCGGGACGCCTAGAAAGACCAGAAGGTGGCATTAAAAGCTTCCGGGTCAGGAGGACACAACCACCCTGGAGCAGGAGAGGACCACGGGAGAGGAGGAGAGACTTTCCAACTCATTGGGACCTGTGGCCACCGCCAGGGGCGCCTTAAGCCTCCTAGAACCCTGGAGAACATTACTTCTGCCACACTTGGCAAGATGGCGGAGGAACCTGCCAGGGACGCCCGGAGTGCTTCTGGGGCAAAGGGCAGCACCTCCACCACACCAGGAAGTGCTGACGAAGGATTGTCACCAGCCACCTGGAGCACATCCGGACGGGAATAAAAGAAGCCGCCTCCCAGCAATCTGGGAGCTAGAGTCGGGAGTGGGAGCAGGACGAAGCCCCCAGGAGGAGATTGGCGGCTAAAAGACTGACATAAAAAGGTTATTGGGGAGATTAATTGCTGTGTGAATTGTGTGGTGTTTGGGACTTTATTCCTGTGATTATTTGTGATTAATAAACGTGTGGTTTTTTATAAAGATGTGGTCTCCGACTGGTGGTGTCTGGGCAAGTCTCAATATATATATATACTGTAACAGATGAAGCAGTAAACAACAAAAAGGTTTGGGGTTTTCCGGCCCCATATATTGTCGACTCTCCACAATTGAAAAAACAGGTCAAAATATAAACAAAAGTGTTCATATGCGCGATGCCCTTCAGAGGCGTCGGCGGCCATTTTATAGAGGAGGAGCCGGAAGTGGAGGAATGCTGGGAAGGAACCGTGAGGGAGGATGGGACTGCTGACGTCAGGAAAGATGGCGGAGGAAGGGCGGAAGTGGACGTACTGCGGGCAGGCTATGATGGCGGAGCGCTCTCTTTTCTGGAAGACAAAGGAGAAAGGTTAGTCCCCCGTCACTCCCTGCCAGCTAACATCTTTTGAAGCGGTTTAAGGTCCGCTCATGCCTCCTACTGCATGTGTGACATATATATATATATATATATATATATATATATATATATATATACATACATACATACTAGGGGGCTTTGCTCGCCAACCCTGATCCTCCCCCACTCCCTGCCCCTGCCAAGCATTATGCGCTGTTGTGAAGAGGGGAGCTGAACGCACCCTAAGGAGACGCGGCTGCTCCTCTGAAAACCTTCTTTAACGGTGATACAATGGGAATCAAATAACAGTTGTTTTTTTACCTTCTCTTTGCTCGATCAACTGCTGGCTGCGCAGAGTGATCTGCATCTCGTGCAGCGCTGCAAACGTTTTGAAGTCACTGCCTTGTCTCTCTTCTCCCCAGACATCCTCAAACATTATTCACTATTATTTCAGCGAGTAATTTTTTCCGTTTGTTTGCACTAATGTGATCTTTACTCTCATTTTTTTCGAGACGATAAAGGCGAGTTCCTATATACTTAAATACACAAATATATTGTGTACTCTTATTTCGGAAACCAGGTCAACACTGGAATTTCTGTTAAGGGTCAGCGAGAAACAGCACCACCAAATGTTCTGGAAAATACGTAATAAGCTTCTCCCAATAGTTTAATTTTATAACCACCCTCAAAGTATCTTTTATTCTTCAAAATGTTCCATCATATACTCAGTGCTTTTTCTGGTATGCAAGTGTGTCTGTCAGCTAGCTCAATTGGCCCTGCAGTGTCCCCCTGGTTCTGACTTTTGTTTTTTATTTGTATAAACTGGGGGCTTCTCACTTCGCTCGCCAACCCCTTACCCCCCACTAGCATTGTGAAGAAGGGGGCTGAATGCACCCCAAGGAGACGTGACCGCTCCTCTGAAACCCCTCTTAAACGGTGATACAATGGGAAACAAGTAACAGTTGTTTTATTACCTCCTCTTTGCTCAGTCAGCTGCTGGCATGATCTGCATCTTGTGCAGCACTTTGAACGTTTAAAAGCCTGTACAGCACCTGAATATTCGATTTCTTTTCACTGTTCCTTTGTTTCACTGAGTAATAATTTCCGTTTGATTGCGCGGATGCGATCTTTACCCTCATTTTTTGA
Organism: Polypterus senegalus; assembly: GCF_016835505.1. Classification (NCBI taxonomy): domain Eukaryota; kingdom Metazoa; phylum Chordata; class Cladistia; order Polypteriformes; family Polypteridae; genus Polypterus; species Polypterus senegalus. The sequence goes on along the minus strand of NC_053169.1, from coordinate 76,839,704 downwards.
GACTTTTGAATTTTCCTACTTCCATTATCTCTAACCTGCTCTGCATGTGTATCACGGGACTTGCTTTCAAAGGTTGCAAGTATGACATGACTTGTCTGTCTCACGGGACGTGAAAGGGTCTCTCTGTCTCTCTTCAAAAGTTTTTTTTTTATATAATGGGTATATATGTTTATACTAGGGGGCTTTGCTCGCCAACCCCCATTTTTGTTTTTCCAGATACACACTTTTAAGATTTTTTTTTTCTTTGAATTGTTGCTATTTCATTAGTTTCACTTTTATTTCAGAACTTCTATAAAAACAATATTTGGAATATTTCAAGTCCCAATGTGCTGAATCTTTTAAATGAGGTCAGTGAGACGTGTGTTTAATGACTTTGTACCATAACTCAGGATAGGTTTCTCTGTTTGGAATTTCAGCACAGACAAAACGATCTTCATCATCAGCAGTTAATAATTTTTTTTGCGAAGTAACCAATAAATGCATGTGAGGTAAACTCCGTTTTTTGAAATTCTCTGACTTAAACTTCAAAGCCTTACAATATTTACAGTACATACTTCTGACATATCACCTACTGTATGTCCACATATTCAATCTCTATTCGCCTTTTTGTTATTTCTCTGAGTAATAATTTCTCTTTCTTTGCGCTAATGCGATGTTTACTTTCTTTTTTTTGACACTGTTGTTTTTTTCTGCTTTCATAATCTGTATCTTGCTCTGCATGTGTTTCGCGCCTACGTTTTTTAACCTCTTTATGACGTTTTACTTTGTTTTCTACTCTGTCTTTTATTTCTGACCTCGCTTTGTCCTGCTTTTTTTTCAGGGACACCTGGTCCGTGGTGATTGTTTTCCCTTTTTCGAGTAGTAATTTCCGTTTGTTTGCACTACTGAGATCTTTACTTTTTTTTTTTTTATACTTTCTGATTTTCCTACTTTCATATTCTTTAACTTTCTCCATGTGTGTATCGCGCCAACATATTTTTTTTGAGCCTTTCAAATTCCACTGCTTTCATAATCTCTAACCTCCTCTGCATGTGTATCACGTCAACGTTTGTGAACGTCTTTATGAAGTTCTACTTTGTCTTTTACTTCTGAGCTTGATTGGCCGTGCTTTTTTTCAATTCCACTTGTTCTGGGCTGATAATTACTTTCCTTATTTTCTGAATTTGCACCTAGATTATTCTTTTTCTTAATTCTCTCCAACACTTTTGAGTCTCTTTTCTCCGCGCTGCTTTCTTCTTCGCTTCGTCGTCTACGTTTCATTTATACGCTTTATATGCGCTGAGACCCTGGATCTGTGTGTGCTCAAAGCCTTACACTCACACAACTGAGTGTTTTGCTGCCCGTGGTCTTATTTGGTTGTAAGTATGGCGTGTCTTGCAAGAATCTCATGTTCTACGTCATCGCAAGATGATCCTGGGTCAGTCTCTTGGCACAAAGTTTCATGTTTAAGGTCCCCGCGAGACGCTCCATGGCCAATCTCTTTCATCTCGCGGGTCTTTTAAGTGTCTTCCATGATCTTAACGTGAAGATTACGTCTCGTCTCCTGTGTTTCTCTCCCAGGATTTTTATTTTATTATAGAGAGATACTGTATATAATACAGTATATATAGATAGATAGAGAGAGAGTTTGTTTGTAGACAACCATGAGTGAATTTTCTCAAAACTGGGTGCCAACCCAATGCCTCAAGAAGGTGGCACTCAGAGTAGGGATGGTGATTTTGAAGTGCAAAGATCAGAGGTGCTCTTGTTAACCTGATCTGACAGACAGCAAGCTTCTGATTATGATAAGCCATCTACAGTCGAAAAATTTCCTAAAAATCCCAAGAAGACTCATAAATATGTTTTCACGTGTGCAGAGAGCAAACCGTATGGGTTAAAAATAAATATAACCTGATTGAAGGGAAAAACGTTTCTATAACATCAGATTATATGTTGGCATTCGGTGGTATCAATGGGCAGATAGTAAATGTGAACGATCCGTAGTCGCAGATGCTGTGTGTGCTCTCTGTTGCTCAGCATTGTGATGATAGTGTAGGAGTTGATGTATGCCTGAAAGAATTGGCATCTATGGTTGTGAAAATATGAACTGCAAAATATGAATCTCAAATAGACGGTGCATCACACTTCGTCAAAATTACTGTTGTTAAGAGAGCCGATAATGACGAGCAGATTTCATTACGGGCGGCACGGTGGCGCAGTGGTAGCACTGCTGCCTCGCAGTTAGGAGACCCGGGTTCGCTTCTCGGGTCCTCCCTGCGTGGAGTTTGCATGTTCTCCCCGTGTCTGCATGGGTTTCCTCCCACGGTCCAAAGACATGCAGGTTAGGTGGATTGGCAATTTTAAATTGGTCCTAGTGTGTGCTTGGTGTGTGGGTGTGTCCTGCCCAGGATTGGATTCCTGCCTTGTGCCCTGTGTTGGCTGGGATTGGCTCCGGCGGACCCCCGTGACCCTGTGTTCGGATTCAGCGGGTTGGAAAATGGATGGATGGATTTCATTACTCAAAACACCCAAATCAACAAATCTGCCTAACGACACCAGTGAGGTTGCACAACATCCGCCTTCTGACTGACGCCTTCACGTCTACATGATTAAAGAAAGAGATTTAATGTTGTTGTCTAACTGGAGATGCACACATGTCATGACAGTGTTTTAACATGTTATCAAAAAGGTTTGGGGCTGCAAATGGGTAATTTGTTGTGAGTTGTTCACAGGTCAGAATCCAAAACAGAACTGATTTAAGGCTGTAAAGATGGCGACTTTAAAGGCCGAGACGGGAAGTGGCATCATCGGGCCCAGAACCGGAAGCAATGTCATCTGGACCGGAAGTAGCATCACCATGTGCGTCTGAAACCGGAAGTGATGTCCCTGGAGACCGGAAGTGGCATCTTTGTTGGTGCTGGAGCCGGAAGTGACGTCATCATTGGTGCCAGAACCATGCAGGATTTCCCATGGATGGTCTGCATAGGATTGAGAGAGAAAGTCAGTGCACCATGGAACTACCATTATTCAGGCCCTTTAGCTGCCTCCCAGTCGCATGTGTGTGACAATCCGTTATCCACAATGCTTATCTAAACTCTGTTGGGTGTTGTTATGTCATACACTGTATGATGCGTTAGTTAAAATGGCAGGATGATATCATGACGGGCAGAAGCACAACGTGCGGAGGCCAGTAACTACATTGGTCTACATGTGTGTGTGTGTGTCTGTCTGTCTCCACTGTCACAGCACTCACTGCAATGTGCAGATTATTTATTAACCTTCACTTACTCTGTGCTACTGAGCTCCTGAATGGATAACAGCAGTTTTAGCTTTTTATTTTCTCTCAGCGTCAAGTCGGTATCTTTTGTGCTCTCCCCAAATCTCTGGCCGTGGTTTAAAACACATGGACTAGAGAAACTGGGGGCAGGTGTTTTAGGAAGAAGCCATGTGAAGAAGCCCTTTGCAGCTCCTTGCTCACTGCACACCTTTTAACGGGTTGTCCCCAGATGTGTATTCTCGTTTGGCCCCACTTTGAGAAACGTTGGTAACGGGTACTGAGTGCTGGTGAGATATCTCTGGTAACACTTTTTCAGATATTAAAGTGTCGATTGCAAAAAGGTTTGTTATCTACCCCTTGCCATCCTACACATATTCATACCATGTGAACGCTGCTTGTTAATTTATTTTTTACTTATTAATTTGTATATGGAGTGCTGTTTTAGCCTCTTAGTTGTTCCCCACTACTCAGACCAAACGAGCACTCGGCCTTTATTGTTCTGTAACACTCATCTCATGGCACTTCACAACTACAATGGCTGGCACGCTGGACTTACTGTATTTTACAACTGGAATCCATTCGGGTTCTGTGATTTCATTGGGGGTCACACACTGAGTCAGAGTTGCGGCCTGAACTAAAGGATTTGTGGTTTACAGTCTAATGCTCTGTAAAACTGAAAGACTCTTCCAATATTGAGGAGAGATTTGTTATGCAAGTTTCCTTACTAGTTCAGCTGTAGATGGTCTTGTTGTTGCACTGATCAGTAGCAGTGCAGATCAACACCATCACGTTCATCTAATTCAGCCTGCTCTGAGCCTCTCCTACTATCAATAGAGAATGGTAAACAGTTACACAAGGAGCTACAGTTATCCCAATTTAGAATACAGAGCTGTATGATGTTCTCGAGATATTTCATCAGGATAGGGCTTGCTAGATCCAGCTGTGGCCAGTCCTTTTTGGTTCATTGCTTTACTGGTATCTAAAGTTCTGTTTTTCATGAGGAAGGCTCACAAGCCTACCTTCTGCACCTGTGGACCAAGGCAATTATAATTCTAAATTGGCCCCATAAAACAAACAATACAAAGTGGGAATCATAATGGAGTAGGTGAAAAATACTTCAAATCAAGTAAACAGCACACACATCCACGCATTCATTTTAATAACAGATTGCTGTAAGTGCTTGGATACGAGTCTCCCGAGACAGCCGGTTATGATGAAATTCCGAAAGTTAATGTGACCTGAGGGAAATTACAGACTCACATGACTTCAAACCTGCAAGGAAGAAGAAAACAGTGCCACACTTAGACGTGCCCGCCCTTACTGGGCCTGTGTGTATTACAGTAGTGACACACATGCCTGAGTGAAGCCATTGCCGGTGGGTGGACCTCCATAATCAGCTATGGCCTTAGATCATTTTACTGTTTTTACACCCTCTGACCATAGCCTTTTTTATCCTAGAGATCAACATTAATCAATTAAGATTTCTGAGTATTAGAACAATCTAGACGCAGACAATTCAGCCCAACAAAAGTCACAAGTCCTATCCACTTAATTCCTCCAGATAACGTCACCCTAATGTACCACACTACCTGGTCACTTAGTCCATGTGTCTGTGTTTCTCTATGTGAAGAAAAACTTCCTAATATTTATGTGAAACAAGTTTTCAGTAGCGTCCTTGTATTCTTGCTGAGCTCATTTTGAACTAACAGTCTCAAACCACTGCAGTAATTCCCCCTCATAATTTTAAACATTTCAATCATGCCTCCTCTAAACCGCTGTTTGCTTGAACTGAAAAGGCTCATTTTCCTCATAACACGTCCCCTGTAGGCGGCATGGTGGCGCAGTGGTAGCGCTGCTGCCTCGCAGTTAGGAGACCCGGGTTCGCTCCCTGGGTCCTCCCTGCGTGGAGTTTGCATGTTCTCCCCGTGTCTGTGTGGGTTTCTTCCCACAGTCCAAAGACATGCAGGTTAGGTGCATTGGCGGTTCTAAATTGTCCCTAGTGTGTGCTTGGTGTGTGGATGTGTGTGCCTTGTGGTGGGCTGGTGCCCTGCCCGGGGTTTGTTTCCTGCCTTGCGCCCTGTGTTAGCTGGGATTGGCTCCAGCAGACCCCCGTGATCCTGTGTTAGGATATAGCAGGTTGGATAATGGATGGATGGATGGACGTCCCCTGTAGCCCTGGAGTCAGCTTAGTTGCTATTTTCAGGCTTTTTTCCAGCACTTTAATGTCTCTTTTGTAGTCTGGAGACCAAAACTGTACACAGGACTCAGACTCCAGATGAGGCCTCACCAGTGTGTTATAAAGCCTGAGTAGAATCTCACTGGACTTCTACTCCACACGTTAGGGTGCTCAACAACCTGACATTCTGTTTGCCTTCTTAATGGCTTCTCAACACTGTCTGGAAATTGATAGTGCAGGGTCCACTACGGTTCCTAAATCCTTCTCATAAGGTGTACTTTCTATTTTTAGACCTCCCTTTGCATATTCAAATCTTAACATTTTCAATCCCTACGTGTAATACATTATACAGTACAGTATATTCATCTGCTACAAATCTGCCCAACCCTGATATGCTGTCAAAGTCCCTCTGTGATGATTCAACAGATTCCAGAATATCTGCCAATCCACCTATCTTGGTATCATCTGCAAATTTAACCAGCTTGTTACTTATATTCCTATCCAACTGAAATACAAGGTTTGACAATTAAGTTTGCGAACTCATCTTACACAAAGTGTTACATACCTTATTGCTGAATATCGCTATGTCCACCTTCGAAGTACTCCCCTTAGAACGCTATGCACCGACACCAGTACCTAGTCCATCCTTCAAAGCAAATTTGGAAGTTTTATTCTGGAATGGCCATCAGAGCTGTCGTCGTATTACGCTTAATGTCCTGAATGTCATCAAAATGTCTTCCTTTAAATAGTTCCTTTATCTTCGGGTCAAGAAAAAAGTAATTGGAGGCCAGATCAGGGGCCTCATGCATAATGCCGTGCATAGAATTCACACTATAACATGACGTAAGCACAAAAGCAGAAACGTACTTATGCACAAAAAAATACAGATGCATAAATCTGTGCGTTTGCCAACTTCCACGTTCTTCCGCTACATAAATCCAGGTCAGCTTGAAAAGTAACACTTGTGCATGCTCTTACTGTCCCGCCCCGTCTCCTCCCTTAAGCTCAGTGTTCTGTGAAAAGACAATGGCAAAAAATAGAACAATTTCAGCGAATACCAAGTGAAGGCAAGGAAAAAACGTACAATTTGTTGGTTTAAACAGTGGTATAAACAAGAAAAGGAAGTTGATTGAGCGACATAGCGTGTCGGAGAAACTCGAAAGCTGAAGTTCACAATGTCGCACAGTGCCCGAAATAAAAAAGAAGTTGTCACATATCAAAGTCGCCATGAAAAGGCGAGTCGTAGCCCACCGTCTGAGTTTCATATGAAAGTTTATTAGGGTACAGAGATAAAAAAATAGGCACACAGTGGGGAAAAAAGCACAACATGTCAACTTTAATCTTGAAATTTCCATTTTAATCATGTAGTTTATTTTGTCATTAAAGTAGAACATCATAAACTTCATCTTAAAACCATTTAATTTACTAGTTTCTCAAATCCCATCGTAACTAAAGTAGCATGTTGAATGCTTTGTTTTGTATTTGATCTCCTATGTGCTCTATGTGTGTGAATCACTACATGCTTCCATGCTTTGTCTTCCTCCAACAGGACACAGAATCCATTACATTCGTAATATTACACCTCTCTGAATAATTAAAATACTGAGATGTATACGTGATATCATTCTCATGATGATAGGAGTTAAAGCACGTTATTAAACATGGGAACATGGTGGCGCAGTGATTGTGCGCGACCTTCGATGAAATAATTTATTGCAGTAGTACTGTCTCTTTCAAACTTACTAACCTCCAATTTCTGTCCTTACTTTTCTTTCTCCAAATGCCCAATCACCACACAATCAGCTCTGTAATAGACATTAAGCCATCTGTAAGCTTAGAACGACGATTCTTCAAAACGTTTAAGGAACATTGAAATATCTTCGTAGTACATGTTTAATTATTCTATCCTTCACGCCAGTCCCAGTGAAGCATACAGTGCAAGCCAGGAACAATCCATAAACGGAGCGCCAGATCCTTGCTAGAGTAGCGACACCGTGTCCTTTAATTAACAATATAGTTTATTTAAATGAAGTTAAAGTTTTATCTGTATAATATAATAAACATATTTTGCTGCATTTCATCTTAAAAATGATATTGTCATCATATGTAAATACGCGCTTTATAAAGTGGCTCAGGTTGTGCGATATTATAACTGTATCGCAAGTTTACAGTGGGGTGATTGTATTTTTAAGTACAAACAGTTCTACAAGGAGCACTTGATGGACTGATTGAGTGTGTTTAGAGCTCTTGGGATGAAACTGTTTCTGAATCGTGAGGTCCGTACAGGAAAGGTTTTGAAGCGTTTTGCCGTGTGAGAAGCAGTTCAAATAGGAAGCATGGCTGAGGCAGCGTGTGCTTGATGCTGTATACCGATAATTCTCTTTCCGATCAGCTGCTCTGAGTGGTGCGGTGAGAGTAATATTGAAAAAGATGATCCACTGTAGCAACCCCTAAAGGGAGAAGCTGAAAGAAGAAGAAGAAAGTGCAGTGAGAGTAACAACGCTAAAGCAGTTGTGGTATTTGGAATAGTTTAACCATTCTGTGGACCATTACATTGTTAATTATAATCAGATGCATTGAACTAATAAACAATATACGGTTAATTTCAGTATATTTATAAAGCCGCATCAGTAATGTGGATCTGAAAAAGAAAGATAAACCACACAGGAACAGTAGCATTTCTTTGACGCTGGGTGCTGCCAGTCTGCAAAACCGAGCGGAGAACTTGCGTACGACAGGGTATGAGCTACCGTGGAAATGTGCGTGGCTTTATGCCAAGTTTAGTTTTTATACATTGCGATTTGAATGTGGAAATGTTCTTACGCAACATTTCTGTGCTTTCTGTGCGTACGCACCATTTATACATGAGGCGAGTAGGGAGCGTGTTCGAAAACAGTTATTTGTTTACTGGCTAAAAACTACCTCTGTTTGTTTGTTGGTCTAATGTAAGCTCTGACATTCTCACGACGACACACAAGAACACGCAACAACAATACCGAACGCCACTCAGCAAGACATCGGCACATGTCGACGTGAACATAGCTGTGAGACTCTGATATACCAAGGTTACGAAACCTTACCAAGCTGTTTGTACAGTGCTGCCAACGTAAGCACACGGTGGAAAGTTTGCAAACTTAATTGTCAGACCTTGCATATTAAAAATGTACTGAACCCCAAGGGACACCACAATTAACATCGGCCAATTCTGATGTGGTTCCTCGCACCATCACCCTCTGCTTCCTGTGTCTGAGCCAATTTTGCATCCAACTGCACACTACACCCTAAAGTTTCCACTTTTTCATATTTCTGTATGAAAACTGCATCACCATGTAAAGTTAAGCCAAGCTCAATTACATCTGAAGTCCCATTGATTAGAATCAAACCTACACCATCAATTTATTCTTTAGATTTTAGTTCCATATTCCAGATGTCCTAGGAGAGTCAAAGCAAATTTTAGTTATAACTATATGGTGAAATAAGTTTTACAATTTGAGTTTCTTTTTACATTTTCTTGGGTTTCTGTGAGTCATTTTGGTAGTTTTAACACCCAATAAATCAAATTCTGCAATTAGAATTTTATCTAGAGCTTCGGTTTACAAGTTGATTATGTTTTTACTATCTTTCCTGACTCTATTTTCTAGCTTTTGCAGCATCCACTTCCGAGGGGATTTCCAGGGCTGTGCCCCTTGTTGTGTCCTCAGCACACTGGTATAAAGGTCACCTCAACACAATCACTAGTATCCGAGATTTGACCAAATCAAGCAAATTACTCACTGTGAATTTCTGTTCATTGTTTACTTGACTCTGTCCTCTGCCTTTGGACTCTGAATTTTCTGGTGTCTCTCTCTATCTCGCTCTCTCTTACTGACTTTAGATTTTTGACCCTTGCTTTGCACTTTGACTCAGTTCTTAATCTTGATCCTCACTTTTTATTCGTGGTTGTGACTGCTCTTGTTGCTGCCAGTACATTGGATTCATGATTGTTGATGACGCATCTACTCTGCTCAATTTAAAATGCCAATTTTAATCAAAATTGTAGAGAGTTAAGGTGCCTCCACAGGACCCTAAGAACTGTCAAAGAAAGTAATGCAATGATTCAGTGCATAACAATAGCAAAAGACTATGAGGCCTCTGAAAGACCCACAAAAATCTAGCTAGACTCTTCATTGGTTTGCCCAAAGATAGCTCTCACCCAAAGAAGCTTTGAGTCCAAATTCAAAATGCAGGCTTCATCTTGTGCAGGCCTCAAGAATGGAGAATAGGCTTTTAAAGTTCAAATTACTTTTAATGTCTCAAAATACATCAAAATGGAAAACCATAGAAACCTTTGGCTTGAGAAACAAGTCGACAAAGAATCTTCATAAGAAGGAATTTAAAAGCATGATCAAAATAAGTACAAAAAAATGACTTAAACAATGGAAAAGGGTTTGCCTAAAAACGCAACCCACAGCAAACAAGTCCAAATTCTCAACCCCAAAATGAAATCCAACAGACAGAACTGTTTGCACATTCCAACGGACAATGATCAAATGAAGGGTCCGCTCTCCGGCCTCACGATATATAGGCTGAGGGTGGTCCTTCAGTTGTGTTGTCAGTGTGGCCCCGCCCCTTGAGGTTACACGCACAAAACACAAGGAACACAGGAGAATCATACATACAACAACAACATTTATTTATAAAGCACATTTTCATACAGAAAATGTAGCTCAAAGTGCTTTACATAATAAAGAATAGAAAAATAAAAGACATAGTAAGAAATTAAAATAATTCAACATTAATTAACATAGAGTAAGAGTAAGGTCCGATGGCCAGGGAGGACAGAAAAAAGAAAAAAAAAACTCCAGACGGCTGGAGAAAAGAATAAAATCTGTAGGGATTCCAGACCATTAGACCACCCAGTCCCCTCTGGGCATTCTACCTCACATAAATGAAACTCTTTGGATTTCAGGTTCTCACAGAAGGACTTGATGATGATGGTCATGCTGACTTCTGGCTTTTAATCCATCAATGTTCGAGCATCATGATGCTTTGAGTAGATGGTGGTGGCGCAGGCACCAATATAACAATATTAACAAAAATACACAAATACCTGAAAAATTATACTTACAACAAACAATGAAGATCCAGAAAAGGAAAATAAACAGGGAGCACAATCTGGGTGAAACATAACAGGGAAAGACTTTGGTAATAGTCAATCATAATGTTTGCTAACTTTAAAACACAACAGTAATAAGATAAAGCTATGCAAAACTATTGAGTCTTTGAACCTTAATTTAAATGGCAGGATTGATGAAGCTTTGTAACTACATGTAGCTATTCCAGAGTTTGGATGCTTCATAGCTAAAGGCCATGCCTGCTACACCCTAGGGCAGGGGTCTCCAACCTTTTTTACCCTGAGCTACTTTTAAAAAATGAAAATGGCTGATAGCTAATCATGTTTTCTGACGTTTATTCTCATAGCTTATTTCAACCCAAACAAACTGAATAAGCTTGTTTTGCCTGAACATTTACAAAATGTTGGTGTCCACAACTCACATTTTGCATTGAGACATCACAAAAATATTTAGTTCACCTGCAAGTGCATTTGTATGTCTGTATGCATTTGCTAGTGTATCTCACGCTATTGAATTAAAACATGAATGCTGTCAAAACAAAACAATGCAATTACAAAAACACAAATATTCCTTATTCATTTGTCATCTTGTTCCATGTCACTGTGTCACTTTATTCACATGTCCAGTTGCACGTCTGATTTTTTAGTTAGTGAGATGACTGGCACTGCATGGAGTCAACATGAGAGGTGGCACTGGGACACTTGTGTTTATTGATGATGTGACACAGGACAGAAGCAGCCGAATGAATTCTGAGGTGTTCAGAGACATCCTGTCTGCTCAAATCCAGCTAAATGACGTCAAACTGATTGGGCGGCCGGGCGTTTCATGATACAGATGGACAATGTGCCCAAAACATACAGCCAAAGCAACCCAGGAGTTTATTAAAGCAAAGAAGTGGAAAATTCTTGAATGGCCAAGTCAGTCACCTGATCTTAACCCAATTGAGCAGGCATTTCACTTGTTGAAGACTAAACTTCAGACAGAAAGGCCTACAAACCAACAGCAACTGAAAGCCGCTGCAGTAAAGGCCTGGCAGAGCATTAAAAAGGAGGAAACCCAGCATCTGGTGATGTCCCTGAGTTCAAGACTTCAGGCTGGCATTGTCAGCAAAGAGTTTTCAACCAAGTATTAGAAATGAACATTTTATTTCCAGTTATTTACTTTAGAGCCCCTGAAATAAAGGGATTGTGTTCAAAAAACGCTTTATTTGCCTCACATTTTTATGCAATCTTTTTGTTCAACCCACTGAATTAAAGCTGAAAGTCTGCACTTCAACTGCACCAGAGTTGTTTCATTTAAAATTCATTGTGGTAATGTAGTAACAGGGTGTTGTACCGTGTTAGACATTATCAATGTAGAGAAAAGCCAAGCAAAATGACACCTTTTATTGGCTAACTAAAATATTACAATATGCAGGCTTTCGAGGCAACTCAGGCCCCTTCTTCAGGCAAGATGTAAACAAGATGTACATTTGTGGTAATGTACAGAACCAAACTGTAACTTTATAGGGGAGAAGGAGGATTTAAAAGCAGCTGTTATGCAAGCAGGCCCCCCAACTTATAAGGAAAACTTGGGGATTAGTGGCAGGATTGGCATTCCAGCCACCATAGTGTGGTGCTGAGGTGTCACGCATTGTATGGCTGCACTCGGGTCCTGATCTGGGATCCTGAGGTGGTTTGTCGTGTGGTGGGTGCAGCAATGCTGTGTCAGAGCCTTCTCCTCACCTCTCTCCCTCCACCCCTCTTAACTTAATTGGACGTCAGTGGACTTACGTGGTCAAGCTTCTTAGTTCTTGTTATTATCCTCTGCTGCCGTGTTCTGAACTAACTGTAGATCAAGTGAATAATTCAAACAGCGTGACCACAAAGCAGTGTAGCAGTCAATTGTACTTAAAAATGTATGAGCTAGCTTTTGAAGATCCTGTAGCTTATGCAACTGCCTTAATATTATATGCAAACTGAGAGAAGCAACCACAACAATGTGATACCTGAAGATTAAAATCTTGTCAAAGACAATACCTACACTTTTAATAATAATAATATTTCTAAACATTTACATAACGCTTTTCTCACAACTCAAAGTGCTTTATACAGCAAGTGAGAAGCCACTTCCACCACCACTAATGTGCAGCCTGCTGGATGATGTAACGATGGCCATTTTGCACCAGTATGTTCATCACGCTTTAAAAGAAGTGAGACAGAGTTAGCCAATTCGTTTTTGGGGATAATTAGGGGGCCAGAATGACCAAGCCGTGGTGGGCAGTTCAGCCAGACATCGGGATACACCCCTACTCTTTACAAGGATCTTTAATGACCACAGAGAGTCAGGGCCTCGGTTTCACATTTCATCCGAAGGACGGCGCCATTTTTACAGCACACTATCCCGGTCACTGTACTGGGGCGTTAAGGTCCACGTTCAGACCACACGGTAAGTGAGCCCTGTTGGCCTCATCAACACCTCTTCCAGCAGCAATCCAAGCTTTTCCTGTTTGGTCTCCCATTCAAGTACTGGCTGGGCTTAAACATGCTTAGCTTCAGGTGGATGACCTCTTCTGAACTGGTATGGTTGCAGAATGAATTAAACTTAAAACTAAAACTAAAGTTCAAGGTTAGGAGTTTTACCTTATACAGTAACTTGCACCCTTTGAAAGTATTTCTATTTTCCTCTGGATTTAGGGATGCATAATTTTCACTTATCTTCTGTTTTATCTCCCTGAAAAAGTTTTTTGGAGATGTAACTGAAGAAGTATAATTTTGGATTAACTTTTAAAAATGGCGGGTATCTTTCGCTGCTGCCTTAAGTGGATAACGGTGAGTTCCTGTATACTTAAATACACAAATATATAGTGTACTCTTATTTCGGAACCAAGTCAACACTGGCATTTCTATGTTAAGGGTCAGTGAGGAACAGCAACACCAAGTGTTCTGGATAGGGTGGTGGCTCTGAGGCTAAGGATCTGTGCTGGTATTCAGAAGGTTGCCGGTTCGAATCCCCATCACTGCCAAAAGAGATCCCACTCTGCTGGGCCCTTGAGCAAGACCCTTAACCTGTAATTGCTCCAGGGGCGCTGTACAATGGCTGACCCTGCGCTCTGACCCCAAGGGGTATGCGAAAACGAACAAATTCCTAATATAAGAAATTGCATAAGGTGAAATAAAGAACAAAAAAATACATAATAAGCTTCTCCCAATAGTTTAATTTTATAACAACCCTCAAAGTATCTTTTATTCTTCAAAACGTTCCATCATATGCTCAGTGCTTTTTCAGGTATGTAAGTTTGTCTGTCAGCTAGCTCAATTGGCCCTGCAGTGTCCCCCTGGTTATGACTTTGGTTTTTTTTTGTATAAACTGGGGGCTTTTTACTTCGCTCGCCAACACCTTCCTCCCGCCAGCATTATGAAGAAGGGGGCTGAATGCACCACAAGGAGATGCGGTCGCTCCTCCGAAACCCCTCTTAATCGGTGATACAATGGGAAACAAGTAACAGTTGTTTCTTTACCTCCTCTTTGCTCGATCAGCTGCTGGCTTGCTGCTGCCGCCATGACACGTGATCTGCATCTCGTGCAGCGCTTTGAATGTTTAAAAGCCTGTACAGCACCTGAATATTCAATTTCTTTTTGTTGTTCCTTTGTTTCACCGAGTAATAATTTCCGTTTGTTTGCGCGGATGCGATCTTTACTCTCATTCTTTGAGACTTTTGAATTTTCCTACTTCCATTATCTCTAACCTGCTCTGCATGTGTATCATGGGACTTGCTTCCAAAGGTTGTACTGTAAGTATGATGTGACTTGTCCGTCTCGCGGGACGTAAAAGTGTCTCTCTGTCTCTCTTCAAAAGATCACATCTCATCGCAGGAAGAAAGTCTCGTATCGTCGCAAGATTTTTTTTTTTTTTACAACCTTTTCTTTGGCCTCTAAAAATAATGGAGGTATCATTATTATGGGTGTTTTAGAGGTCAAGGAATTTAATGGTCTGATCTGTTTTTTTTTTTTTTTTATTTAAAAAATTTTGAGGATGTTCATTTTGAAATACGTCTTCCTGAGGTGCCATTTTGTTTTTAGTATCAGTGCTACCATTGTTTGCTGTTTGGAATGTAAAGTTGGCAGGTTGATGTTTGGTAAGATATTTAGGAGTTTGTGACGCAAGATATGATTGCTGCAATGGTATAAATGTCAGAAACACGCAGTCCTTTACTGTCGAGGTTCTGACTAATTTAAAACCATATAACTCTAGCATCACTGTTGTTAAAGATCTTGTTGTGACTAAAAATCATTTTCTGTTCTTTGACTTTGATTTACGTCTTGCTTTTGGCTTTATCTAAGTGAAATATTCTGGCTTTTTGACTTTCTCGCCGCATCTCTCGATTTATGATTTTGTCCGTTGTCATGGCCATTGTTTCTTTGATTGTCATCCTCCTGGTTTACACCTCATCTCATTATTACTAGTACCTTCCATCTCTTAATTACGTCCTATTTAAAACTGCTGCCGTCCCATGCAGCCATTATAACTGTAAGCCAGAGGGAGACTGGCATCCTATCCTTCACCCTCAATCAAGACAACAGAGTCTGAAAATGGATGGATAGATATCTCACCCCCTTGAATTACAATCCCATCTCATCACTATGGCATTTAGACAAGGGTAGTAACATGGCCTACATAATCATACCGGGCATGATTACAGTCGCCATGTATCAAAACAAACATGGAAAGAGCTGTAAGGCAGAACTGTTGACCACTGTGCCAGGCCTGCCGCCAGGTGACTCTGGTCCGGGACCCTAACGGAAGGGGTCCCCTTCACACTTGATTTTTTTTTATGTTGATGTTGTGTGCGTAGATATATATTCGGACAATTATTCAAGTTACATGTAATTAAATCATTTAGCTTACAACAATACAAGTGAGTGTTTTAATAGCCGCACGCTACACGCAAGTAGAAATCGTGCTCGTGTCGTGTGAAGCACGCTTGTCAAAGGGGGCCGGCAGTGGCACGCTTCTAAAAGACAAAGGGAGAGCCGACGCCCGCCCTTGAGCTTGACGTTGAGTAGTATGTTTGTTGTACAGGGTACGTGGACAATGGATTGACTTCGCTGCTGTAATTGAATAGGCGCTGTTCTGTCTCAGACAACAGCGATATTGTTGTGCACTGTCGTGGATGTTGACGTGTATGGTGTAGAAGAAGTCCGTCTCCGTAGTTGGGTGTTTATTGCTGCTTTTAAAGCAGTGACGAGTGTGCGTTGGTTTTGTGTGTATCACTAAAGATTCTGGATCACCCGGAATTTTTGAAAACTTTGAAGTTTGATACAGCAAGTTACCATACTGATTGTACAGCATGTAGATAACCCTAACCGTTAGTATATATTAAAATGTTCAGATGTTACTCCTGTTCATTGTATTGGTATAATTGTACCGTTACATGTTAGATAATACATAGGCTTATCTCATTAATGTATTGTTTCAATTCCGCTACGAGTTTCCGTTAGCACTGGCTTTCCTTCTCGCAGTCAAACTTTGATGTGCGACAAGGCTTAACTCATCAAGTATGGTATTCATAAATGCAGCATTGTCGCTGTCGGATGAAGGTTTTGGCATGTGGGGACCCGGGGGAAGGCAGAGGGCCCCACACGTACCCAGTAGTCTGGGGCCCAAATATTTCTGGCGGTGGGCCTGACTGTGCCATTCTGCTTTGCCCATCTCGCACAATTACCACTGAAAGATTTTCTTGTCTATGCTTGCAGTCAGCTCACTGCACATTATATCAGTCAGTATGTTGGGAGTTCAGTAAAAACATCGATGAGTGACGTATCATTCAGTCAAAGCCAGCCATGGGTAGAGAAGTATTGTTTGTTTTGGAAGAACACCAAAATATCTGCTGAAAAGCTGTTTGAACCTTGGGTTTGGACACAACCACTAAGCAGGAATTCGAACCTGATCCTTACTTTGGCTACTCCCCAGAATTGCTCAGTATAACCATTCATGCATTTCCAGTGCCCACTGAGTAAACTCGATTATCTCAGGGCCAAACCAACTAAATAGGGTGCCAGTCCAGCACTATGTAGAACCACACCTATTATTGTTGGCCACAAAGGTTATTATTATTATTATTACTGTTATTTTTTTCTTCAAATGTCATCAGATTCATTCCTAACATAAGCTAGCAATGACTTTGTTCCTTGACAGCAGATTTTTTCTCATTTAGGGCTTTATATTCAAACAAGTTACTGCTGTCCTGCCTCTCGTCCTAAGTCCATTTTTTTATTGTGTTTTCTCTTTTGCTTATCTGAAATGTACTTGTTTGAACTTTCCCTGAAATAAGAAAGTAGCCTGTTGCCCAGGTAATGTGTTTTCAATATGTTCTTATCTTCCTAAATGGTTTCTCTCCATGTGTTGTATTTCGCTCCTTCACAAATTTGTTTTTCACATGTTACTACTTTGTCATCTACCAAAAATAGCATTCTTTCCTTCTCTACAGTGCCCTCCGCAATGCTTGGGACAAAGACACATGATTTACCCCGATTGATAGACAAGTGGAAACAAGTGGAAGACAAAGTGAAACATGTGGTTGGTCTCCTTTTAAAATGGCAGAATCTCGCAATAATGTTTTGCTTTTTGATTTTTTTTTCATCCATCCATCCATCCATTCATCCATCCTCTTCCGCTTATCCAGGGTCGGGTCGCGGGGTCAGCAGCTTGAGCAGAGAGGCCCAGACTTCCCTCTCCCCGGTCTCTTCTTCTAGCTCTTCCAGGAGAATCCCAAGGCGTTCCCAGGCCAGCTGGGAGACATAGTCCCTCCAGCGTGTCCTGGGTCTTCCCCGGGGCCTCCTCCCGGTTGGACGTGCCCGGAACACCTCACCAGAGAGGCGTCCAGGAGGCATCCTGATTAGATGCCCGAGCCACCTCATCTGACTCCTCTCGATGCGGAGGAGCAGCGGCTCTACTCTGAGCCCCTCCCGGATGACTGAGCTTCTCACCCTATCTTTAAGGGAAAGCCCAGACACCCTGCGGAGGAAACTCATTTCAGCCGCTTGTATTCGCGATCTCATTCTTTCGGTCTCTACCCATAGCTCATGACCATAGGTGAGGGTAGGAGCGTAGATCGACTGGTAAATTGAGAGCTTTGCCTTACGGCTCAGCTCCTTATTCAAAACGACAGACTGATACAGAGCCCGCATCACTGCAGATGCCGCACCGATCCGCCTGTCGATCTCACGCTCCATTCTTCCCTCACTCGTGAACAAGACCCCGAGTTACTTGAACTCCTCCACTTGGGGCAGGATCTCGCACCCAACCCTGAGAGGGCACTTCACCCTTTTCCGGCTGAGGACCATGGTCTTGGATTTGGAGGTGCTGGTTCTCATCCCAGCCACTTCACACTCAGCTGTGAACCATTCCAGAGAGAGCTGAAGATCACGGCCTGATGATTCTTCTTTTTCCTTCTGGAAATGACATGGATTTGCTATTTTTCGAAATCCAGAGCCCTTCATAATCTTTGGGAGAAAGACACATTTTTGCTTGATTTCCCCTCTACTCCACAGTTTAAAATTTCAAATCCAACAACAACATCCATCAATCCATCCATCATCCAACCCGCTATATCCTAACTACAGGGTCACGGGGGTCTGCTAGAGCCAATCCCAACCAACACAGGGCGCAAGGCAGGAAACAAACCGCCAACACAGGGCGCCAACCCACTGTAGGGCACACACACCCACACACCAAGCACACACTAGGGGCAATTTAGAAACCAATTCACCTAACCTGCATGTCTTTGGACTGTGGGAGGAAACTCACACAGACACGAGGAGAACATGCCAACTCCACGTAGGGAGGACCCAGGAAGTAAATTGCGAGGCAGCAGCACTACCACTGCGCCACCATGCCGCCCACTTCCCAATATACATACATACAAAGTAAAAAGTATATGAACCCTTTGGAATTATCTGGTTTACTGCATGAATTGGTCATAAAAAGTGATCTGATCTTCATCTGAGTCACAGGTACTGATATACACAATGAGCTTAAGCCAATGACATACAAAAAATTCTACTCTTTAATGCCTTTATTTTACAAACGCATTCAATGCTCACACTGGTAGTGGAAAAAGTAAGCGAACCTTGGGATTTAATAACTAGTTGACCCTCCTTTGGCAGCAATGACCTCAACCAGGCTTTAGCCTTATCAATACTTATCATTATTACTTATCAATAGCACCTGATGACCCCGATTCTCTTGATTCACTAACACAATGTCTGACTTGTATCTCAGAATGGATGAATAGTAATTTTCTCAAGTTAAATAAAGAGAAAACTGAAATCTTAGTGATTGGCAATAATGGATACAATGAGGCTATTAGAAATAAACTGGATACATTAGGATTAAAAGTCAAGACAGAGGTAAAAAGCTTTGGGGTCATTGTTGACTGTAATCTGAATTTTAAATCGCATATTAATCAGATCACTAGGACAGCATTTTTTCACTTAAGAAACATAGCTAAAGTTAGGCCTCTTATATCACTGAAAGATGCTGAGAAATTAGTTCACGCTTTTGTTTTCAGTCGACTAGATTACTGTAACGCACTCCTCTCAGGACTACCCAAAAAAGACATAAATCATTTGCAACGAGTGCAGAATGCAGCTGCTAGAATCCTAACTAGGAAAAGAAAATCCAAGCACATTTCTCCAGTTTTGATGTCACTACACTGGTTACCTGTGTCATTCAGAATTGACTTTAAAATTCTGTTTATGGTTTATAAAGCCTTAAATAATTTCACTCCATCTTATATATCGGAATGTCTGACACCTTATATTCCAAATCGTAACCTCAGATCCTCAAATGAGTGTCTCCTTAGAATTCCAAGAACAAAACTTAAAAGAAGTGGTGAAGCGGCCTTCTTCTGTTATGCACCTAAAATCTGGAATAGCCTGCCAATAGGAATTCGCCAGGCTGATACAGTAGAGCACTTTAAAACACTGCTGAAAACACATTACTTTAACATGGCCTTTTTATAACTTCAATTGAACTTAATCCTGATACTCTGTATGTTCAGTTCATCATAATAACTATTCATGGTGGCTCTAAAATCTGTACTGACCCCAACTCTCTTTTCTGTTTCTTTTTCCGGTTTCTTTGTGGTGGTGGCCTGCGCCACCTCCACCTACTCAAAGCTTCATGATGCTCCAACAATGATGGACGGATTAAAAGGAAGAAGTCTATGACCATCATCATCAAGCCCTTCCGTGAGAACCCTAAATCCAAAGAGGACTGTTTCATTTATGTTAGGTAGAATGCCCAGAGGGGACTGGGCGGTCTCATGGTCTGGAATCCCTACAGATTTTATTTTTTCTCCAGCTGTCTGGAGTTTTTTTTGTTTTTTCTGTCCCCCCTGGCCATTGGACCTTACTTATTCTGTGTTAATTAATGTTGATTTATTTTGTTTTCTTATTGTGTCTTTTATTTTTCTATTCTTTATTATGTAAAGCACGTTCAGCTACTGTTTGTATGTAAATGTGCTATATAAATAAATGTTGTTGTTGTTGTTGTTGTTGTAGCCCATTCTTCCCTGCAGAACTGCCTTACCTCTTCCATATGCTTTGGTTGTCTTCTGTGTATGGCTCTCTTTGAGTCATTCCACAGCATCTCAATAGGATTGAGATCTGCGCTCTGACTGGGCCACTCCAAAAGGTGGAGTTTGTTCTCCTGAAGCTATTGTGCTGTGGATTTGCTGCGATGTTTGGGGTCATTGTCCTGTTGCATCACCCAGCCTCTTCTGAGTTTAAGTTGACGGGCAGACGACACCCTCACATTATCCTGGAGAATTTGTTGATAAACTTGTGAATTCATTTTCCCCTCAATGATGGCAAGCTGTCCAGGCCCTGATGCAGCAAAGCAGGCCCAAATCATGATGTTCCCTCCACCATACTTTATTGTAGGGATGATGTTTTGATGTTGATATGCAGTGCCCTTTTTATGCCAAATAAAGTTCTGAGTGTTCCTCCCAAGTAGTTTAGTTTTGGTTTCATCACTCCACAAAACATTTTCCCAGTACCGTTGTGGAGTGTCCAAGTGCTCTTTCGCAAACTTCAGGCTTTCAGCAATGTTCTTTTTTGATAGCAGTGGCTTCCTTCTATCTTGTTCAATGTTTTGCGTATAGTTGACTCATGAACAGAGATGTTAGCCAGTTCTAATGACTTCTTCAAGTCCTTTGCTGTCACTCTAGAGTTCTTCTTTACCTCATTGCTGACTTTGCGTTGTGCTCTGCCCATTTCTAGGCAGAGTAGCCACAATACCAAATTGTCTCCATTTATAGACAGCTTGCCTAACAGTAGACTGATGAATATCTAAAATCTTTGAGATGACTTTGTAACCCTTTCCAGCCTTATGTAGATTAACAATTCTCGATCGTAGCTCTTCAGACAGCTCTTTTGTGCGAGGCATGATTCCTATCTGGATATGCTTCTTGTCAAAAGCTCAAACTTAAACTTTATAGTGTTTTTTTATCAATCAAAGTAATTCTAGGCCACACCTCTAAACTGGTTTCATTAAGTGGACTCCAGTTGTGCTAAATTCTGACTGCAATGAGCTTTTTAAAAAGTCATTAGCTTAGGGTTCACTAACATTTTCCAACCTTCAGTTTCACAGTTTGAATGATTTATTCAATATGATTAAAATTCTCTGAAAATCTGTGTATCTTTAGTTATAGGAGACTGTGTTTGTTCATTATTGTGACTGACATGAAGATACAACCATGTTTTATATGGGAATTAGACATAAATATAGATAATTCCTAGGAGTTCACATACTTTTTACTTTGACTGTATAAATACTGTCACAAACTCCACAAAGAGCCATAGCAAGGTTTGGGGCAGCCACCCGTATATTTGGTTTCCTGGCTGCAAATTGACAATTAGTGATAGCACTGCTGTGCACAAAGCCAAGTCCAAAACAGAACTGAGGGAATAGGGAAAACATGGATGCTTTTAAAGGGGAAGACAGGAAGTGAGGTCAAAGGTGTCGGGCTCATGAGGGTCTTCAACCATAGGCTTGAGCCCGGACGTGACATCACAGAGGCCGGAGCTGGCAAGGTCTCCTTCCATAGGCTCGGTCCCGGAAGTGACGTCAAGAGGGCCAGGTGGAATCTCCCGTGAGTGGTCTGCAGGAAAGGGAGAAAAAGAGTCAGTGCACTCTGCCACATCCTGGTCTGATTCGGAATTGCCCTTACTCAAGCCCTTTAGCTGCCTCCCATGCGCACGTGTGTGACAATACATATCCCTGGCCCACACCTGGGAAATTCTGGGCCCCAGGCAGCTGGCAGAGTTCGGGCCCCTTTCGTGGTTCAAATATGTGCGCATATTTTAAAACGCCACTTAAAGGGCAGGCCCCTGTCTAGCTCGGACCCCTGACAAGTGTCATGGTTGTCCCCCCCATAGGTGCGGGCCTGCATATCCATATACATATATACAAGGAATTTGATTATCACTCCAACAATTTGGACTAAATTGTTAAATCCATTACATAAAATCCATTTTAATTTCAGATTGTAATGCAACAAAACAGTAGAAACACAGATGAATACTTTCACAAAGCACTATAATTTCTGTTGGGCAGCCCTAAAACAAGGAAAGGGTGATTTACTAAGCTTTTCTTATTTTTATTCAAAACTGAACATCACCTAAAACTTTCATACTTTTTGGGACAGTCTACTACCCCGGCTGTATTTTTTATCAGCTTGGCATTTTCTAAGCAAACAGTCCTGGAATTGGTTCTGCTTTTTAACAAATGTGATGAACCTTAGAGTCGAAGAGAAATGCTGCAGTTTTCTTAGAATGTGACCTAATAGCTAAAAATTACTCAGTTAATGTTATTTTTATATCACCCTGTTCTCTGTAAAGAAGCTTAGATTGCAGCATGAGTCATCCATCTACAATTAATGTAAATTAAAACCACAGTAAAAAATGAAGATTCTTTCAAAAGTTCCTCCTTTTCTTACCAATAGCACAAAGCTAGTTATGCACTCGCCGTCACTGTGCTGCTGTCACCTCGGGTGTTAGCCAGAGTGACGTCTGTAGCTCCTTCTGGCTTCTCGAGAGCAGCTGATACTGACATCTGCACCAAATGCTCTACCTCCATCACACTTTATCATTTTTTAACATCTCTATGAGCTCATAAAGTATTGGAACCACATTTAGCACATAAACAACTGTGCATTTCAGCTTCTATAACAATTCAAAATTCCACAACTTCCCTCGTCTTGTTTGTTTCTAATTAATAGGTAGGCTGCCATGTTCACAATTCTCACATTGACAGTGGTCTTCTACCAGTTCTCCAGACTAGAGGTTACAATAGTGCAAGATCTCAGTGAGACACCAAACAAATGTGGTTTGGAAGAACAGAAAGTGTGTGAAATTTTGGAAGAACCCTTGTAGTAATGAGAACTATAAAAACACCACAAGTGGCAACTCAACATTGGCTTAATGGGAATGTGTGCATGAGAGGTGTCCCGGCCAGTGTTACTTCCTGCCCTGTACCCAGTGGTCAGGGATAGACCATGGCCCCCTCTGGCCATGCACTGGATTAACTCCTTGTGGGCAGGGGTGCTAAAGTTCGGTCCTGTAGGGTCATAATGGCTTGTCTGTTATCCTCCCACCCAATTTTTTTTAATTTAAAGCTCATTATAAATGGAAGCACTTATACTGGACAACAAAGTTCTGTTTACTGCAAATTTTTGGTGAGTGTGATAGATAGTTTCAAGATAATTTCACATTGATTGTATCATATAGGAATTCAAAGAAATGCAAAATGAACTTTCGTCTAATTTAGAATGTCTCATCTCTTAATAATGTTGATACACTGCATTAGTGAAAACAGAAAAAATAAAATCATTTTTAGCATGCATTTCTGGTTCTGAATTACATTTTTTCTGCCAATTGTGGACTGTCACCATGCCGCATTGGCAGGGCTTGTGTGCCATAGTGATGCTCACAGCTGGGTCGTGGGGTCTCCCTTGGCGAACAGGTCTGGGCTGAAAGGTCAGACAAAAAACGGTTCACAACGACCCTCATGGCGGTACAGCAGCCTACCTCATGAAACACGCAAGTGGGGAGACCGCCCCAGGCCCAGCTTTTGAGGTCCGCGTGTCCCGTTCGAGCGGATTTCTCAAGTTATATTCTCCAATATATAAATATTTGAGATGCTTCTATAAGGAACCTTTTTTAAAATCTCTCTTCAAGATCAAATTCCGTACATGTACGTCTTTGAAAACATTCCACAGTCCGAATATTAATGCATAAAAACATCCTATTGACATCCTGCATATCGAGACTCATTATACTTGCAATTTCGGAACTTTTCTCGAAGAGGCCCTGCTAATTACCGCACGACACCGTATCGCATTTCACACTGTCATGAATTATGAATTGAATTTTTTTAATAGATTATATCGTTATATTTTGATAAAGTCTGCATATTATCTTGCAAAAATGTAGCTCAATACTGTAATGAGAAAATCCCTCCGGTGTAGGTTAACATTATTTTTATTAAATTCACGCGCAAGTTTATACAGTCCACACATGTAGGTAACAGCGTTTGACGTAACCGGTCCCACGTGGGGTTGGTCAGCCCAAGGCCCACACACACCTAAGGCCGCCTCTGGGTACCAACACCTGTATTTGAGGAGTCTGCACAGCATTAAAGCACGGGGTCATGGAAAGGTGTAAGGTGCCAGCCTCTGAGCTGGTAGCCACAATCACCTGGGACATGTAATGACATACAGTGCATCCGGAAAGTATTCACAGTGCATCACTTTTTCCACATTTTGTTATGTTACAGCCTTATTCCAAAATGGATTAAATTCATTTTTTTCCTCAGAATTCTACACACAACATCCCATAATGACAACGTGAAAAAAGTTTACTTGAGGTTTTTGCAAATTTATTAAAAATAAAAAAATTGAGAAAGCACATGTACATAAGTATTCACAGCCTTTGCCATGAAGCTCCAAATTGAGCTCAGGTGCATCCTGTTTCCCCTGATCATCCTTGAGATGTTTCTACAGCTTAATTGGAGTCCATCTGTGGTAAATTCAGTTGATTGGACATGATTTGGAAAGGCACACACCTGTCTATATAAGGTCCCACAGTTCATGTCAGAGCACAATCCAAGCATTAAGTCAAAGGAATTGTCTGTAGACCTCCGAGACAGGATTGTCTCGAGGCACAAATCTGGGGAAGGTTACAGAAAAATTTCTGCTGCTTTGAAGGTCCCCATGAGCACAGTGGCCTCCATCATCTGTAAGTGGAAGAAGTTCAAAACCACCAGGTCACTTCCTAGAGCTGGCCTGCCATCTAAACTAAGTGATCAGGGAAAAAGGGCCTTAGTCAGGGAGGTGACCAAGAACCCGATGGTCACTCTGTCAGAGCTCCAGAGGTCCTCTGTGGAGAGAGAAGAACTTTCCAGAAGGACAACCATCTCTGCAGCAATCCACCAATCAGGCCTGTATGGTAGAGTGGCAAGACGGAAGCCACTCCTTAGTAAAAGACACATGGCAGCCCGCCTGGAGTTTGCCAAAAGGCACCTGAAGGACTCTCAGACCATGAGAAACAAAATTCTCTGGTCTGCTGAGACAAACATTGAACTCTTTGGTGTGAATACCAGACATCACGTTTGGAGGAAACCAGGCACCACTCATCACCAGTCCAATACCATCCCGACAGTGAAGTATGGTGGTAGCAGCATCATGCTGTGGGGATGTTTTTCAGCAGCAGGAACTGGGAGACTAGTCAGGATAAAGGAAAAGATGACTGCAGCAATGTACAGAGACATCCTGGATGAAAACCTGCTCCAGAGCGCTCTTGACCTCAGACTGGGGCGACTGTTCATCTTTCTGCAGGACAACAACCCTAAGCACACAGCCAAGATATCAAAGGAGTGGCTTCAGGACAACTCTATGAATGTCCTTGAGTGGCCCAGCCAGAGCCAAGACTTGAATCCGATTGAACATCTCTGGAGAGATCTTAAAATGGCTGTGCACCGACACTTCTTATCCAACCTGATGGAGCTTGAGAGGTGCTGCAAAGAGGAATGGGCGAAACTGGCCAAGGATAAGTGCGCCAAGCTTGTGGCATCATATTAAAAAGACTTGAGGCTGTAATTGCTGCCAAAGGTGCATCGACAAAGTATTGAGCAAAGGCTGTGAATACTTATGTACATGTGATTTCTCTTTTTTTTTTTTTAATATATTTGCAAAAATATCAAGTAAACTTTTTTCACGTTGTCATTATGGGGTGTTGTGTGTAGAATTCTGAGGAAAAAAAATGAATTTGATCCATTTTGGAATAAGGCTGTAACATAACAAAATGTGGAAAAACTGATGCGCTGTGAATACTTTCCGGATGCACTGTAACTGCTGTTTCAATGAATAGTACAGACATTATGAGACACTGAGGGTTCTGCCAGTTACCTTACCAACAAGCCAGCCATCACATATAGCAGCACCATAAGCAAGTCTTCTGCCAGCACTACTTTGCCATGAAATAAAGGGTTCATGGGTTCACCCCGGCCGCCGATTACAGATGACATGTCACTGCTCATGGGTAACACAAGTATTGTCATTTTCGTTAAGTGCCCTTTTTTCTATGAATACCTTCAATTGCTCCAATTACTTTAAGAAAACCAAATGGCTCTTGGGAGCCTAAATCAGTGCATAAGTCAATCATCAGCATGAGCAAAAAAAAAGTCCTGCCATTTCCAGATAGTTCATTCCCTTTGTATGCCCTTTTCAAGCAGCGCCAAACTAGCTATATTGTGCTAAACCATTAGGCTTTGAATAGGCTATAGAGCATGAGATTCAGAGCTTTCTGTATGCAGGAAGTGAATCACATCTGTGTTTTTAGTGTGCTTTGCTGTCTAAACCTGAGAAGAGACGACAGGCTGGCAATATAAACTGACAGAAAAATACAAAAAAGTTCTTCAGTGCAAATATGAAGCTTTGCTTCTTTTAAAACAGAACTAAAATCCAGTCTATACATGATATTCATCACTTTGAGCTTTAACATGTTTGTCACATTATAATAATGGTCTGGTGTCATGAATTTATTATATACAGTAACGGCGCACTCCATGATAACGTGCAGTGAATACACTTGACTTGAGCACTCATAGTTTTCCTGCTCTTCCACTGTACGTTTACCATTCGTTTGCTCAGAGGTTGATGTGTTTGCTGCTTCCTGAACAGCTCTTGTTTTCTCCACCCTAGCGGCCCGCTTCTTCTCTTCTTTCGTTGGCATCTTTTTGTGTTAAAACTGATCAAGTCATTGTGTTGCAATTACTTAGTACGTTTTCCTTAATTTTTCACTTAAGCTGACACTTAAGTCTTCAATCGGCTTCAAGAATGGTTTAAGAGGGGAAGTGACGGCGAAGGTGGTACGGATGAGAATGGCACCCATACATGCGCCACACAGACACCCTGCTGCACACTTCCGAGAGTTGATTCTACAATAAAATAAAATAAAAAGTAAAAAGAGCAATAACCTTGGAGGTCAATGATCACCCCAAAAGCAGAGAGTAGACGTCACGTAGTATATGTGTACCATATGTCAGGTCAATAGTTTTGCGGTTTGCGAGCTACAGGTGATTTAAAATCCTGGACAGACAAACGGACAGCCACGGTAGTGTATTATATATAAGAAGAAGAAATGAGTCATCATACTGCTGGTCTGCCTATACTTCCCTGCTTAATCAAGGGTGTCATCATTTCTTCTCATCGTTGTATATGGACGGGTCAAAGCTACTTGGGAGACCACTTGTCTGCTCATCAAATAGTAATGCCACCCCGAGTCGAGGGTTGGTGCTGTTGCTTAATGCTTGTCTTTCTTTCTCCCTAATAGATCTGATGACTGGCAGCACCAGTGACATCACTTCCGGGCCAGAAACATGTCTGTTCCTCCCAGGCATCCCCTTAAGGGGTTTCACCACCATCACGTGTTAGTGTAGCTGTTGACTCCATTCTGAAACAGCTAATCACAATCTTTTTTTTTTGTTTTTGTTTTGTCATGGATCAAATCTGCAGGATTTGCCTTCAATGTGCCCCAACCCTTCATAATCTTTCTGTGTTACTTCTTACACCATAAATATAGTCAAGTTCTGCCGTCAAGTTTTCTTTCATAAATTCTGGCGTTTGTGTGGAAAGTTGCCTGCACACATTTCAGATGCCTTTTTGTGCGGACGTAAGCTGTGAGGCCACTCGAACACCGGCTCATTTCTCCTGCTGCCTGTACCAGTTAACGATAAAAAAACATACTTCATGTAGGAGGAAAGGAATACCGTAAGCATTGCTCTGTAAGCATAAAGTGAACAAACATATGCTCAATATTTACGTTACACTAAAAAAGTCATAGCTGCATCATTTGCACATTATAAGAATTCAGTATTTCTGCAACACTAAAATTTATCAGCAAAGCACCAGACCTGGGGCCTCATGTATAAACGGTGCGTACGCACAGAAATGTTGCGTAAGAACTTTTCCACGTTCAAATCGTGATGTATAAAACCTACACTTGACGTAAAGCCACGCACTTTTCCACGGTACCTCATACCTTGTCGTACGCAAGTTCTCCGCTCGGTTTTGCAAACTGGCGGCACCCAGCGTCAAAGCAATGGTACTGTTCTTGTGTGATTACTCATTATTTTCATGACACGGCTTTATAAATACACAGAAACTAACCGCATATTGTTTATTAGTGTAATGCATCTGATTGTAATTAACTTGTAACAATATAATGGTCCAGGGAACAGCCATAGTATTCCAAATACCATAACTGCTTTAGCGTTGTTACTCTAACTTTTTCTTCTTCTTCTTCTTCTTCTTCTTATTCTTTCAGCTCCTCCCGTTAGGAGTTGCCACAGCGGATCATCTTTTTCCATATTACTCTCACTACACGACTCAGAGTATTTATATCACTGTATCTGAGTGTGAATCACAGCAGCAGCTGATCGGAAAGAGAATTATCGGTATACAGCTTTAAGGACACGCTACCTCAGCCACTGCAAAACATTTTAAAGCCTTTCCTGTATGGACCTCGCGGTTCAGAAACAGTTTAATCCCAAGAACTTTAAATGCATTCAATCAATTGCTCCTTGTAGAACGGTTTGTACTTATAAGTACAATCACCCCACTGTAAACTTGCACTATAGTTATAATATCTCACAACCTGAGCCACTTTATAAAGCGCGTATTTACATATGATGACAATATCATTTTTAAGGTGAAATGCAGCAAAATATGTTTGTTAAATTATACACATAAAACTTTAACTTCATTTAAATAATCTATATTCTTCACTGGGAGTGTCGTGAAGGATAGAATAATTAAACATGTACTACGAAGATATTTCAATATTCTTTAAACGTTTTGAAGAATCGGCGCTAAGCTTACAGATGGCTTAACGTCTATTACAGAGCTGATTGTATGGCGATCGGTTACTTGGGGAAAGAAAAGCACTGACTGCAGTGACGGCTACGCCAATATATATTGAATATAAAACAGAAAGATAAAATAACAGCACAGCTAAAAACGCAGCGACAAATTTCGACAAAAGATAAATGCTTGTCATGAGCACGAGGCTCATGAAACCCATGTTTAATAATGTGCTTTAGCTCCTATCATCATGAAAATGACATCACGTATACATCTCAGTATTTTAGTTATTCAGAGAGCTGTAATATCACAAATGTAATGGACTCTGTGTCCAGTTGGAGGAAGAGAGCCGGTTTAAGAAGCAAGTAGTGATTCACACACATAGATCACATACGAGTAGAAGATCAAATACAAAACAAAGCATTTAACGTGCTACTTTAATTACAATGTGATTTGAGAAACTGGTTAATTAAACGATTTTAAGATGAAGTTTATAATGTTCTACTTTAATGACAAAATAAACTACGTGATTAAAGTGGAAATGTCGAGATTAAAGTTGACATTTCGTGCTTTTTCCCCACCGTGTGCCTTTTTTCTCTGTACCCTAATAAGCTTTCATATGACACTCAGACAGTGGCTTACAACTCGGCTTTTCACGGCGACTTTGATATGTGACTTCTTTTTTATTTCCGGCACTGTGCGATTTTGTGAACGTGAGCTTTCAAGTTTCTCCAACACGCTATGTCACTCGATCAACTTCATTTTGTTGATTATACCACGGTTTATTTGAACAAATAGTATGTTTTTCCTTTGCCTCCACTTGGTATTCGCTGAAATTCTTATATTTTCCCCGTGCTTTTCCCATTGTCTTTTCACAGAAGGCTGCGCTTAAGGGCGATTTATATTGATTTGCATATTCAAATAGGCGTAATTCTGGGAGGATTTGGGGCGTTACAAAATGCGCGTGCACGAGCGTAGTTTTCACGCTGATCGGGATTTATGTAGCGGAAGAACGTGGAAGTTGGAGTACGCACAGATTCCTGCATCTGGATTTTTCTGTGCGTAAACACATTTCGGCTTTTGTGCTTACGCCATGTTATAGTGCGAGTTCTACGCACGCCGTTATACATGAGGCCCCTGCCCTCCACCATGTTTTGAAGCAGCGAAGAATTCTTTCTTCGGACTAAAACAGAAATTTCAACTCTCCATTCGGTACTTCTTTCAAAAATATTATCTATACTAATAAAAGGCAAAGCCCTCAGTGACTGACTGACTCACTCATCACTTGTATCTATCTATCTATCTATCTATCTATCTATCTATCTATCTATCTATCTATCTATCTATCTATCTATCTAATTCTCCAACTTCCCGTGTAGGTAGAAGGCTGAAATTTGGCAGGCTCATTCCTTACAGCTTACTTACAAAAGTTAGGCAGGTTTCATTTCGAAATTCTACGCATTACGGTCATAACTGAATCCTACTTGCGTACATATATACGGCCATAGCCTGCAGCTCGGTCGCTGTGTGAGGCGGAGTTGCGTCCACCATCACCACGCCTCCCACGTAGTTGGCTGCCTCGCGAGATACAATTTTAATGAGAAGATGCAGGGTATAAATGAGACTTTTGATCACTTTGTAACGGAGTTAAAATTGCTTGTGAAGGACTGTGCTTATGCAAACGAAGATAAGATGGTCAGGGATAGACTAGAGTTTGGCACAAACTCAGCGAAAGTGCGAGAGAAACTTTTAAGTGCCAGGTCTGAGCTAACATTAAATAAAGCCGTGGACATCGCAAGATCGCACAATATAGCACAAGCACAGCTGATAACCTTCGACGCATATACTCCGAATGGCTCACTTGAACTGACTGAACGCAGTACGCAGACAACAAGCAAGAGCTCCAAAGAGCACTGAACAAAAAACGCATTACACAATTGAGAAGGCAGCAAAAGAATATGAAGCGAGTGACGCATACAAGCATATTCATAAGTGCAGCTACTGCGGAAACAAAGCACACGGTGGAAAAAGTCAATGTCCAGCTAAAGGAAGACAGTGTAAAAAATGTGGTAAATTGAACCATTTCGCTAAAGTTTGCAGGACTGGGAAAGGTAAACCCGTGCATGCAGTGTGTGATGTCTCAGATAAAGAGGAAGACGAGCTGTTTATTGATGCAGTAAGAACCCTCTGAAGCTGAACAAGCCTTTGTAGACATATCAATAGGAAATCAAGGTGTAAAGCTTAAATTTAAATTAAGTTCATAGACATGCTGCCGCTAAATATTCACAGGCAAATCCACAACTTAATACCGGGAATGCCTGTTAAACATCTTAGATTCACGAGTACCGATTTGGGTAGTGAACACTTCGATGAATGAAACCTGTTATCTTTACGGTTGACAACGAAGATGAGATGGTCAGGGATAGACTAGACAAACACGGAATGTAACTTGAACACACCACGTCCTCCAAATACGAACCTGACTGAAAGAAATAATGATAATCAAATCCTTGATGATAGCAACACTCATAACAGCCACAAAACAATTACATTGACAATCATGCTACGTTATTTATAAAATGTTTCCTTTTCTTTTTCATAACTTCTTTAATACACTACTTCTGCACTGCGAAGCACGGGTATTTTGCTAGTGTTTAATAAATCTGAGCTACAGTTAGTGACTGACCCTGCACAACAAACAACTGCCAATAGCACAACAATCAATGCCATTGTTGTATACTTGAATTGGATTCTGCTGTCTCCGAAACCTACCAAGCCATACAGACCTGTTTGGGCTTTTTAACTAGAAGATGTTGTAAAATCCTGTTTAAAAACCATGTACAATGCCCTCCATAATGTTTTCCTTGATTTACCCCTCGGCTCCGTAGTTGAAAATTACAAATCAAACAATTCTGACAAGATTAAAGTGCACATTGCAGATTTTCATTTAGGTGTATTTGCATACATTTCGCTCTCACCATGTACAAATGATAACCAATTTCAGGACACTATAATGTTTGGTACAATTGGTGTCACACATGTTTGTGATTCCACATATGGGTTTCATTGCTTCATAAGATAACCCAGCTTGATTCTACCCTTTGGAGTCTGTAGTTCCTATTGTTCAACATGAGGACACATGCTGTGTCAGTGAAAATCAAAGAAGCCATTATGAGGCTTTAAACCAATAATAAAATCTTTTGAGACATCAGTAAAACCTGAGGATGACGAAAATCAACTATCTGGAATATCGTTATGAAGAAAGAACACACTGGTGAGCTCAATAATCACAAAGGGACTGGAAGGCCATGGAAGACCTCCACTGCTGATGACAGAAGAATCCTCACTATGGTCAAGAAAAAGCTCCAAACGCTTGTCTGACAGATCATACACAGTCTTCAGGAAGGCAGATGTGGATGTGAGACGACTATCAGCAGAAGACGTCATGAACAGAAATATAGAAGCCACACTGCAAGATACAAACCACCAGTTGGCACGCTTCTCTTCATTGATGACAGAACTGTGGCAAAATGAATTCCGAGGTGTAGAGAAACATCTGATCTGCTCAAATTCCAGTAAGTGCGTCCAAACTCATCTTACAACAAGATAATGATCTTACACATACTGCTAAGGCAACGCAGGAGTTTTTCAAAGATATAAAATGGAAAATCGTTGAATGGTCAAACCAGTCACCTGATTTAAATCCAATTCAGCAGGCCTTCCATGTGCTAAAGAGAAGACTTATGGGGACAAGCCCCCGAAACAAGCAGGAGAAGAGTGTGCTGCATTAGCAGCTTGGCAGAGCATCATCAGAGATGATCCTCAGCACCTGGTAACGTCTATGAATTGCAGACTTCAGGCTCTCATTACATACAAGGTATACAGTATGTGACAAGGTATTAAATATGATTGCTTTAATAGACCTGCCATTGCTGTGTCCCTGAAATGGGGGGACTGTGTAGAGAAAAATGTTGTGTGACTGAAACATACAAATCTCCTTAGATGAAAGTGTGCAATGTGTACTTTATTAATGTCTGAATTGTTTGATTTATAATTTTAAACTGTGGATCGGGGGGTAAATCAAGGAAAAATGTGTTTCTGTCCCACACACTATAGGGGGGGATTTGTATTTAATGCATTCTACTCATGGATATAATTGCATTCTATTATTGCTGTTATTTTTGTATAAGACAAGGGGGCTTTGCCACCTGCTTGCTTCACTCGCCCAACAACCCCTGCCCGCGCTACACGCCAACCACCTCGTGTCTCTGACGCTCTTGTTGTGAAGAGGGGGGCTGAACGCCCTCCAAGGAGACGTGGTCGCTCCTCCAACACCCCCTCTTAAATGGTGATACAATGGGAAGCACATAGTTTTTTTTTTTTACCTCTTCTTTGCTCGATCAGCTGCTGGCTTGCTGCTGCTGCCGTGCCGCGTGATCTGCATTTTGCATGCCATACTTCGGTCATATCACCTATTTGATATATTCGATCTCTTCACTTTTATCTTTTCATCAGTATCGCATTGAATTTTGATTCCGTGTTTGGAATTACATCGTGGCAACGCAACGTATAACTCGAAGACTCGAAGACAATCACGTCTCGTCTCCTTCCAAGATTTTTTTTTATAATAGAGAGACTTACAGCTACAAAAATCTATATATATAATTCACTAAGGGCACGTAAGACACTTAGCGCAAGCAAGACACTGAGGCCAACTCTAACCCTCCTAAGACAAGGGATACACACGACAGAGCCATGCATGTCAACTGTAACCGCCCTCCCTACAGAGCAACAACTCACCAAACACAGCCTCTAACCCTCCATGCACCTCTGATCAAGGGATACACCCCACGCAAGACAGAGAGCACGATAGCAACTGTCAACTGTAACCAGCTCTAACTAAGAGCCCTAGTCCAGACAGAGAGCCACGCCCGCCAACTCACAGAGGCCCACCAACTCTAAGACAATGGGATACTCACCAAACACAGCCTCAGAGTGCACGCCAACTGTAACCGTCCTCCAAAAGTCCACATGCACCTCTGAGCCACAGTCTGACTTTACCTGTGCAAAAGTCCACATGCACCTCTGAGCCACGTTGACTTTACACCGCACGCAAGACAAAGAGCCACGACCGCCAATTCACAGAGCCTCACCCGCCAACTCTAAGACCATGGGATACACACGGAAACAGTGTATAAATGGATATAAATAATTGCATGTAAACGATTCTCCAAAATCTGTTGTATGTAAACGATACTGTTTAAAATGGTATTGTTTTTTCATCAGAAAACCCAGTTACCTGTATTAGTTTATATGTCACTTTTACCACTCACAATAGTGCGGACGCGCTGACTTATCGTGTCGACTGGGCAACACAGTGAATGTGGCGTTTACCTATATATGTCTATGTTTTCCGTAGGAAGGTACTCTCTCGACCATTGGCATTGGTTCCGCTCCTTGCTATTTTCGTTATACTGTGACGGTGGTTTCCTAAGCCTTTGTTATACTGAATTCCTTTCTCACCATTTTCTGTTCCTATTTATTCTTACACCGCCGTATGCTATGAACAGGACAAGCAGTAGTGACACACAGGCAATTTAGCTCAACAGTGACATCAGACTGTCAGGGGCAGCCGGGAGAGTGGCGAGCAGATTCAGGTGAATGAAGACAAGTACTTGAGGGGCTGGTGTGATTTCAGAAGACCGTGTGAGACATGAACCATCAGGTAAACAAAATGTATTCTACCACAGCATTGAATTCCGGGATACAAATAGACATGCTAATATAGAAAACCCTGGGAGAAATAGGCAAATGTACAGCAAACTTTAGGCAGAAGTGTTATCTTTTAGACTGGATTATGGTTAAGGTAACCAGTTTGTCCATACCTGTAAAGACATGTGAAATGTGGGCTTTGTTATTTATCCTACCTTAACAACAACAGCAACAACATTTATTTCTATAGCACAATCTCATACAACATATAGCTTAAAATACTTTACAAGATAACAAGTCTTTAATTTTCTAATGCTGAGAAACTGGTCCAAGATTTGTTACATCCTGCATCTATTATTGTAACTCGCTGCTGGCTGGTGCCCCTTCTAATCTTATATCACAGCCCCAGCTGATTCAAAACTCTGCAGCAAAAGTCCTTACACCGACAAGCAACAGCGAGCTCATCACACCCATCCTGCTTCGCCTTCA
Source organism: Polypterus senegalus (assembly GCF_016835505.1). Classification (NCBI taxonomy): domain Eukaryota; kingdom Metazoa; phylum Chordata; class Cladistia; order Polypteriformes; family Polypteridae; genus Polypterus; species Polypterus senegalus. Next base: position 76,804,551 of record NC_053169.1, on the reverse strand, counting down.
CTGGCTTCCTGTGTCTTACAGAACTGAATGTAAAATTCTATTAATAACCTACAAAGCTTTAAATGGCCTTGCACCGGACTACGTCAGTGACCTTCTCCATCACTAGGCTCCTGTTCTTCCACTAAGATCCTCTGATTCTGGCAATCTTGTTGTGCCCCAAAACTAACCTGCACTCTGTGGGTGATGGGGCCTTCAGCTGTATAGTGCCAGGACTTTGGAATAACCTTCCCTAAATGAATGAGATCAGCTGACTCCATTCATTCATTTATAAAACAACTTGAAACTCATCTGTTCAGGAGGGCGTTTAACTTAACCTAACATTCTGCCCCTTCTTTCAGGTAACCTCTCTGTCCAGGTGCTCAGGATAATTTGTGTGTCTGTTATATCACACATTAGGTTATTTGTTAGGTTTTTCTTTTAGTATTGAATTTAGTATTTTACTCTGGTTTATTGCCCTTTATTCTATTTAATGCTCCTGTATTTATCTGTTCTAGTGTTCTATACAGTGTGACGGACAGCCGGGTCCCATGCCCGGCCGGGACGCCTCTGATGCATACGTCCCGGGGGAGCCATCATGGACTTTGCAATACCTCCCGGGGCGCTTGGGGGCAGTCTCCCTGGCAGTGGATTCCTCCTCAATCTCCCCCGTGGCTCCATGGGACATGGAGTCCACCACAGCAGCCCGGTTGGGAGATGGGGTGGCCTCTAGGGGGTGCTGCAGAGATCCAGCCACCACACTGGACGGTTTATCAGCCCCACCCGGAGGTGCAATTAAGAACAGCTGGTCAGGCACCTGGATCACTTCCGGGTGGGGCATAAAAGGGCCTGCCTCCCAGCAATTGAGGCCAGAATCGGGAGGAAGAGGACGAGGTTGCCTGGGAGGAGTGGTGGAGCAGGAAAGTGTTTGGTTTTTTGTGTGTTTGTGCTTTGGACTGTGTTGGGCCGGTGGGACACGCGGAAGACGTGTGCCCACGGCTGAAGAAAGAATAATAAAAAGCCTTTGAGTGCGAACACGTGCCTCAGCGTGGGCTGTGCCGGGTCGGGCGCTATATAGCGCCTTGTTTACAACAGAAATATTTGTACCCAATGTTACATATACCCTGCTGTTTAAATAAGTGCCTTGAGCATGGGAAAGATGCTATATAAATAAAATGTATAATTATTATTAAAGAGAAAGTTCCAAGTAAAGAGAAACAATTAAGATTAGGCAATAATATTTAAGAACTAGGGGGGTTCTGCCACCTGCTCATTTCGCTCGCCAACCGCTGTGCGGTCCCTACGTGCTAGTCATTTCCTGGATCGGCCGCTTGCAATGAATCGTGCTGTGCTTTTGGATAAACACAAATATCAACTCTGTCTTTTATTTCTCAGTCTTTTAAAATTATTATCGCTGACAATTCGTCACATGTTGGTTTATTATATATATATGCAAGCGTGAGCTTTCGGATTCATATAGAAATCCAAGAAAACTTCTTTGTCTGTGTTTTTCAGATACATTTTGTGTTAAGTGTGATACTTTTGAATATATGGATTTGTATCCATTATTGGCTGTTGAATTTCATACATCCAATTGTTTCATTTTGATTCTGTATTGCATCACTTCCCATGATCATAAATATAAACCTGACCGAATTGTGGTTTCTTTGAAATTAAACTTCTAGTAGCTTTAATTGCTGCAGGACCACAGATTCTCATAGCGTATGGTCCCGAATCGTGTAAATCTACGTTTTGAGCATTGAATGATGCGAACGCAATGAGATTATTGTTGTTTCGGATATTTTGCCTGTAGTGTTTGTGGATTTCACTTTCACCAAATAACAAATCTTTTATTTCTCGCAGATACAGAAACACTACTTCTTCCTGATGGCAACATGAATTAGACAATCTACAAGTCTCTGACTTAAACTTTAAAGCCGAACAATATCTACATACTTCTGTCATATCACCTATGTCCATATATTCGATCTCTTTTCACTGTTCCATTATTTCTATTTGATGGAGCTCATGCGATCTTTACTATCAGTTTTTTGAGACTTTCTAATTTTAGTACTTTCATAATCTCCAACCTGCTCTGCATGTGTATCACGCCAACATTTTTGAACCTCTTTACGATGTTCTACTTTGTCTTCTACTCTTTGTCTTTTCTTCTTCTACTGTTTGTCTTTTATTTCCAGCCCCACTTGGGCCTGTTAGGCTTTCAATTCATCTCTTGGCACAAAGTCTTGTCTCATGGGACTTTATCTCCCTGAAAAAGTCTCATCTAGTCTCTCTTAAAAAATCTCGTCTCATCCAAAGATTTCTCTCTATTATAAAAAAAATCTCGGGAGAAGACGATATGTGATTTTCTCGGAGACACTTTAATACCCTGCTTGACAAGGCAGTGATACAAAAGGACAACTTCTGTACAGGCTTTTAAATGATCGACATGCAGCGTGGCAAGCAGAACACACAGCTCGGCAGCTGCAAGCTAGTAGATGATCTGACTGCATCTCCTTAGCATGTGTTCAGGCCCCACCCCCCTTTACAATTGGATTTAAATTGGCTGACTGGCTTGGCCATTCAAGAATTCCCCATTTTTTAGCTTTGAAGAGCTCCTTTGTTGTCTTAGTAGTATGTTTGGGGCATTATCCTATTAGATGAAGTGGAGGCATTAACTGGAACTTGAGCAGATGTTTTTTCACACCTCTGAATTCATCATCATTCATCAGCAGTTCCATCATCTGTGAAGAGAAGTGTGCCGAGACCTGTGGCAGCCATACATGCCCAAGCCATAGCACCCCACCACCATGTTTAACAGATGAGGTGGTCTGCTTTGGATCTTGGGCAGTTCCTTTTCATCTCTACACTTTGCTGTTGCCATCACTCTGATGCAGGTTCATCTTTGTCTCGTGTGTCCACAAGACCTTTTCCAGGATTCTGCAGGCTCTTTAAGTCCTTTTTTAACAAACTATAATCTTGCCATCTTTGCCATTCTTGTGGCTAAGTAGTGGTTTGTGTCTTTCAGTGTGGCCTCTGTATTTCTGTTCATGACATCTTCCTTGCAGATAGTTGTCTCTGACATATCTGCCTCCTGAAGACTGTTTCTTGTCTGCCAGACTGGCGTTTGGGGCTTTTTCTTTGCCATAGTGAGGTTTCTTATGACATGAACAGTGGAGGTCTTCCTTGGCCTACCAGTCCCTTTGTGAACACCTGTGACACCAAGCAGAGGGGTACATCAAGGAAAAATGTTTCTTTGTCTCAACTATTATGGAGGGCTCTGTAGTTGGATTAAGAAGAATGGACTCTTTAAATTACATGGTGTAATGCAGTTGTGAAATTGAGCTTTTACAGTATGATAAATACAACTCATAATAGTATTTAATTTGTGTGTTTTATTTCGGGCTGTTTTTATTTTAGAATTATTTAGATAATGACTCTTAAGTTGTGGGTTCAGAGCTCATGTGGGAGAGGTTCAGTAGCTGAAAGAGCAGGGAGGTACAAACAACCTCATGACAGCATTATTCTTCATTAGGTAGTTCCCCAAGACTGTCAAATTTTGTGGCGCACGCAAAACAGACATAGACAGGAATTCTGACAAAATAAGTATTAATTGTTAAAATAATGCCATTGTTTATTAGAATGTATATATTTAAGCATAGGTAAAGTGACCAGTGTGTGTATGTTTGTAAGAATATGTAAAATGGAAGCTTGGGACTTTAAGATGAACCCAAGTGTTGAAGCAGCCCTATTGAGGAAGCATTGCTTCCATCTCACCAGGGGAAGGGTCTAGAAAGGGTAGACTAAACAAAGCCCGTCTCGCTCAATTGGCTCAGATAGCTGCATTTGGGAATAGTAGTCCTCTTTGTGGTTCGAATAATATACATATGAAATGGACATCTTTTTGGCCAATTCCTGTCAGATCCTGGGATGTCAGGACTTTGCTTGATTCGAAGAAAAGCAACCACCCTGAAAGATGAATGGCGCTTATCGCTTGTGAACATCAACGGTACGATATTGATGTCGTAACTCCGAGTAAAATGAATTTCTCAGATGAGGAAAGCCTCCAAGAAGTTTGAGCAGGCTACACTTTCTATTGGAAGGGCAAACCCACTGGGGAACCCCTTATCCACTTAGTAGGATTTACCTTGAAAATTCATCTGGTCAGATAATTTAACATTTTATTCGTTCCTGTCATCACCTAACAATCCTCAGCATATATGCATCAAATCTGGATGCAATGAAGATGACAAAAGATGAATTCTATGAGCTTCTCCGGTATGCATTGTTCCTGGTGCCGAAGGGAGATAAGCTATCGCTGATGGGAGATTTCAATGCTCGGGCTGGGTATGACTTTGGGATCTGGGGGAATGCCCTTGGATGACATGGTGTCGGTATCTGCAATGCAAACGGCCCACAGCTTCTTCAGCTCTGTGTCAAGTTTGACCTGACAATTACAAACACTATCTTCAAACAGAAGAGCAGCCGTAAAACAAAGTGGATGCATCCATGCCCAGGTCATCGGCACATGATATATCATATCATCATGCATCGTCAAGATATATTAGATATCCTTCTCACTTGCTCTCTCCGTGGAGCCGATGACTGTTGGAGTGATCATTGACTAATTCTGTACAGCCTTCTCCTGAAGATAATATCTAACCAACCTCCGAGACACCATTGTGACATTCTCAAAGTACAAAACCCAATTATTTTAAATCAATACCAAAGAATAGTGCCAAAAGAGTTGGAATCCCATCCATTGGCAACGCCCAGCCTGCAATTAGAATGGCAAAGTCTGAAGAACTTGATCACTGTGGCAGCAAAAGAAACAGTGGGTATAAATTTTGTTAAACAACAGGACTGGCTCGACTCGAACAATCAAGTAATCTCCATTTTCATTGATAACAAATGATCTGCAAGGATAACATGGGAAAACAACCTGAAATGTAAGAGCAAATACTCAAATTAACTGCGTCTGAAATCTGAGACGCAAGTTAGGCTGCATGACATGCAGAACTCTTGATGGATGGAAAAGGCAGCAGAAATTCAGGAATTTGCTGATTCTCGATGCACAATAGACTTTTTCCAAGCACTCGGACAAGTGTATGGTCCTATCCAAAGCATATCCAGTCTACTGCAATCCATAGATGGCAATTCGCTCATTCAGGACAAAGATAAGATCCTAAAAAGATGAAGAAAGCACTTTGTGATACTGCTCAATTGTTGATCAGTCCCAGCCCTGATGCACTAGATGTCATTCAGCAATTCCTAATTCACCCAGAACTTGACCACTACCCTAGCATGAGGGAACTAGACCTGGCACTTCGACAACTGAAAAACAAGTCCTCGAGTCCAGACCGCATTCCTGCAGAACTTCTGAAATATGGCGGGCAGGCAGTTAAGTCTCGAATTTGCTGTCTTCCGTTGCAAGAATGGGAACAAGGCTCTGTTCCTGGTGGCCTCAAAAATGCTCTTCTTGTCAGCATTTTCAAGAAAGGTGACCACTCTGAGTGTTTGAACTGTCTGTGAATTTCCCTCTTATCCACTGTGGGAACTCTAGCTAGAATTCTACTTAATCAATTGATACTTATAGCTGAAATGATTCTACCTGAGTCCCAGTGCGGATACCACTCCAACAGAGGCAGAGCTGACTTGATTTTCACCATTTGTCAGTTCCAGGAAAAGTCTTGTGAACAGCACTTGCCTCTTGGAATACTCTTTTATGAGTAACAGTAGAGGCATTTGATTTGGTTCCTCGTGAAGTGCTGTGTAAGGTTCTCCAATGATTTGATTGCCCATTCAGATGGTAGTGGCCCTCCACGAGGACATGACATAAGTTGTTAGAGTTTGTCTTTTAGGTTTTCTAAGGTAGGAGTTGTGCTTGTTCTGTTAAAATGTTCAGCCCTTACAGAGGTAATGAACAGAGGCGTAGCTAGGGTTTTCAGTGCCCGGGGACAACTGAAGATTTTGTGCCCCTTCCTCTTTGTCAAAATGCAATGGGGAAGGGAAAGAAAATTTTAAAAAATGTATTTAAAATAATAGTATTTTAAGAAAAGAATTTAATATAAGTCTCCAAAAATAACGGCGCCTTGTGTTCTTTAAAATCTAAATCCGTCATTAGTTTTTGTAAAAAAAAAATTCATTTTCTGCATTTAAAAATAATTTTAAAGAAAGTATACAGTAATCCCTCCTCGATCGTGAGGGTTGCGTTCCAGAACCCCCCGCGATAGGTGAAAATCCGCAAAATAGAAACCATATGTTTGTATGGTTATTTGTATATATTTTAAGCCCTTATAAACTCTCCCACACTGTTTATAAATATTCTCTGCAGTTATACAGTAAACCCTCGTTTATCGTGGTTAATCCGCTCCAGACAGATAAATGAATTTCCACGAAGTAGGATTCTTTATTTATAAATCTAATATTGTCGCAGTTAGAGCATAGAAAACCTGTTTACGACCTTCTTAATACGTTTTTAACATTATTAGAGCCCTCTAGACATGAAATAACACCCTTTAGTCAAAAGTTTAAACTGTGCTTCATGACAAGACAGAGATGACAGTTTTTTCTAACAATTAAAAGAATGCAAACATATCTTCCTCTTCAAAGGAGTGCCGTCAGAGAGAGAGAGCGAGATAAAAGCAAACAATCAAAAATCAATAGGGCTGTTGCGCTTTTAAGTATGCAAGCACCGTGATAAAGCGGCCGCAAGGAAGGGATCAATGTGAAGGTAGCCTTTCAGCATTTTTTAGAGGAGCGTCCATATCTTCTAAGCAAACAGCCTCTCTGCTCACACCCCCTCGTCAGGAGCAGAGAATGTTAGAGAGAGTGAGAGAGACAGAGAAAAGCAAACAATGAAAAATCAATACGGGCTGTTAGAGCTTTTAAGTGTGCGAAGCACCGTGCGGGAAGCATATCGTATATCATTGAGGAGTTTTATTTAATCCGTAATACGTGCTCTGATTGGGTAGCGTCTCAGCCATCCGCCAATAGTGTTCCTTGTATGAAATCAACTGGGCAAACAAACTGAGGAAGCATGTACCATAAATTAAAAGACCCATTGTCCTCAGAAATCCGCGAACATGCGAAAAATCCGTGATATATATTTAGATATGCTTACATTTAAAATCCGCAATGGAGTGAAGCTGTGAAAGTCGAAGATCACTGTATAGCAAATTATAAAGCAAAATAATTATATATTTATAAAAAACTGCATTACTTACAATTTATTCGTAGGAAAATATGATGGGGAAAGTCTAGACTTTTGCAGCCATCTACTAGAATACTTCACCACAGCCCAATCAATTTTCTATCAAACACATAAACACAAATCACTTGGCACACAGAAATGGCGTTTGCAACAACTTAGACAATGATACACTAATGCCTCATGTCAGTCGCACAACCTGTTTAATAACGTAAAAAATGTTTCTGGGTGGGAGTCAAGCATGTTAGAGTAGTGGAGGGGATAAATAATTGTCTGTTGGGTATATAAAAATAATATGTGCTTTGAAATCAGAAAGAGACAAAAAACATAGGAAAAAGATATCCTCATACTGATAGAGTGATGGACTGAGTATGCGAATGTTTTTATTTACTTTTTATTGCATTTAAGAATGGAAAACATCCATCCATCCTCTTCCGCTTATCCGAGGTCGAGTTGCGGGGGCAGCAGCTTAAGCAGAGAGGCCCAGACTTCCCTCTCCCCGGCCAGAAGAATCCCAAGGCATTCCCAGGCCAGCCGGGAGACATAGTCCCTCCAGCGTGTCCTGGGTCTTCCCGGGGCCTCCTCCCGGTTGGACGTGCCCGGAACACCTCACCAGGGAGGCGTCCAGGAGGCATCCTGATCAGATGCCCGAGCCACCTCATCTGACTCCTCTCGATGCGGAGGAGCAGCGGCTCTACTCTGAGCCCCTCCCGGATGACTGAGCTTCTCACCCTATCTTTAAGGGAAAGCCCAGACACCCTGCGGAGGAAACTCATTTCAGCCGCTTGTATTCGCGATCTCGTTCTTTCGGTCACTACCCATAGCTCATGACCATAGGTGAGGACAGGAACGTAGATCGACTGGTAAATTGAGAGCTTTGCCTTACGGCTCAGCTCCTTTTCACCACGACAGACCGATGCAGAGCCCGCATCACTGCGGATGCCGCACCGATCCACCTGTCGATCTCACGCTCCATTCTTCCCTCACTCGTGAACTCCTCCACTTGGGGCAGGATTTCTCCCCCAACCCTGAGAGGGCACTCCACCCTTTTCCCGCTGAGGACCATGGTCTCGGATTTGGAGGTGCTGATTCTCATCCCAGCCGCTTCACACTCAGCTGCGAACCGATCCAGAGAGAGCTGAAGATCACGGCCTGATGAAGCAAACAGGACAACATCATCTGCAAAAGCAGTGACCCAATCCTGAGTCCACCAAACCGACCCCTTCAACACCCTGGCTGCGCCTAGAAATTCTGTCCATAAAAGTTATGAACAGAATCGGTGACAAAGGGCAGCCCTGGCACTCCAACTCTCACTGGAAACGGGCTCGACTTACTGCGGCAATGCGGACCAAGCTCTGACACGGTTGTACAGGGACCGAACAGCTCTTATCAGGGGTCCGTACCCCATACTCGGAGCACCCCCACAGGATTCCCGAGGGACACGGTCGAATGCCTTTTCCAAGTCCACAAAACACATGTAGACTGGTGGGCAAACTCCCATGCACCCTCCAGGACTCTGCTAAGGGTGAAGAGCTGGTCCACTGTTCGCGACCAGGACGAAAACCACACTGTTCCTCCTGAATCCGAGGTTCGACCATCCGACGGACCCTCCTCTCCAGAACCCCCGAATAGACTTTTCCAGGGAGGCTGAGAAGTGTGATCCCTCTATAGTTGGAACACACCCTCCGGTCCCCTTTTAAAGAGGGGACCACCACCCCGGTCTGCCAATCCAGAGGCACTGTCCCGATGTCCATGCGATGTTGCAGAGACGTGTCAACCAAGACAGTCCTACAACATCCAGAGCCTTAAGGAACTCGGCGTATCTCATCCACCCCGGGCCCTGCCACCAAGGAGTTTTTGACCACCTCGGTGACTTCAGTCCCAGAGATGGGAGAGCCCACCTCAGAGTCCCCAGGCTCTGCTTCCTCATTGGAAGGCATGTTAGTAGGATTGAGGAGGTCTTGAAGTACTCCCCCCACCCACAACGCCCCGAAGTGAGGTCAGCAGGCACCATCCCCACCATATACGGTGTTGACACTGCACTGCTTCCCCTCCTGAGACGCGGACGGTGGACCAGAATCTCCTCGAAGCCGTCCAAAGTCGTTCTCCATGGCCTCTCCAAACTCCTCCCATGCCCGAGTTTTGCCTCAGCAACAACAAGCCGCATTCCGCTTGGCCTGCGGTACCTATCAGCTGACCCAGAGACCCACAGGACAAAAAGTCCTATAGGACTCCTTCTTCAGCTTGACGGCATCCCTCACCGCCGGTGTCCACCAAGCGGGTTCGGGATTGCCGCCACGACAGGCACCGACCACCTTGCGGCCACAGCTCCGGTCAGCCCCTCAACAATAGAGGCACGGAACATGGCCCATTGGACTCAATGTCCCCACCTCCCTCGGGGCGTGGTTGAAGTTCTGCGGAGGTGGGAGTTGAAGCTACTTCTGACAGGGGACTCTGCCAGCCGTTCCCAGCAGACCCTCACAACACGTTTGGGCCTACCAGGTCTGACCGCATCTTCCCCACCATCGAAGCCAACTCACCACCAGGTGGTGATCAGTTGACAGCTCCGCCCCTCTCTTCACCCGAGTGTCCAAGACATATGGCGCAAGTCCGGCGACACGACCACAAAGTCGATCATCGACCTGAGGCCTAGGGTGTCCTGGTGCCAAGTGCACATATGAACACCCTTATGCTTGAACATGGTGTTCGTTATGGACAATCCGTGGCGAGCACAGAAGTCCAATAACAAAACACGCCGGGTTCAGATCGGGGGGGCCATTCCTCCCAATCACACCCTTCCACGTCTCACTGTCATTGCCAACGTGAGCATTGAAGTCTCCCAGCAAAACGAGGGAATCCCAGAAGGTATGCCCTCTAGCACCCCTCCAGAGACTCCAAAAGGGTGGATACTCCAAACTGCTGTTGGCGATACGCACAAACAACAGTCAGGACCCTTCCCCCCACCAGAAGGCGGAGGGAGGCCACCCTCGCCCACGGGGTAAACCCCAATGCACAGGCTCCAGTGGGGGCAATAAGTATGCCCACACCTGCTCGGCGCCTCTCACCGGGGGCAACTCCAGAGTGGTAGAGAGTCCAGCCCCTCTCAAGGAGATTGGTTCCAGAGTCCAAGCTGTGCGTCGAGGTGAGTCCGACTATATCTAGCCGGAACCTCTCGACCTCGCGCACTAGCTCAGGCTCCTTCCCCTTCAGAGAGGTGACATTCCACGTCCGGAGAGCCAGTTTCTGTAGCTAAGGATCAGACCGCCAAGGTCCCGCCTTCGCCACCACCCAACTCACACTGCACCCAACCTCCTTGGCCCCTCCCATAGGTGGTGAGCCCATGGGGAGGAGGACCCACGTAACCTCTTGGGCTGTGCCCGGCCGAGCCCCATGGGTGCAGGCCCGGCCACCAGGCCGCCATCGAGCCCCACCTCCAGGCCTGGCTCCAGAGGGGGGCCCCGGTGACCCGCGTCCGGGCAAGGGAAAACGTCGTCCATGGTTTTTATTCTTCATCGGAGGTTTGTTGAACTGCTCTTTGTCTCATCCATCAACTAGGACCAGTTTGCCTTGGGTGGCCCTACTAGGGGCATAAAGCCCTAGACAACAGAGCTCCTAGGATCATTGGGACACGCAAACCCCTCCACCACGATAAGGTGACGGTTCAAGGAGGGGAAAACATTTCATTCTAAAATTTCGTAAAATCAGTTTGGCGCCCCCTGGACTCCGCGCCCGGGGACAGATGTCCCCCCTTGCCAACACCCCACCCCAGCTAGACCACAGGTAATGAAGTAGCCAGCTTCTAACCCCTGCTAAAGTTTTAAAACTGAGGTGGCCAGCCCCTATTACTATATTTGCTTGGTGCAGACTTTTCACAGAAGAAGTGCCCATAGGCCCCTGTTAATGTATTTTTTGCTTGCTCTGTTTTGAAGCTAAGGTCGCCAGCCTTGGCCATATTGCTTAAATTGATTTGCATGCTTAAGATATGAGTGATGAGTAGATGCCATGGGTTGTACATAATTTGGGCATTTATAGTATTAACTTGTCCACAAATATAAAAAGAATGTTAGAGGTTAGAGCGCCATTCCTGGACACTTTTACACCACAAAACTTGGACTAAGTCCCTCTAGAAACAGCATGAGTCCACTAGGAGTTTGGGATGAGAACCCTGAGGTCGATGGGGTGGGGAGCATGGGAACATGGAGGAGAATATGTAGAGGAGTGTAAGTGAAAGCAATACGGGGCAGAGCAAATGCCTACTTATATTGGTGGTGAATGATTTGGATGCCAGAGTGTTTTAGTTTCACTATAAAGCCACCCACCCAATGTGTTTGTTCCCACTTCCCTATCTTTGGTTTCAAAACAAAGTGGAAATATGAAATACTGTACTTCAAGGTTGCATAATCTATAAAAAAATAAAAGGAACAAATCTCATTAACTCCCGGTGCAAAGTTCTTAATTTATCAGCTTTAAGCAACATCCTGCTGGGCTTGTTTGATATACAGCTGTCACATGTATTGTAATAAAGCAAATATGAAAGATATATGCTGTCCACTTGCTCCTTACAATAAAAATAATTATAGGCTTTTAGAGCAAGCACTGTGTATCTATTAATACAAAGATTAAAGTAGATAGTACTAGCAACTAACGTGAATTAACTAATGTACTCAGATTACATAAAGTCGTACATAAAAATGAACCAGTTTCCTGAAACCTTTTTGGTCACAGTGATGATGGACAAAATTACCTTATCACAAAGCATTTCTCTTCCAGGTCAAATATTTACTGCATAAATAATTTTTGGAATTCCAGGAACACTATCTATAAGGAGAGAAAAAGTCAGATTATTGATGTATTCATCCATTTTCAAAGTCTGCTTATTAGAGTCATGGAAAACAAGATGACTGTCCTCAGAGAATCCGGCATCTCTGGATGGGACACCAGTCCAATGCAGTGCACACTCACACACGCCGTGCCAATTTACAGTCATCACCTATGAAAAGATGAGAAATGAAATTCCCAGAAAACACAGAAAAACTGCAAAAGGTTAATCTGGGCATCAAACTCCAGTCCCTGGAGCAGAGAGGCTAAACACTGTCCCACCATGCCACTCAAGTGAAACAGCTTTTAGAACACAGGTTTCAAACGTGGTCTCAGGAAGGCCGCAGTGGCTTTTGTTTCTGCCATTTTCTTAATTAGTAACCAGTTACTGCTGTTAAATTAACTAACCTGTTTCGTTTTCGTTTTAACCAGTCAATTAAAAGTGAAGGCAAAAATAATATTGGGATTGGCTGGAAGGAAAGCTTGCAGCTACTGCGGCCCTCCAACATCTGAGCGTAACATCCCCATGTAGAATGTGAAGAGCACGTACTAATGGAGGACTGCATGACACACCAGCCCCATTGGTAGCCTTCTAGGTAGGGACACCAAAGTGTGCTGCATGCCACCTGAATTGAAAATTCTCTTGATGATGTGGCCCACTTCACCTCTGTCAGCTACAGTTTGTGGATAGTCTTCTGGGGGTCACTGGTGTACAGCAAAAGGGGCACAGAATGACCCGGGCTGCCTGAAACAGCAGTGATAAAAACAATAGATTTTGACAGTTTCACACAGTGCTGTTCACATTAGGATGTGGTTTAGGCTTCTGCTATAAATTCTAAGGCCAAAAATTGTGAAGACAGTTCATGGATCCTATTTAGGGATTTATCAACTTAATATAATCACGTTAGAGCTCCTCAATATGAACTTGGACTATGATGTTTGCCAGTGACACTGCCCTGATCGGCCTTATCACAATGAGGAGGTGGACTGGCTAACCAGTTGGTGTGCCCTCAGCAATCCAAACCTAAAAATAGTTTCATGGTCTACATGCTACAGTTGGTTACATTTCTTGGCACATCTGTTACTTACTGTTAACAGAGATGAAAATAGAACTTTGCTTAAAAAAAGCTAGTGGTGCAAATTTCTTATCTACTATGATAAAATCCTTCGTTGAGGGTAGGAGAACAGTCGTGATTACCACTGAAATGGTAGGCAGGTTTTCTTCACACTGCATAAGACTAACAGTGTACTTTGGCAAACAATTCAAGTTCCCAGAACACACTGCAGCAACATCATAGCATCCATATACAGTTAGGTCCATAAATATTTGGACAGAGACAACTTTTTCCTAATTTTGGTTCTGTGCATTACCACAATGAATTTTAAATGAAACAACTCAGATGCAGTTGAAGTGCAGACTTTCAGCTTTAATTCAGTGGGTTGAACAAAAAGATTGCATAAAAATGTGAGGCAACTAAAGTATTTTTTAAACACAATCCCTTTATTTCAGGGGCTCAAAAGTAATTGGACAATTGACTCAAAGGCTATTTCATGGGCAGGTGTGTTCAAGTCCGTTGTTATGTCTTATCAATTAAGCAGATTAAAAGCCTGGAGTTGATTTGAGGTGTAGTGCTTGTCTGTTCACAGTAAAATCTTCCACATGCAACATGCGGTCAAAGGAGCTCTCCATGCAGGTGAAAGAAGTCATCCTTAAGCTGTGAAAAAAGAAAAAACCCATCTGAGAAATTGCTACAATATTACGAGTGGCAAAATCTACAGTTTGGTACATCCTGAGAAAGAAAGCAAGCACTGACGAACTCAGCAACGCAAAAAGACCTGGACGTCCATGAAAGAAAACATTGGTGGATGATCACAGAATCATTTCCATGGTGAAGAGAAACCCCTTCACAACAGCCAGCCAAGTGAACACCACTCTCCATGGGGTCGGCGTATCGATATCCAAGTCTACCTTAAAGAGAAGACTGCATGAAAGTAAATACAGAGGGTGTACTGCAAGGTGCAAGCCACTCATAAGCCTCAAGAAAAGAAAGGCTAAATTGGACTTTGCTAAAGAACATCTAAAAAAGCCAGCACAGTTCTGGAAAAACATTCTTTGGACAGATGAAACCAAGATCAACCTCTACCAGAATGATGGCAAGAAAAAAGTATGGAGAAGGCATGGAACAGCTTATCATCCAAAGCATACCACATCATCTGTAAAACACGGTGTGACACAGGACAGAAGCAGCCGAATGAATTCTGAGGTGTTCAGAGACATACTGTCTGCTCAAATCCAGTTAAACGCAGTCAAATTGATTGGGCGGCTGTTTTATCTTGGTAGAGTAATATATATATTGCTGTACTTACCCCTATTGTATTATTAATATGTAGCCTTAGAATGCCTAATCTCACAGACTTACCACTGTTTATAAGGTATTATTGTATATAACTTATCCCCACCTTCCCTTCTATATGTACAACCTCAGGCAATTAGATGTAGTAAAAAGACAAGCAGGAGTTAAGTTACACATAAAATAATGTATTACTGATAATATTCATAAATAATAACAAAATGCAAAGTACATTTGAATATTGGCAACCATACAACCTGATAAAATGGTGACAAGTAACTCAGGTGGCACACAGACTTGTAGTTACTTAATGTCTCTAGTTAAGGCATCATTGGTGCTCAGCTTTTAGCCACATGTCTGTTCAAAATGGCTGAAGCTGCGCTCTTCATTGTGCTGTTCTTGTCAGTTCATGGTGTGATGGTCTTCATCGCTTGTTAGCAAGAGAAAGATACTTCTGCATCATCACAGGTTAGCAAGAAATGCTTCTTCATTATATGTTGGTTAGAGAGAGAATGTGAGATTAAGCACATACATTTATAGATGTTCTCTCCAACCCCTAGAGCCAATAGGACATCATGGTACTTAGAGGCCTCTAAGACAAGCCAATTCCAAACAGCCATACCTCAGACCAATGGGTGAAATATAACATATTAACACCTGCCCCCAACACCCCCCACCGCCAAACCATATGTTAAACATCCTGGCTTCCTTGCAGGGGGGTTGAAAGACTTTAGCAGAGAAATACTCATCAAACTGGTTTAAGACACATCCCTCCAAATCCTGTCGTAAAATTAGTCGTAAATGGGGGGGCAAACATGACTACCTCTCACCAAAGTAACACTACATTACATTGCTTTGCCTAGATTACAAATAAAGACATACAAAACATTTATCAAGTTATATGCAAAATCTCACATCACAACAGCGCATTTCATGATACAGATGGACAATGACCCAAAACAACCCAGGAGTTTATTAAAGCAAAGAAGTGGAAAATTCTTGAATGGCCAAGTCAGTCACCTGATCTTAACCCAATTGAGCAGGCATTTCACTTGTTGAAGACTAAACTTTGGACAGAAAGGCCTACAAACCAACAGCAACTGAAAGCCGCTGCAGTAAAGGCCTGGCAGAGCATTAAAAAGGAGGAAACCCAGCATCTGGTGATGTCCATGAGTTCAAGACTTCAGGCTGTCATTGTCAGCAAAGGGTTTTCAACCAAGTATTAGAAATGAACATTTTATTTCCAGTTATTTACTTTAGAGCCCCTGAAATAAAGGGATTGTGTTAAAAAAATGCTTTAGTTGCCTCACATTTTTATGCAATCTTTTTGTTCAACCCACTGAATTAAAGCTGAAAGTCTGCATTTCAACTGCATCTGAGTTGTTTCATGTAAAATTCATTGTGGTAATGTACAGAGCCAAAATTAGAAAAAAGTTGTTAGTTGTTATTTCAGAAGCCACAGAACTTACTGTGCCCTGGGAGGATTTCATGAAGGAGGTGTAAGGAAGTCAGTGAGAAGCACAAGGGTGTCAAGTTCTCCGCCTGCCTGTGGAAGTAGTCTACTGGAGATTTTCTGGCCTTTCGCTCCGTAAAGCAGTAACTCTACTCAGCATTATAGAGATCAGAAGAAGATGAGCCATTAGATATATCAGAGAAGCTGTAGAAACAGCATCCAGATGGATGATCTTTAGACTACAGTTACTGTGGTATAAGTCAGGGACTCATCACCCTGGCTGGTCGCCTGGGCAAGTATGTCTGATGTTGTGAAACTGAAACACCCAATGACCCCTGGATACAGCACTGATGATGCATCCCAGTGCATCCTTCAGATGTATCTGCACATCAGCACTGGTCCAGTTTTACAGAGCAAATCTGTATACCTATGTAGTGGTCTAGTTCTATTCATTTAAAACATAAACTGCAAAAAGAACTTTGAGCAAGCAAAGTGAGAATTTCTATGTCAGACTTTACAAAAGATATGAATTTGCAATTGATTTTATTATCATAATTAAGGTAGTCTATTCAAATCCTACAGCACAAATAAAAATAATAGGACATCTATCTGATAGATTTTCTTAAGAGAGAAATACAAGACAAGTCTACCTTTTGTTCCCTCTCCTGTTCTCACTGTATACAGAGCCTTTTGCAGAATGGATTTAAGAAAATTAAAAAGTGAACAAGAAAGATATTAAAGGGATACATCTATAGTGACAGAGGGTTGTGGTCCTTGCCTGGCCGGGAGGCCAATACACCACAAGGGCTGAGGGAGCAGATGTGCACAGGAAATTATTAAGATGGTTATCTTTCCACCATTATTGTGTCTTCTGCCAGGCTTATTCTGACCTGGACAAAGCTGTTAGCATTCTGAGGATTATGTTTTTTGATTTCTCCAGTGCATTCAATACCATCCTGCCATCCCAGTTAAGAGGTAACCTGTCGGGCAGACCACAGTTTGTGAGACTCAAGAACTGTGAGAGCAACACTGGATCAGCTTTTTTCATCACTCTGTACACCTCTGAATTTAAATACAACAGCAGGTCATGAAACTTTCAGACATTCTTAGATGATTTTGTATTTATGGGGTGTATTGATAAAGGGGATAAGACAGAGGAGTCAGTTGAAAAATGTTGTTTCTTGGTACAGAAAGAATTGTATGCAACGTAACATCAGCAAAACCAAGGAACTGGTCTTTTGACTTTCACCACACCAAAGGGCCTCTAAGCTGGTCACTATTCAAGGTTTGAATTTAGAAGTGGTCCACTCCTACAAGCACTTGGGGGTCCACGTCAATGACAGGTTGGACTGGTCTCATAGCACAGAGGAACTATATAAGTAAGGGCAGAACTGGCTCTTTTTCCCCAAGAGACTGTGTTCCTTTCATGCGGGAAGGGACATCCTTCACATCTTCTACAACTCTGTGATGACCCGTGTGATTTTCTATGATGTGGTGTGCAGGGCCGTTGACCTCACTTCAACAGAGGCCCACCAAATCAACATGTTGATTAAAAGGGCAAACTCAGTTATCACAAGTACTGTGGACCCCCTGAAAGGAGAAGTAAATAAAGGAATTAAAACAAAACTAAGTGCCATTATGCTGCACATCTGCTTTCTAACACACTAACACGGAGGACTTTCAGCCAACAAATCATTCTGCATAAGTGTGTCAAGAAACGCGACTGGAGTTCCTTTATATTATCAGTTATAGGCCTGTATAGTCATTCTGGTGTGTGTTCAGACCATAGTGTGTGTGTGTGTGTGTGTATCTCTAACTATCTACTTATTTATTTACTGAGATTCTGAAAAAAATACATTTCCCCAGGAGACAAAGTTTGTTCATTCATGTGTGCTCATTCAGTTTCTCTGTCTTTCTGTCTACCATTATATCTATTAATCAATCATATTAGAGGAAACGTTAATAGAG
Source organism: Polypterus senegalus (assembly GCF_016835505.1). NCBI lineage: Eukaryota > Metazoa > Chordata > Cladistia > Polypteriformes > Polypteridae > Polypterus > Polypterus senegalus. Next base: position 76,786,775 of record NC_053169.1, on the reverse strand, counting down.
CAGTTTACTGAATGAAACTAAATAATTTCACAAGATTTCCGCAATAGGAAGAACCAAGAATTCAACTTAAAACGCTCTCTAAAGAAAAAAGTTGGTTTGTCTTTGCTTTGTCTAAAATTATATTATGAAGCAGCACAGCTTAGAGTTTTGATTTACTGGTGTGATAAATACTACAGTGCAAACAGAAAGAGATTGAGACTTTGATCACAGATCAAGTACAGGCAGTCTTTGGCAGAAACTCTAGCATGCTGTATACAAAATAGCGATACCCTTGACAACTGTAACTGATAAAAATTGGTTTAAGGTAATAAATGGCTATGATTTAGAATGAGATGTTACCATCTTAATGTGGATAGTTTCTGACATAGACTTATATCATCAGAAATATCAAATATGTAATTCAGAATTCATGAAAGGGATCACAACAATATATATTGATAGGTTATTCAAACAACAGCTTTTGAAAAGCTTTCAAGACCTAATGCAACAATATAACTTGGAAATGAAAAAGATTTGTACAAATAGCTTCAGTGAGACAATATTTTATGTAAATAAATGAAGGAAAACAATCAAGTATAAAGAAAGGAAATACTTTATTAGAAAGATTTATGGCTGCTTACCAGCAAGGAAACATGAAAGAGATAACATGAAATCTGTATAATATTATTGAACAAAACTCAACAGAAAATATTAATATACCTCGGGAGAAAGAAATGAATGAAACAATCTCGACATGTAGAACCCTTGCATATCCAGTATGCCATTCTCAGCAGGGTTTACAAGTTAACAGAATTTTAGAAATGTTTGCTGAATCATTTCTTTTTTTTTTCTCACCGAAAATTCAGTCAAGACAGAGAAGTAATACTGCACAGTGCTAGAGGCCATGGTGGACAGCATGACACACCTCCTTTTTACATACTGTATATTTTGGTCATGCTTAAAAATTCAATAATTTTGGAAAATCATTATAGGCCTGCTAATACAGCAGATTTAACAGAGATGCAGAAACCCAGCTTTAGACCCCCCCAAACCCACCATCTGTATTCCTAAGTGAATGAGTGAACGGCAGCCCGTACCAACGCTTTGGTCAGCCCTGTACTTCATCTGATGACAAAGGTATACATACCAGGGTGGAGCTGACACTCCTTCAGATGAACATTCATTTTAGGCATGCAACTGCTAACTGAATTCTGGTCAGATGTGATGGACAAAATAATACTCCTATAAGCAGGCACTGGTCCTGTAACTGGAAGTGACCGTGATCTAATCACCAGAGATTACAGTTTCCTGCAAAACTAGCTACACTCACCTCTTTTGTCTCTTTGTTTTAGCTGAAAGCTGACCATCTGTTCTCTTTGTGGGCTGAAGAAGAAGAAGAAGAAGAAGAAGAAGAAGAAGAAGAAGAAGAAGAAGAAGAAGAAGAAGAAGAAGAAGAAGAAGAAGAAGAAGAAGAAGAAGAATACATGGGCGGCACGGTGGCACAATGGTAGCGCTGCTGCCTCGCAGTTAGGAGACCCGGGTTCGCTTCCCGGGTCCTCCCTGCATGGAGTTTGCATGTTCTCCCCGTGTCTGTGTGGGTTTCCTCCCACAATCCAAAGACATGCAGGTTAGGTGGATTGGCGATTCTAAATTGGCCCTGGTGTGTGTGGGTGTGTTTGTGTGTGTCCTGCGGTGGGTTGCCACCCTGCCCAGGATTGGTTCCTGCCTTGTGCCCTGTGTTGGCTGGGATTGGCTCCAGCAGACCCCCGTGACCCTGTATTCAGATTCAGTGGGTTAGAAAATGGATGGATAATAATACATTTTATTTATATAGCGCCTTTCCCATGCTCAAGGTGCTTCACAGAGTAGTAGAAAAACCAGCAGGGTATATGTAACATTGAATATGTTTTCCTGAATAGAACAATGAAACAGATAACAAAGCATTAAATAGAATAAAGGACAATAAACCAGAGTAAAATACTAAATTCAACACTAAAAGAAATCCTAACAAATAACCTAATGTGTGATATAACAGACACACAAATTATCCTGAGCACCTGGACAGAGAGGTAAACTGAAAGAAAGGGTAGAATGTTACGTTAAGTTAAAAGCCTTCCTAAACAGATGATTTTTAAGTTGTTTTTTAAAAGAATGAATGAAGTCAGCTGATCTTATTAATTTTGGGATGTATTTCCAAAGTCTGGGTGGTATGGAGCTGAAGACCCTGTCACCCATAGAGTGCAGGTTAGTGTGAGGCACAACAAGATTACCAGAATCAGAGGACCTTAGTAGGCGAACAGGAGCCTAGTGATTGAGAAGGTCACTGATGCAGTCCGGTGCAAGGCCATTTAAAGCTTTGTAGGTTATTAATAGAATTTTATATTCAATCCTGTAAGACACAGGGAGCCAGTGAAGGCGAAGCAGGATGGGTGTGATGTGCTCACTGTTGCTGGTTTGAGAAAGGACTCTTGCAGCAGAGTTTTGAATCAACTGGAGCTGTGATATAAGATTAGAAGGGGCACCTGCCAGCACTGAGTTACAATAATCGATACAGGATGTGATAAAAGCATGGACAAGTTTCTCAGCATTAGAAAAGGAGAGGAATGAGCAAACACGGGATATGTTACGGAGGTGAAAGTAAGAACGTATTTTAATGTGGTTTATGTGGGCGGAATAAGAAAGGGAGGAATCAAAAATGACACCAAGATTCCTTACATCAAAAGAAGGTCTGATGAGAACACCGCCAAGAGTGACTGAAAAGGAGCTCATTTTCTTAAGTAGCGTTTTAGTGCCAATTTGCAGGAGTTCAGTTTTGTTGCAAATTAATTTTAAAGAGTTCTGCTCCATCCAGGTTTTAATTTTACTGAGGCAAGTTGTGAGCTGGGAAAACTCTGATGAAGTTGCACTTTTGACATTGAAATTGAGCTGAGTGTCATCTGCATAAAAACGATAACCCAGTCCATAGCTATGAGTAATATGGCCAAGGGGAAGCATATAAATACAGAAGAGAAGAAGGCCGAGGACAGAGCCCTGAGGAACTCCTTGTGCGAAAGCTTACAAATCACTCTTTTTGGGGTTAGAAACCATCCACTCTCTATGGAGCAAAGAGGTCACAAATGTTCTTGGGCTTGGAAACTACTCTCCGTAAAACTACGGTACTGAACACAATGAACTAGCTCTAAGGTCCGTTCTGCCAAGCTCTGTGCCAGGGACTAAGCCCTGACTGAGAAGACAGAGAAGCAGCATCACAGCACACCATGGACAAAGGGTCATATAGCAAAATCCATGAGTGCACTTCAACACGAGAAGAGATCTTTGCTTAAAATCAGAGAAACATCACTCTGCTCCACACAGCATTCTCACTAACTATGGAAAAATTTAGTATGTCACATCTTTCAAGTTTTTGGCAAATTGAAAAAATGATGTCACCCCTATAATTAATGATGTCTAGATTTAACTTTTCCTGAGCTTCATGTACACAATATTGTTTATTTTTTAGTAATCAACAACACCTGCCATTCAAATTACGCAGTCGCAACATTTAAATCACATGATCGTAATCAAACGTTTTCATTGGTAGGTGGTCTTTCCTCATTGGTGAGTGGAATTTCTAGGGTTTTTGTCTTGCAGTATGTAAAATACTGTGTACATACTAGCTTCTTCCATTGTACTCTGACCAGAATGAAGACATATTTTGGCCATCACCATTACTAGGAAAGACCTAGTAACTCCAAAAACTAAGAAAAAATTCAATTTAAAAAAAATGGCAGTTACTAGGTTTTTCCATTGCACGTGAACATTGGACATCATCCTTAAAGACTTGGTGCTGTAAAACTGTTTGTCTGTGCCAAAGATAAATTAGAACTCTAAATAGCTAGTAACCAGTCAGCCTCCTGTGACTTATAAGTTTGTCTGTCTTGCTTCATGTCTTTTATAGTAAGTCAATATATATGCAGTTATCATATTCCTTTTGTTTAACAATAAATTGTACTACTCTGTTCTTTTAAAGAGATTGCTTCTGTTACCATGACACAAGTCCAAAGGGCAGAGCACTCGATCCTCCCTTTCCCCCTCCCTCCCGAAAGACTAATGCAACAGAGTGGGAGCCTTACTGGTATTGGTAAAGTTGAGACTAATAATTAATTAATATCAAGTTTTTTCATTTCATGTCCATAAACCATTTCCTACATTTATTTTGTGTCCCTGGGTGGGCAAAAACAGAGATCCCTCATTCATTTTACTACATTATACATATAGACCTTAATTCTTTGCTATGTACCTGAAAAATGCGTCTTTCGATCAAACAAAGGTAGAGGACTAATACAATATTGAACAGGCATTCTTGTAGCTGTTAGAAAAAACGCAGACACATTAAATGGCTCCCAAATGAGCATCCAACATACAGTATGAGCAATGGACTTGTGTGGTAAACAAGATTAATACAAAGCAGTCTAAAAGAGTAAAAAAAATACTAGCAAGTATGGAGTGTTTCTTTCTTCATAAAGATATTATGTTACCTGGTGAGAGGCTAAGCAGTGCTATTTATTGCTAGATGTAGGAATATTCTTTCTTTTGTATTATAAAACAAGAATAAACGCTGCATATACTCGCATACTGTAAATAGTGTAAGTGCCATGGAGGACAGATAGGAATACCAGCTGGACAAGAGAACAACTTCTTGCCCTGTCCAGGAGGATACAGGGGATGGACCAGCAGAAACTGGAGGTCAGGAGCAATACCCACCCCCCCACCAAAACAACAGATATTAGTGGTCCTCATGAACCATCCCAGTTTGGACACCTGCAGGGGTGCATGGGAGTTGGGGTTCCTGGGTGTCACTGTCAGGAGAGAATCTCCCTGGTTTCCACATGACCCGGAAGTGTTTCCAATAGGATACACCACGATACTGAAAGCATTTCCTGGTCCTGCTTAAAAGGGGCTCCCTGCCTCACCTTGACCAGTTGGGATTCAGCAGGAAGGAGGAAGAAGAGAACAGAATCAACTTTGTATATTTATCTGTGTGAACAAAAATGATTGCTTGTTTGAACCCTGGACTGTACCTGGGGTTTTGAGCACCCCCTGTTGGTTGCAACAGTTAACTTTTTTTTGATTTGATATTTTTTTTGCTCTGATATACTTTATTAATTTCCAAGGGGAAATTGTCTTTTCGCAGGTCAGAGTGCAGGGTCAGCCATTGTACAGCACCCCTGGAACAATTTTGTTAGGCAGTAATAGCATTTGAGCCAGCAACCTTTCAGATAGCAGCCAAGATCCTTAACCACAGAGCCACCATTTTGTGTGCAGATATAAAAGTGATAATGTAAAAAAATAAATAAGTTGTGGATTTTTTATAATTTGCTCAATATTTCTAATTTATTACATTATAAAATACAAAATCTGCACCTGGCCCTTGGGACAGCAGAAATTATTGTAGGCCTGAACCTGAACTCTATTTAAAAGTGATCTTCTCAGGTCAGGAGATCAGTAGGTAATGTGATCATAGAGTACACTCACTCAGGTAACAACCACTTTCAATTATTTATTAAAATAAAAATATTATCAGTCTGTGAGAACAGTGAGAGCAAGAACCACTTAGCGCACAAAGAGCTCTATTCCTACTGTAGTCACTCCAGTCAATTAGGACTTATGATTCATCTCTGTATCTCCAGATCGCCAAAATCTCTGTGCAACCTACTGTAATTTATGTTTACTTTCACAGACGTCTATTGTGCGTCATTGCATTGTTTTGTGTGTTTATTGTGTTTATGTGGACTATATTATCATTTACTGCTGATGTGTACAGAATTATAAGGATTCCATACTGTATTACTGTACTGCCAATTGTATTTTACTGTTGTTATATATCTGTAGCTAAAAGACAGACACATTCATAGCAACACAAGTGTGTGTTTCCTGGCAATGATGTTCACTTCAGAAATTTGCAAAAAAACTGAACTTGAGACTTGTGATGTTCTGACAGACTCTACTGAACAGGATATGAAAAGTGAAACACGTAAATCAGTTTTTAGTGCATGATATACCACCCAAAGTGTGGTTTCTGTCAATCTCCGCCCAGATGCTCATTTTACAGTAAACATTCCTCCACGGGCCTGACGTTGCCCATAAGCTGGAGTTTCCCTCCGTTTCCCTTTCACCACTTGCCACACTAACATTATGGTCAGGTCACAAAGTGAGAGATGGAGATGATCCTCCTGGCCTGATGCATTGTCTGCAATAAAAAAAACTAAAGGAGTGCAATGGAATGGAAGCTAGGGGTGGCAGGAACCATAAAAGATAGGGGCCCAGGAAACCTCTCTGCACCTTTAATTGGGTCTAATCTATTCCTGTTTCCTATAATATATCTCCATGTCTATTCAGGTTGCTGTGCAGCAGTTGTGCACCAATGCTATCTCTCATAAAAGCAAGGCTAATATTATCTCAATTTTCTTGTGGTATGGCTGTGTGCTTGAGTTTGTAAATCTGTTAACAGTGGTTGTGGCTGAATCACCCGATTCAATAAATTGGAGTGCCGTCCATACACTTTTAGCCATATAGTGTGTGGAAGCCGGCCCAGACACAGACAGGCAGACACGTTAATGTCACCCAACACCTGTTTATTTACAAGTACCATTATTTACAAAGGTGCCAGAACCCCCAAAAGTTCTCAAAGTCCTGGCCACAACACAGTGCCTTCTCTCCTTCTTCAGGCCGCCTCGATTCCTCCTGTCCAAGACCTTGTCTTTCTCCTCCCGACTCCAGCCTTCATATCCAGGTGCTTCTTGGCAATCTGCCACTGGCACTCCCCAGTGTGGCGGAAGTGCCGGCTGCGTACCCGGAAACACTCCGGGTGTCCCTGCTTCTCTTCCCCCTGTCACTTCCAGGTGTGGTGGAAGTGCCAAGGTCCAGGGCTCCCAAGGCACAGGGGCGCCCCCTGGCGGTGACCCCCAAAGGAAACAGGGCGGTTGCCCCCACGTGGTCTGAGGTGGACGTAAGCCCTCTTCCGGTCTTCCTAAGTGTCCCGGCCGGGTCGCCACCCCAGGCATCTCCGACAAGTGTAAAGGGTGTCATCATGCATGGCCAGTTTGTAGTGGCATGCAATGAATTTACTATAAATCTTTGGAGACATGACATTTTATGTATTTGAAATCATGAGACACATGCTTAGAAAGCATCTGCACATTATTTCAAATCAATAAAGTGCAAGGAGATTAGCTTCCTCAACTATTTCCTTTCACAACCTTTAGGTTTTTGATGTTTTATTTGGTAACTAAATACTGTCCATTGTTAATAAAGCATGCATGGCCCTGATTAATCTATCATCTTTGCCCTTGTGGCAAGCGGCTGGGGGTGGCACCAGACCACAAGGGGTTGACGGGTGGCTTTGGGGATCACGGGAACAGAGCTTAGAAGCTCAACCCTATAGGGTCCTGTGGTCACCACCAGGGGGCGCCCCAATGCCTGAGGAGCCCTGGCCCTCAACACTTCCGCCACACCTGGAAGTGCTGGGGGGAAGAAGACCAGGGACACCCGGAGTGCTTCCAGGTGTGCAATCGGTATTTCCGCCACACTGGGGAGTGCCGGCGGAAGATTATCGGGAGGCACCTGGAGCACGTCCGGGTGTGTCTAAAAGGGGCTGCCTCCCTCCATTCGATGGCTGGAGTCGGGAGTAAGCAAGACAGACCTTGGAAGGAGAGGAGTGGAGGCGGACCAGAGAAAGAGAGGCATTGTGAGGCCTGGAATCCCTACAGATTTTATTTTTTCTCCAGCCGTCTGGAGTTTTTTAGTTTTTTCTGTCCCCCCTGGCCATTGAACCTTACTCTTATTCGATGTTAATGTTGATTTATTTTGTTTTATAATTGTGTCTTTCATTTTTCTTTTCTTTATTATGTAAAGCACTTTGAGCTACTGTTTGTATGAAAATGTGCTATAGAAATAAATGTTGTTGTTGTTGTTGGACTTTGGGGGAGTTTTGGGGTTGTGTGTGCACTGTAAATATTGTTTAGAATGATTAAACACGTGTTGGTTGGTGAACCATCAGTGTCCACCTGTCTGTGTCCGGGCCAGTTATCACACCATGAACAAGTTTATTGAGCTTTGCTCATGCTTAACAACTATCAAGAAGACTTTTCTTTTATGTAAAGATCTAAATAATCATAGATGTTTAAATAATAATTTGCTTTTGTATTGTTTTATATATTTTATTATCATTCTGGTGATGCCATTTTGTGTTTTGTTGTTTTGGATGTTCACTACAACTGCTATACCCGCTGCCTGTCATTAGTGTTAATTGAAAGTAAAAGGTACATCTGAGAAGACGTTAGTGTCAGGACCTCTTTATGATTATGTGTTTTAATTTGCACTCCCCCTTGTTTATTTTCACATTTCATTTAGAAGTTTTGTTTAATGAAGAGTTCATTTCTTTCATTTCCACTTTTAGTTTATTACAGACAGAGTTATTTTTTTAATTCTGTTTTCTTATTTTTGTTGTAATGTAACAGTATGAGTTAATCTGTATATGTTTCCTAATCTGGTTGCTCTGCGAGGGTAACTGGAGGTTGGTGACCCATGGTGTCATCATTGTGACGGCATAAGGGCCGACATCATTCACTTCCAGGTTGTTCAAGATACTGGATACTTGTAAAAATAATAACCGCTGTTTTATTTTTTTTTTTTCAGTTTTCTTCGTTCTTGAAATTTAGGCTTCACAACATTTAACTTTGACTTCTTCTTTAATGATTTAGGTTTTCGTCATGGTATTCACTATCCTTAAACAAATCTTTGAAACACTTACTGGCAATAATTTTACTTTAGTGACTAGGATTCTGTCGAATGGTTTAGTTTTTCTGGTTTTGACCATTATTTGATTTTTGACATTTTCATTTGCTGGTCCTTGAATCTTTACCGGTCCTCCCTGCGTGGAGTTTGCATGTTCTCCCTGTGTCTGTGTGGGTTTCCTCCGGGTACTCTGGTTTCCTCCCACAGTCCAAAGACATGCAGGTTAGGTGAATTGGCGATTCTAAATTGTCCCTAGTGTGTGCTTGGTGTGTGGGTGTGTGTGTGTGTGTGTCCTGTGGTGGGCTGGCACCCTGCCCGGGGTATGTTTCCTACCTTGCACCCTATGTTGGCTGGGATTGACCCTGTAGTTAGGATATAGCGGATTGGATGATGGATGGATGGATGAATCTTTACTGTCGCTTCAGTACAATCTTGCTTTGACTTTTTTGACAGCAGCTTCTTCTAATGAAGCTGTCTCTGGTCTTAGGTTGACATGACTTTTGTTTGATTTTCTAGTTTCTGACCCTGACCTGTCATTTAACTTTTTTGTTTTTGCCATTTCCTTTCTGTCACTTCCTTTTTGTATTGCTAGTAACCTTACTAAATGTATACAAACAGCACTCAAGTTCAGCTGATTTGTCATCTCATTAAAGCCACAATAATATACAGTATTCTTTCTAAGAAAGACTATGAATACTGAATTAGTGTTCTTCCCTCTTTCATTGCAGTCATTTCCAGGACCAGTTAAACAGGTTCAGTGTCATGGGTGTATATGACCTATCCTGGTAATATCGGATATACAGTATAGAAGGAACCAGCCATGAAAAGAGTGTTTGTGAACTGAAGAACACATCAACACACACATTCAAATTAGACCTCTTTGAAGTCCTAAATCTGCATAACACACATGTTTTAGTAGGGAAGAAGAAAGCTGGAGCACAAGGTGACGGGAAACTGGAACAGACCACACCAACAAAAAAAAACAACTCTGACTTGAATCAGAGTGCTTAATAAGAAAGACAGTCATTTAAAAGGCTGCACAAATGTTTTCTGACTATGGCACTGATCATCTACCTCTACTGCATCTTTCTTGAAAGCCCATTACAGCTCACAACCTAATGCTCTGAGTGTGTGATGGTGGGACAGCATGTATTTTGTGCTCATTTGGATGATCCATCTCACCCTTAGTTATTACCAAGACGTACTTTTGTGGAGTCCCAAGCATTTTCTGCGTTTCATTCTTCAAATAAGTAATAACTAAAAAGTCTATAGTATATGTTACAATGATTTGGCAGAAAATGTGGATCCTTTTCAGATTTCTGCACACAACTACACTTAATCCTAAAATCGTGGGCTCCAACTAAAAAAGGGGCAAGGCAAGAGAAAAGCAAATAAAACAGGAATAAGCACACATTCCTTTGTTGCTATTAATTTTTCCCCATTAAGACTCTGAAGTCTTGAGTTGAATCCCCATTAAAAGGCTGGAGTGCTTTGAGGTTGTGAGAATATCTCCTCACTTTTGAAATTATTAGGGAGCTTTGCCCCCTGCTTGCTTCGCTTGCCCACCCTTTCCACCCCCAAAACCACCAGCCACTTCGCATCTCTGCCACTTGCATTGTGAATTTGCGGGAGGGCAGAACAGATACTAAAAACAGGGGAGAGTCCGGAGGCTTTGGAAAACATCTTGCATCACCCCAGTCCCAAAGGTATCACGTCGTAGTGAGCTGAACGACTTCCGGCCGGTCACTCTGACGTCACATGTGACAAAGACCATGGCGGCTGCTGCTTCACCACCTGAGGCCACAGGTCCACCTTACCCTCGACCATCTGCAGTTCGCATAACAGGAGATGATGGGAGCAGAGGGTGCCATCATCTATATCAGGGGTATTCAATCAGATTTTTCATTGGGCCAAATTGTCATATGGCTTTTGCCAGTGGGCCGCACATTTCCCTGTATTTCTTGTATTGTACCATTAATACAAAGCACCACTGCATTTTCAACATTTTTATTTAAATGAGTCAAATGGCATTAGAATTAACCGCTGGCTTCTAGTGCAAATAATAAAAACTGCAAAACATAGTCAGCTTTAGTTTTAACAGAAATCTGAGTCACAAACTCACAGTGACAGTATTTGCTTTTTCCTTAAATAAAATAAAGCCTAGAAAACAATAATTACAATTTCTTTTTGTGCAAATAAGACCAAATATCACAGTCACGAACTCACATAAACAGTAATAGCAATATCATATTGTGCAAATAAGATCAAACATAACTTTGAATGAAATCACAAACTTAAACTACTGGCTTTTAAAGCATATAAAAGGAAACAAAAGTGTGTCTAGTCTTCATACTACAGGACATTTTGATCTATCTCTAATGAGAAAAGTGACACTTCATTGACTGGGCAAGACGAAAAAAGTTAGGTTCATATGGGATGACAGCAATCCGCAAACAATGATGCAGATGCTCATTTGTCAAGGAGATCCGATTGTCTGTGTTTATGGCATTCATGTGAGAGAAGGATGATTCACATGTATATGCTGATCCAAACATTGTTAACACACACGGCCAATGTTTTTCATGTTTGGGAACATCTCTGGGACAATGTGCTTTGTCCAAAGCTCTGTGCAGCCTTTTTCCTGAAGGACATCCTTTAATTCACATGCTGCTTGCATTTCAATCATTTCAAGTTGCAGGGGACCTCCATCAATGCCATGCAACTTTAGGAACTCTGCTGCTTTGGGGGAAGTATTGGGTGTGCTGGTGAAAGGGTTCCTCACAACATGCAGCAACTCTTTGGGAATGTCAAAGTCATTGACTCTCTGTGCAAAGTTGTGTTTCAAATGGTCCAGAAAGTCTGACATGACCTTTGTGACTTTACCACTTTGTGATGACTTGATGAAGCCACTGAGGGTTGTGAAGTGCAGCAGTCTGCTACTGAGATCAGATGTAAAAATATCCAGTTTATTTTAAAAAGCAGTTAGCCTTTCAACCACATCAGCAACTGTTTTATCTCTCCCCTGAAGTCCCAGGTTAAGTACATTCAAATGATGAAGGATATCACATAAAAAACACATCTCAGACGCAAATTTATCATCCAACATGTTGGTCAGAAATGTTTCAGCCTTTCTGTGCTTGCATTAACGAAGGAAAGTGATGATTTCTTTCCTCAGTTCGCAGACTCTCATGAGTGAGTTTCCCTGGCTTAACCACCTCACATTGTTATGCAAAGTAGGTCAACATGCTCAGCTGACATATCAGCAAGAAGTTTGCGAAACAGTCTGTGTTGGAGACTAGATGTTGATCTGATAAAGTTAATTGTAGCCATAACAGAATCCATTGTGTTTTTCAATTCACTACTTAATTGTGGGCAAAGGACACTCTGATGGATGAGGCAGTGCAGCGACTTCATTTTTGGCGCAAGTGCAGACAGTCCTTTGATCTTCCCTGACATTGAGGGCGCACCATCTGTAACAAACAGGTTGATGATATGCTCCAAGTCCAGTCCGTTCTCTTGAAAAAAATCAACAATCTTCTAGAAGAGTATTTCTCCTGTTGTATTCCCTTACAGTGGTATTAATCCCAATATGTCCTCTTCGAAACAGAGACCATCAAAAAATCTCACAAACAAACAAAGTTGAGCTACATCTGATTTGTCTGTTGATTCATCCACAGCCAGGGATATGAAAACAGCCTTCCTCAGTTGAATAAGAAGAGTGTCACAGATATCTCTATCTTTTAACCCTAAAGCGCTGCTGCATTGGGGCTTGTTTCGCTTTGGACGTACTCTATCTCTGGGTATGTCAGAGGACTGGGACTATGTGAAGTGGGTTTTAGCCTCACTTGGGGAGGCAAAGAGGGAGGGTGGGGGGAGAGAAAGAGAGCAGGCTTGATCTATACCTAATCTATCTCTCAATCTTTATAATTATAACTATCAACGTAATAATAAGCTGCATGGCAACAACTCTGGGGAAATAGGAAATTAAGACCTAAACTTCTCACTCCCAGTTAAGACTATAAAATGACATCAAAAACTCAGAATCAGTGTCTCCATGATGGGACAGTTAACTTCGTAAGCTGGAATGTTAAAGGCCTGAATCACGAATTAAAGAGAAAGAAAGTACTTTCTCACCTAACAGGTCTAAATGCTAAAATAGTATTTTTACAGGAAACCCACTTACTAAGCAAGGATCAGTTCCGGCTGCAAAAAGACTGGACTGGCCAAATGTTCCATTCTAGTTTTACAAAGAAAACTAGAGGGTGGGAATTCTCATACATAGAACAGTACCATTTGTAGCATCAGATGTAGTATTGGATCCTGAAGGGAGATATGTGATGGTCATGGGAGACTTATCTAACTGTAAAATGATTTTGATAAATGTTTATGCACCTAATGTTGATGATAAGGAATTTATACAAAATTTATTTGCATCCATTCCCAATCTGAACACTCATAAACTTATAATGGCTGGGGACTTTAATTGTGTTTTAAATCCACTTTTAGATAAGACTTCCTCCACAGGGGAACAACTAACACGCAAAGATAATTACAAAGTTTATAACTGATCACAACTTATCAGATCCCTGGAGGTTTTAAACCCAAATTCAAGAACATATTCTTTCTACTCACCAGTACATCATTGCTACTCAAGGATTGATTACTTCCTTATAGATAATAACTTCTTGCCTAAGATTAAATCTTGTAAATACGATGCTATTGTTATTTCAGACCATGCACCTATGATCTTGGAGCTGAAATTACTAAGCCCCATACACTCACCCGCAGATGGCGCCTCAACCCTTCTATTAGCTGACGAGAATTGTACTGAATTTATATCCAAACAAATCAAATTCTTTCTAGAGACAAATACATACCCCGAGATCTCTGCAGGAATACTCTGGGAAACTCTTAAGGCCTTCTTAAGAGGACAGATTATCTCATATCTTTCCCACAGAAATAAATCCGAAGCGAAGAAAGTAGCAGAGATAAAAAGCGAAATTACTAAAATAGATGAAGAACATGCCAGACTACCAAGCGAGACTCTACATAGAGGAGGCAGGCTCTACATTCAGAATTAAACCTCTTGACAACTAAAGAAACTGAACAACTAATTTACAAATCCAGACATCATTATTATGAACATGGAGAAAGCTAATAAGCTTTTAGCTCAACAAATTCACAAGCAAGAAGTGCAACGCAATCTCGTAATTACTAACACTAATGGAGATAAAATCATCGAACACAAAAATATAATGCACACTTTCAGAGACTACTATAAATCCCTATATACTACTGAGTTTAAAGAAGACAATATACAATCTAATGCATTTCTGGATACATTACAGATACCACAAATTGACGCTTTAGTGTGGAGGAACTTGATAAACCTCTGTCATTATCAGAATTACTAGATGCTATAAAGTCACTCCAAGGTGGAAAAGCAGCAGGCCCTGATGGCTACCCTGCAGAGTTTTACAAGAAATTCTCCGCTCAGCTAGCTCCCTCCTATTAGCAACATTTACAGAAGCCAGAGATAACCAATCTCTTCCACAAACCTTTCGCCAAGCACTAATCACTGTCTTTCCAAAACAAAATAAGGACTTATTACAATGTGCATCATACAGACCAATTTCACTTCTGAATAACGACGTTAAAATACTCTCTAAAATCATAGCTAGAAGGATGGAGAAAGTGCTCCCTCGTAATATCACAAGACCAAACTGGATTTATTAGGGGCCGACACTTATCTTCAAATCTTGACGCCTGTTTAATGTAATATACTCACCAACTAAATCAAACACCCCAGAAATATTATTATCATTGGATGCAGAAAAAGCATTCGACATGATTGAATGGAAATACCTTTTACTATTGGAGAAGTTTGGGTTTGGCCCGAACATTTGTGCATGGATTAAATTACTGTATACTAACCCAGAAGCTTCAGTTTGCATCAATAACATTTGCTCAGACTACTTTAAACTAGAGCGTGGCACAAGACAAGGATGCCCTTGTCACCACTGCTGTTTGCAATTGCCATTGAACCACTGGCAATACATTGTCGAAATACTGATCAGATAAAGGGGATTAGCAGAGAAGGACTGGAACAGAAAATCTCATTATATGCAGATGACATGGTACTGTATATATCGGACCCAGAAAATTCTGTGCCTGCAGTCTTAGCAGCACTCACAGAATTTCAAAAGCTCTCTGGTCTCAGAATTAATCTGAATAAAAGTGTACTCTTTCCGTGAATTCTCAAGCATATAATATTAGATTAGACACCCTACCTTTTATCATTGCAGAACAGTTTAAATACCTCGGGGTAAACATCACAAGTAAACATAAAGCTCTTTATCAACAAAATTTCGCGTCTGCATGGAAAAAATTAAACAAGACTTGCATAGATGGTCAACCCTTCATCTCACACTAGCTGGAAGAATTAACACTGTTAAGATGAATATTCTTCCTAAGCTCCTTTTTATTTCAAAACATACCAATATACATTAATAAATCATTCTTTAAGCAATTAGATTCAACAATAACCTCATTTATTTGGAATTCAAAACATCCACGCATCAAAAGAGCGACCCTACAAAGACAAAAGGCAGAAGGTGGCATGGCTCTACCTAACTTCCAGTTTTATTACTGGGCAGCAAATATACAGGCGATAAGAACCTGGACACAAATAGAAGAACATACACAGGCATGGACCGCAATAGAAGTAAAATCCTGCAGTACTTCTTTGTATTCCTTGCTCTGTGCTCCAATAAACACACGTTATCGGCAATACACTAATAACCCAATTGTGCTCCACTCACTTAGAATCTGGAACCAATGTAGAAAGCATTTTAAGACGGAGAAGCTTCTATCTGTGGCACCCTGCAAGAGAACCACCTCTTTCAACCTTCACAAACATATGCAGTTTTAATATCTGGAAAAATTTTGGAATTAACTTGCTTAGAGATCTTTATATAGACAACGTCTTTGCATCCTATGAACAATTACATTCCAAATTTAACATTCCAGCTACACATTTCTTTCACTATCTTCAAATCAGGAACTTTGTTAAACAGAACCTTCCAGATTTTCCTCATCTTGCACCCTCATCCATGCTGGAAAAATTATTGCTCAATTTCAAGGAGTTAGACTCCATCTCTACAATATATAAAATCCTTTTACAATCCCTTCCTTTCAAAGATCCAAGAGGACACTGGGAAAAAGATCTCTCAATTAATATATCAGAAAAGGAGTGGAAAGTAGCAATGCAGAGAATTCACTCAAGCTCCATATGCGCAAAGCATACAATTATACAACTCAAAATTATATATCGAGCACATCTGTCTCGACTAAAACTCTCAAAATGTTTCCAGGGCATGATCCAACCTGCGAACGTTGCAACCAAGTCCCAGCCTCACTAGGTCACATGTTCTGGGCCTGCACCAAATTAACATTATTCTGGACAAAAATTTTTAATTACCTCTCAGACAGCCTTGGACTCACAATCCCTCCTAACCCATTAACAGCTGTGTTTGGGGTTCTTCCAGAGGGGTTTAAAGTGGAGAAAGACAAACAAATTGTGATTGCATTCACTACACTGTTGGCACGCAGACTTATTCTGATAAACTGGAAGAACCCAAACTCTCCTCTTTTAAGTCAGTGGGAAACTGATGTGTTATATTATTTGAAATTGGAAAAAATCAAATACTCAGTTAGAGGATCTGTACAGACCTTTTTCAAAACATGGCAGGATCTAATCAGTAATATTTTAAAATAAGTTTATAAAGCACAGAGAATTTTTAATTTAGGTATTTTACAAGCCTTAAATTTTAACGTTATTTGGCTTGCTCTCTCTCTCAGGGTGGGGATCGATCTGTTCTTAACTAATTTTTTTTTGTAAAACTTGATTGCTTTGTATGGATTGTAATAAAATAAAAAAAAAAAAAAAAAAAAAAAAGAAGAGTGTCAAAAACATCCATAGCTAAAACGTCCACCCTTCTCGCAGCTGTTGTATTGGACAGTGGGATTGGTTTAATCGAAGATATAACTTGCTCTTTCACTTTTTCATCCGTTACCACCTCCTCGACAGCAGCTTGTATGCATTCTTTTACTGTTTCAGAATCTGTAAATGGTCTTTTATTTTTAGTCAGTATCCATGCAATTCAGAGAGATGCTGTTGTAGCTTTCTGCTGCAAAGTGCAGGTTCGGGTGAAAACCACACAACTTCGCTGGTAGTTTTGAGTCAGTGTCTTTATTTTTGTCTGTCAAGCCTCTGAGCCTGGGGGATATTCATTATAAAAGTTAGTGAGAGTCGTCTTGAAGTGCCTCCGCACATTGTATTCTTTATTTACCAAGCAAATGACAAGACAGTGTGATAGATAGGGGGCGCTCTCGCTCTCTTGAACCCCTGTCCACGACTCCAAACACCAGGTAAAAGTCTTCAAATCGACTTTATTCAATTGCCACAGTGTACAAAGCACACTCTCTTCCACAATACTCATATAAATACTCAATAATCACAAATACTACAATCCTCCAGCTCCCAGACGGGTTACCACCCTTCCACCCAGCTCAGCTTGCCGTCTGGGAGCTCTCACAGTCCTTTTATATCTCCTGACCCGGAAGTGTTCCCAATCCCCAGTCCATGCGATTCTCAATCACTTCCGGGTCAGGTAAAAGCTCTTCTCTTCAACCCGGAAGCCCGTCGCTCTTCCTATGACGAACTTCCGGGTCATAGGGCACAAACAAGTCCTCGGTCCTCCCTGCAGCTCCCTCTTGTGGCCCCCATGGCATCCAGCAGGGCTGTGCATAAAAACCACATTGTCCATGATGCCCTGCTGGTCTTCTGGGAACCTCCATGCTGCAAGGAGGGCTCCACCTGGCGGCTTGGGGGTATTGGCCGCGATAAACGGCAGGCCATCCACCACAACAGACAAGGCACATGGGTTTTCCCTCAGCATTTTGTATGTGTGCATACTTATCAGTCCACTCGTTGTTAAATTTTCTATTTTCTCTGTCAACCTTACGTCTCTTCTCTTTTGAATGTGACATGTTTCCGCTGTTTTAAACTGTCATAAACTTTCCATCAAGAGCGTAAACTGTCGCGCTTACAGTTAAGTCACAGCTATTTAATAAATAATTTATTAAGAGGTATGTATTCAGTGGGCCGGTTCTGGCCCGTGGGCTGCCTATGGAAAAGGGCTGATCTATATGCTACACCGATCCCTTTCCCACTTGGACAGAGGCAGTGGTGCTGTAAGAATTATGTTTCTGGACTTCTCTAGCGCCTTCAACATCATCCAACCTCTGCTCCTTAGGGACAAGCTGACAGAGATGGGAGTAGATTCATACCCGGTGGCGTGGATCGTGGACTATCTTAAAGACAGACCTCAGTATGTGTCAGTATGTGCGTCTCGGGAACTGCAGGTCTGACATTGTGGTCAGCAACACAGGAGCTCCGCAAGGGACTGTACTTTATCCGGTCCTGTTCAGCCTATATACATGGGACTTCCAATACAACTCGGAGTTCTGCCACATGCAAAAGTTTGCAGACGACACTGCTATCATAGGCTGCATCAGGAGTGGGCAGGAGGAGGAGTATAGAAACCTAATCAAGGACTTTGTTAAATGGTGTGACTCAAACCACCTACAACTAAACACCAGCAAAACCAAGGAGCTGGTAGTGGATTTTAGGAGGACCAGGCCCCTCCTGGACCCCGTGATCATCAGAGGTGACTGTGTGCAGAGGGTGCAGAACTACAAATACCTGGGAGTGCAGCTGGATGATAAATTGGACTGGACTGCCAATACTGATGCTCTGTGTAAGAGAGGACAGAACTGACTATACTTCCTTAGAAGACTTATCTTCAATAAGATGCTGCAGATGTTCTATCAGATGCTTGTGGCGAGCGCCCTCTTCTACGTGACGGTGTGCTGGGGAGGCACCATAAAGAAGAAGGACGTCTCACACCTGAACAAACTGGTGAGGAAGGCAGGCTCTATTGTAGGCACGGAACTGGACAGTTTGACATCTGTGGCAGAGTGACGGGCGCTGAGCAGACTCCTGTCAATCATGGAGAATCCACTGCATCCACTGAACAGGATCATCTCCAGACAGAGGAGCAGCTTCAGTGACAGACTGCTGTCACCGTCCTGCTCCACTGATAGACTGAGGAGATCGTTCCTCCCCCACACTATGCGACTCTTCAATTCCACCTGGTGGTGGTGGGGGGGGGATAAAAGTTAATATTATACAAAATTGTCTGTTATACCTTTATTGTTAACTCTCTTTAATTTAATATCGTTCTTTATCAGTGTACTGCTGCTGGATTATGTGAATTTCCCCTTGGGATTAATAAAGTATCTATCTATCTATCTAAGGGGATCCGGTCGGATCGGCTGCTGCTACCGAGCTGCGTGTTCCACTTATTGTGCTGCACGTCAATCATTTAAAAGCCTGTACAGCAGCTGTCCATTTGTCTCACTGCCTTGTTTTGTGAGACTTTAAAGTGTCTCCGAGAAATTCACATATCGTCTCCTTCTAAGTCTTCCAAGATTTTTTTTATAATAGAGAGAAATGCATGCCAATAAAAGAAACAAGTGGTGTATTCCTAAAATGTTCTGAAAGCAATGACTATTTTATTTTACGTTGCACACAACCTTAAGATGTTTTACCAGAGTACAGCAGAAATGAACAAGATAAACAACATGACTATTAAATAAATATAAAATTACAAGTAAACAGACTTTGAAGGGTTGACATAAAGTAATGTCACACACGTGCGCATGGGAGGCAGCTAAAGGGCTTGAATAAGGACAGTTCCAATACATACCGGGATGTAGCAGAGTGCACTGACTCTTTTTCTCCCTTGCCTGCAGACCATTCCCGGGAGATTCCACCTGGTCCTCTTGACGTCACTTCCGGGACCGAGCCAAAGGAAGGAGACCTTGCTGGCTCCGGCCCCTGTGATGTCACATCCGGGCTTACACCAATGACAAGACCTACATGAGCCTGACCCCTTTGACTTCACTTCCTGTCTTCCCCTTTAAAAGCCTCCACCTTTTCCCTATTCCCTCAGTTCTGTTTTGGACTCGGTTTTGTGCACATCAGTGCTGCACTTACTGAAACTTACTTTTGCAGCCAGGATATCAGATTATATGGGTGGCTGCCCCAAACCTTTATATCACCCTGTCTCGTGTTTGTGACAGTAAGTATGTGTGGTCATTAGAAAGTCTTACAGGTCATTCAGCTCAACAAAGCTGTCCAGTCCTATCCACTTAATTCATCCAAAATAATATCAAGTGAAATTTTAAGGGTCTCTAAAGTCCTTCTGTCTACCACACTACTCACTTACTCCATCTGTCCATGGTTTTCTGTGTGAAGAAAAACTTCCTAATGTTTGGGTGACATTTACCAAATTTACTCAAATTTCCAACTGTGTCCCTGTGTTCTTGTTGGGTCTCACTTAAAAATAGCAGTATTGATTCACTGCACTAATTCCTGTCATACTTTTAAACACTTCACCTCTTAATCTCCCTTTATTTAAACTGAAAAGGCTCAGCTGTTTGAATCGTTCCTCATAACTCATCTCCTGCAACCCTGGAATAAGCCTAGTCAGTATTCTCTAAACTTTTTCTAGTGCTGCTTGTCTGTAGCCTGGAGACCAAAACTGTATACAGTCCTCCAAATGAGGTATATTCAGTGTGTTATAAAGCTTCAGCATAATCTCCTTTGACTTTCACGCCACACATTATGGTACTATATAACTCAACATTCTGTTAGCCTTCTTAATGGCTTCTAAACACGGTCTGGCAGTTGATAGTGTTGAGTCCACTACGACTTTCAATTTTCAGACCTCCCATTCTGTATTCAGATCTAACATTTTTACCTCCTACATGTAAAATGTTAAATTTACTTACATTAAATTCCATCTGGCCAAGCCTGTATGCTGCCCAAGTCCCTCCGTAATGATCAATGGATTCAAGATTATCTGCCAATTCACCTGTCTTGGTATCATCTGCAAACTTAACCGTTAACTACTCGCACCATTTCTCACTTCATAAATACTCACGTGGTGTACTTACGTGCCAGTGTTAAAATCTCTATTTATATGAATGCTGTGAGGTTGTAATATCAAATATTGCAATAATTTTAAATTGTACATGTTTTCAATGTAATTCAATATTACTGAATAGTATGACACAGTCTAGGACTTTCTAAAAATAAACCTGATCCACTTCTCCAGTGCTCATTCATCACCGGTCACAATTTCATCCACTGGAGGATTTGCAAATGTATCACATTACACTTCAGTTGTTGAATGTTCTTTGCAGACAAAGTTACTGCAAGAAAAACATTTCATCGTTGTCATACATACGCAAGTACCCATGCAGTGTACCAAATGCACCATATGGAACTTAAAACTGTGCACCCACTCATAAAACCAGCCAGGGGCACACTGGAGGTAAATAATACAATACAATACAATTTATTTTTGTATACCCCAAAATCACACAAGGAGTGCCGCAATGGGCTTTAACAGGGCCTGCCTCTTGACAGCCCCCCAGCCTTGACTCTCTAAGAAGACAAGGAAAAACTCCCAAAAAAACCCCAGTAGGGAAAAAAATGGAAGAAACCTCTGGAAAGGCAGTTCAAAGAGAGACCCCTTTCCAGGTAGGTTGGGCGTGCAGTGGGTGTCAAAAAGAAGGGGGGCAATACAATACACAGAATAGAACACAACTAATCCTCAATACAGTATAAAAATAAAAATGTTAGAAGTATGGAGCGGAATTTAACAGTGGATGACATCACATAATATGATTTGGATTGGTTTAGAGTCTTGGAGACCTCATCCATCAAGCTGCCTCCCCCATTTGGCCATTCCACAGCTGAAACAGTGCTGGGCCAGCCAATCCGATGAAAGGAACTCTCTTTCCCATGATTCCAGCGATCTTCCATCAGGGATGACTTTACCTTAGGCAGGCAAAACAACTTAGCAGGTTGGCCATGGCACCAGGTGCCACATTTGGGTACTGAGAAGAGAAACAGAATAATGAGGGTTAGTATCCGATTATAATTATCATGTTACTTGTGTTTTAGTGCTAATGACTAACAACAGAGATGTAGTCTGTACAGTTAATCAGCAGCTCTAGTCAGGATATGCTAAACTGAAGTAGTGAGTCTTCAGCTGGGTTTAAAAACTGAGACCAAAGGGGCATCTCTTATAGTAGCAGGCAGATCATTTCACAGTTTAGGGCCCTATAACTAAAAGCTCGACCTCCCACTGTTATTTTATTAATCCTTGGAATCATAAGCAGACCGGCATCTTGAGATCTTAATGTGCGCTCAGGTTTGTAAGTCAAGATAAGTTCAGACAAGTAAGCCAGACCTTGGCGGTTTAATGTTTTATATGTTATAAGGAGGATTTTGAAATCGGCCCTAAACTTAACCGGGAGCCAGTGTAAGGATTTAAGAACTGGAGATATGTGTTAGTATTTTCTTGCTCTTTTAATAATTCTTGCAGCAGCATTTTGGATTAACTGGAGGCTGTATAAAGAACAGTTTGAGCATCCTGTGAACACCACATTGCAGTAGTCAATCCTACTAGAAATAAATGCATGAATTAATTTCTCAGAATCCTGTTTATTTACAAAGCGTATTAATTTCCTAACATTTTTAAGATGGAAGAAACATGATTTGGACAACTTTGTAATGTGCGCTTTACATGACATACTAGAGTCAAAGAGAAATCTGAGATTTCGGGCTGATTCAGTAAAATTAATGGTGATTCCAACTGAGTTAAATGATGACAGAATATTGTTGTGATCAACGTCATTCCCTCCAACAATTAACATCACTGTTTTATCTGTGTTTAAAGACAAGTAGTTCTCATCCATCCACTTCTTTAATTCGCTAACACAACATCAGAGAAACTTAATTTGATCTAAATGAAAGGTATAACAGGGTGTCATCTGCATATGAGTGAAAATTAACATTATATTTCCTAATGATAGATCCCAGTGGAAGCAAGTAAAGTGAAAACAGTAAAGGTTCCAGTACTGAGCCCTGCGGGACACCATATTGAACTTCTGTGTATAATGATGTGACACTGTACTTGTAGTGAATCAAAATGAGGACAGATGGCAGATGCTGCTGGTAGGTTCAAGTGAAAGGACGTTGGACAAAAATAACTGAGATTGGTGTACAATATACACCAGCGTGAGTAATTAAGAGTTAACCAGCTTATTTATATTCCTATTTAAATCATTTATTTATATACATTAAAAACGGTACTCCTAAAAGTAGAAATTAAGTTACAATTTATGAGACAAGACGGACAATGAGATGACTACATATTAGTATCAGATTGGAGCACAGTGAGTAGAGTATAGAAATAGGCAGTTTGACCTACAGATGACTTAAGGGAGACAATAAAATGGGATTTGTTTTACTGTGACTACTGTTGACGCTTCATATACAAAGCTAGGGAAAGGGTTTTAGGGAGAGCAGACAGAAAATTAAGTAAGCCTTTGTAAAATGTTACACAGTCTCTGAAATAGTGAGAGTATGTGTAAGAAAGAGGAAAGCCACAAAATTTAGTACATTAATGGTAGCAATCTGGCTCAGTGTGTAACACTGCTTCCTCATATATCGAGGGTCCTAGGTTGGAATGCAGAATAACAGGCTTCACCAATGCTAATGCAATTAAAAAGGTTTCTCTAATAAACACTTAGAATTTAAAATTACTAGTTAAGGATACGTTAAAGGGGTTGACCAGTAAGACACAGAAGGAATGGCTTTTGAAAATGGGGTTTTGCAGTCATAGATAGATAGATAGATAGATAGATAGATAGATAGATAGATAGATAGATTATTAATCCCAAGGGGAAATTCACATAATCCAGCAGCAGTATACTGATACAAAAAACAATAATAAATTAAATAGTAATAAAAATTAAAAAATTAAAAAAATAAAATTAATGTTAGCATTTACTCCCCCGGGTGGAATTGAAGAGTCGCATAGTGTGGGGGAGGAACGATCTCCTCAGTCTGTCAGTGAAGCTACTCCTATGCCTGGAAATGACACAGTTCAGTGGATGCAGTGGATTCTTCATGATTGACAGGAGTTTGCTTAGTGCCCATCGCTCTGCCACAGATTTTAAACTGTCCAACTTTACTCCTACAATAGAGCCTGCCTTCCTCACCAGTTTGTCCAGGCATGAGGCGTCCACTCGCCACAACTGTCTGGTAGAACATCTGCAGCATCTTATTGCAGATGTTGAAGGACACCAACCTTCTAAGAAAGTATAGTCGGCTCTGACCTTTCTTACACAGAGCATCAGTATTGGCAGTACAGTCCAATTTGTCATCCAGCTGCACTCCCGGGTATTTATAGGTCTGCACCCTCCGCACACAGTCACCTCTGATGATCACAGGGTCCATGAGGGACCTGGGCCTCCTAAATCACATAATATGATTTGTATTTGTTTAGAGTCTTATAAATGTAAATAATAAATAAAAAATTGGTCACTTCAAGCAGTAACAGACATTAGAAACTCTAGTAATGCCTTGGTTGTATTTTAAAATCAATATAATCCTATCTTGATAAAGGTATCAATTTCTATCAAAAATATGAAAATTTCTGGGTGTGTCCAGACTTTTGACTGGTGATGTTGGTCGATTTCTTTGGCTTATTAAGGCACCAACACTAGAAAGGGACTATATAAAAACAAGATTAGGTCCCTGATATTTGAGTGGGCTCATGATGCACAAATAGGATCGAACAATGCCTGGATGGTGTTGGAGTAACTTTTTCTTCCTACTTCTCGCATTTTGAGGAATTATGAATTCCGGATTACATTTGGACGCATCTTTTCCGTTCGAGACACCGGTGGCCAAAGGATGTTTACGTAAGCGGCGCCGAACACGCACGTGGCTCTCACGTTAACAGCCTCCATTATAGTCTCCTTGTGGGTGGAAGGAAGTTTCCGTTAGCCGGGTGCCCTCCTCCATAAGTGAACTCTTTTGCGCTTATCTTCTCTGTGGCAGCGCTGCGAATCCCCCACCCCTGGTCACTGTGATTGTACACAGCAGATACTCCCAAAACTTCTCAGTCCTTGTCAGAGGTAAAGTGACTGTTTATTGGTCCTGCACGGCCTGTATCACGTTTCACTAAGAAATGGTTATTTAAAGGCAACCCACACGCTGTGCGGGCAATAAGTAAAACAGTGTACTGTAACCTTCCCCAGTGACTTCCGAGAGATCACGGAGTCATTCGAGCCTACAAATCCAATGGGGCGGCACGAGGGGTAAGAAGCCGAAGCTGCGTCACTTTTATTGCCCCGCCCGAGGCGGCTGACTGCTGTACTTCGTTCTTTCTGTTTCTTATTCCTGTTATTATTATTCGTTACTTTCATTTCTCCCCGCCCTTAAAACCACGTCGCCAGAGAAGGGGAGCTTCTCTTCTGTCTCCGCTACACCGGCGGCGATAGTCAAGCAACCTACCTAAAAAAAGACGTCTCGATAGTTCGCGAAGATAGTTGCCTCTCTCTCTCTGAAGCTCTTCCCAACGTTTATTTATTCTTCCACGAGCGTGTCCTTGTTAAGCTGTATTTAAAAAAAAACAGAAGTTCAAAGGACTCGAGGCTCCTTCAGCCGGTCTCATCTCAGCAGCGTAAGAGGAGGGGAAGAAAGAGCAAAACATTGAGAGGTGACGTTGCTGCTAGTCGAAGGAGATAAGTGGCCAAGGGACTCCTTACTTCGCGCTCGGGGGACAGAGGTGCGACTTGACTCCACGGCCATGGGGGTCACCTTAGGCGCCCCCGATTCGCCCTAAAGCCACTCGTCGGACATTTGCGTGAAGAAGGTAGCCGAGCACAGCGCGAGAGTGGCCAGCAGCTAGCCCGAGGACCTGAACTGTATAACTGGGAAGATACGCAGCCGCTGCTCTTCTGACTTTTTCCAGCACGTTTCGTCTTTTTTTCCATCTAGGATTGTATCTTAACCTGGAATCGTTCGCCCTGTTCACACAGGTAAGTGGTATACGAGGGGAGACCTGGGGAAAGTGCACCTCGATTTTAATGTTCGACCCCAAATAAAACACCTGTGTTTGGGGAAAGAAACGCAGCGGAAATGCGCCATATCGTAACCTCAACTCCTGGCACACATTTAGGTTAACGTGGTGGAGTTAAGAAAGCGAGCGAGTCCTTGCCGGAGCGTGAAAGTCCAGTAGTCGGAGCCTGCTGTCTAGCATTGTGGCGTTGAACACTTGTTTTTTGAGTGGCCCCGGGGGTGCGCGTGTAGTGTCCGTTTTGGGCACTCTTCAGGCCATTTGGGTCGTTTTCCTTTTGACATATTATGAAGTTTAGGCGATGCTTTCTTTCTTGGTAGAATTTGCCATCCTCAACGGGAGGTACTTTTTAGTCTTTGTAGCGCTTTAAAACTACATTGCCTCTCCCCGAGGTAGTCGGTTTAGGTAGAAACTGAACTGGCGAAACGTTCGCTTTCTTAATGATCGACCCTTGTTTTACTTTAATGAACGAAATAAGCAAAACTTTTTTTTACAGGTTGCCGGGCATTCTTGGTGGAAACCATTTCGTAACTTACTTATTTATAACCGCCATTCCTGGAAAGGGGGCCAGCAGCGTGATCGGGGCTTTTACATTAGTGAGAAGTCGCCGACTCCACGCAGTAATTACTTCAGTGAACCGCTAGGCTGTAATTTGGCATTTAATCACTTAGAACAATGTTTTGGTTTTTATTTTTCTGGGAGATCGTGTCGAAAATACTTTATTTGTTGTAGTTTGTGTCGCTCCCGAGGCCATGGGGATTGTTTTCCATCTGGTGTTATATGCTCTTTGCTATAAATGATTAACTGTATTTGGATCGATTGAGAGTGTTGCTTTTTTAGCCTGTAGTGGATTGAGATAAGAAGGGCAATGCCCCCACCCTTTGCTGTTTACGGCCGATCAGGGCACACATATTGGCTTTAATTATTGCAAGTAGCGCTAGACTGACTCCAGAAAAAAAAAATACAGCATACCTTTTCATCGGAACCGCTTTCACGTGCACCTGCCATTTTGTTCAGAAGAGAATGACGTCTAATAGCCGTGGAGCAGGTCGTGTTTCCCAAAGGTTGCGGGGGTCAAACTCGCACAGAAGTGCACGCTGTGCCCTTTGGCGATCCCTTCAGCAGCCAGCCTGCTGCTGCCTGGGAAGATCCAGGGGATCGAAAAGCAATGCTGATCGACTTGTAGTGAAGTCCTCTTGTAAGCCCAGGGATTTTTTTTTTTTTTGTGAGCGAGTGGCACCAGAAAATGTATAGTTAATAGAAAGGTACAATATTTGGGGGGTCATTCTTTGTATTCACTTTCCTAAGGACTGTATTAATGGACGAGTTCTGCTCTTTGTTGGAATGTTTTAAAGTAGTATTTTAAAGTTTTTTTTATTGTCTATTGTTAGCCAAGATCATGAACCCATGGAAAGTTGACTCGCTGTATTTGATCAACCCCAGACGGCAGCGACAGCAGCTGCAGGAAGCGCAGGTTTGTCTGTGTCAAACAGAGATGAAGGCTCCCGCCTCCTGCTTTCTGGGAGTGTCGCGAGCTTTGGTGATTAGCAGAGTTTACACAAATCCTCACGTTACTGCTACTGGGTATGTCCCCACTCTTTTACTGTCACGCTTTTTGTTTGGGCTTAAGACGAATTTTCCTTTCTCTGTCTCCTAAGACTTCAATTTTACACACATACCACATCGCGGCAGTTGCGCATTGTCACATCGACCCCCATTCTCTTAATTTTGGTTCATTCATTTGAAAAGTGGACACTGTAGTTTTGTTTTCAAAATGCACATTATTAGTGTCAGAATCTCGAGCAATCGGCACATATTGCAGCAGCAGCAGCATCATCTATCCACTGTATAATAAAACCCAGTTGCTGGTGTCTAGCCAAGCCCGTATGAGCAGTCTGATTGGTCAGTTTGGCTTTGGTTTGACTGGTAAGATTTGCTTCAGCTGCATATGTAATCGACACAGGATGGAACTGACAAGAGAGGTTGAGACCCACGAGCATAGTGAGGAAAGCAGGAGCATTTAGAGTCTCCCTCAAAGGCGAAGTATTTGCAAGAATACAGTATGGATGATGTTTTAACAGTGGGTATTGATTGTAGTCAAGAAGAGGTCAGGTGGCACACAAGGCGCTTGAAAATGCCAAGAGATTGAAAAGCACACTTTAGAGGAATGTGATAGATACAGAGGTTGAGACATAGGAGAATACTGAAGAAAGGGCTTAGGAGGAATGCTGAATGGTTTATGTAAGGCAAGAGATATGAAGTATTTTTTTTAAGTTATTGTTGCATGCCTTTGACAGGTAATGTAGCTAGAAGGACATGAAACAAGAACCAACCCTGGGTGGGATTCCAGGCTGGCTCTATCACAAATAATTTAAGTTATCATGAAAGCTAATTACTCATCAAGTCATTTCATGGGCTTGCAGAATTTGGTAAAGAATTCTGCAAGGATCAGTGTTGAGGAATGTTACTTTTAAAATAACTTAATTGCACTACTCATCATTTATAAAAAGTAACTAAGTATGTGAAATAGTTAAGTGCAGTGTATTACAGTGGGTTAGTTTTGCATTTCTTTATCAGTTATATGAAAGTCTGCACATTTCACTGGCTAGTGTTTGTTATTGAATTCTAAGCCCATATATAATCCTTCATAAAGCTAATCAGAAACACAGCCAAATCTAATTTTCTTGTGTTTTATTATATATTTAGTCATTCGTGTGCTGTGATATAAATAACATCCAGCTCCATTTTTCCTCCTTCGTGTGAGCAACTGGGGATTTTAGGCATAAACACTGGCTGCTGCTCTGCCATATTGCAATATTTCAAGTTATCTATACCATTTTAGTTGGATTAAACCTAAACAGACACTTTATTTAATAGGTTTCATAGGTGACCCTAACTGGGTGGATTAAATTTACCTCTCGACACATGCAGGTTTAAAAGTATGCTCTTTTGTTCAATTCTTTTCACTTGATTGCACACTACATAAATGCTTAACCTCTTCTTCATTTGCCGTTACCAGGAGGCCAGAGTGTGCACATGTGCGGTTTTACTCTTGACAGATGCGACATCTTTTTGTAAAACAAGTTAACACTAATGTGAGACAACTCCACTTTTTTGAATGGTGTGAATAAACTTCAATATTAATACAGTGCGTATATACAGCGGTACCCTTCCTTAAATGTCTGTTACTGTGAATAGTTAAGTGAACCAAAAATGAACTGATCACCAAAAGGCATAAAGTTAAAGATGACACATTTCTTTTCAGGATTTTATGCAAAATTTGTGTATTGTGTTTGTTTTGTTCAATTTTACAGTGCAAAAAGAAAGATATTTGAGGTCTCCGATAACTTTTCCCAAGGTGTAAGATCATAATTAGCTTGTTCACAGTGATCTTTGGGAAACCTCTGGTGATGCAAAATGCAAGGCTCTATAAATTCTGTGACTACTTAAACCTTGGCCCAACAATTGACAGCCATGGGCTCCTCTAAGCAGCTGCCTAACACTCTGAAACGTATAATTGATGCTCACAAAGCAGGAGAAGGCTACAAGAAGATAGCAAAGAGTTTTCAGGTAGCTTTTTCCTCATTTTGTAATGTTATTAAGAAATGGCAGTTAACAGGAACATTGGAGGTCAATCTGAGATTTTGGAGACCAAGAAAACTTGCTGAATGAATTTGTTCATAAGATTGCTAGAAAGGCAAAACCCCTCCGTTTGACTGCAAAAGACCTTCAGGAAGATTTAGCAGACTCTGGAGTGTTGATGCACTGTTCTACTGTGCAGTGACACTTGAACAGATTAATATGACCTTCATGGTAGAGTCATCAGAAGAAAAAAAAATCCCTTTTTAGCCAGAGAAAAGCCAAGCAAAATGACACCTTGTATTGGCTAACTAAAAAGATTACAATATGCAAGCTTTCGAGGCAACTCGGGCCCCTACTTCAGGCAAGATGTAATACAGAAACTGGAGTTCGCTGTGTTTATATCCACATACTAAGACAAGAAATAACATTGGTAAATCTTTAAATGAAAAATCTTAAATATAAAAAATTAACAGGTTCATTCAGGCTAAGATTAATTTAACAAGAGAGAGAAGAACAACGTATGGTCAAGATCTTTGGATAAGATAACTGTCCAACAAAGTCCTTTAAAGTTTGTGATGAGTTTTTCAAAACAATGTGGGTCTGTAGACAGGTTATCTGTGTCAGTCTGAGAGATGCAAACAGTCCTCATACCTGGCTATAAATCTCTTGTCTATATTCAAGCCATGTTGTAATGTATTCAATTTTAACATGAGTTTAACTTCCCATTCTTTTCTTTCTTACTGTGTTTTGAATTTGCCCATAAGCACTGTGACTTTAAAGTCCCTCTCACAGTGTCCATGGCTGTTGAAGTGGGCCGCTACAGGAACATCTGTGTTGCCATGTTTAATGTGGAATCTGTGTAAATTCATTCTCTGGCGAAGTGTTTGTCCAGTTTCTCCCTCATAGAGTGCAGTGTCAGGACATTTCATGCAGAGAATTAGGTAGACAACATTAGATGATCTACAGGAAATGATCCCTTTATGTGATGTTCAAGTCGGCAGTGTGGTGTAACTATACAGTCTGTATTGTAGATGTGGGCACACGTTTTGCATCTTTTCTGTAGGCAGGGAGATGTGCTATTTACTGCCATTTTAGCCACAAAAGTACCACCTGGAGTTGACAAATGAACATCTAAACAAACCAGATGCATTTTGGAAAGAAGTCTTATGGACTGATGAAGTCAAAATAGAACATTTTGGCCACAGTGTGCAAAGGTATGCTTGGAGAAATAAGGATGCAGAATTTCAGGTAAAGAACACCTCTCCAGCAATTAATCATGGTGGTGGATCAATTATTTTTTGGGCTTGTGTTGTAGCCAGTAGTGCAGGGAACATGTCATTGGTGGAAGGTAGAATGGATTCAAATAAATACCAGCAAAGTCTGGAAGCAAAGCTCACATAATCTGTGTGCTTTTTTAAAGTTAAAAAGAGGATGGGTCATACACCAAGAAAATAATTCGAAACACTCCTCCAAATCTTCAAAGGAATACCTCAAGAGGCACAAGCTGAGCATTTTGCCATGGCCCTCCCCCAACCTAAATTGAAAATCCATGGATAGGTCTCGGAACAGCAGTGCATGCAAGGTGGCCCAAGAAACTTCAACTTTATGCCTTTTGGTAACCAGTTCATCTTCTGCTCACTTAACTCTTCACAGTAGCAGACATTTTAAGTAAGGGTGCCTAAACCTTTGCATACTACTGTGCATGTTTGTGTGTATATTGTGCAGGTAACACAGGCATTTTTTCCCCAAAGGTAAAGTATTGTGTTACATTACTTGCGACATGACCATGTAATGCATATTATAATATGTTCTTCTGAACACTGGCAAGGATTGTCTGTCTGTATATTTTTTGGGAAGAACGTCCTTTGAAATAGAGATTTTTTTATTACACTTGTAAACTGCTAGTTCCAGGCAACCATTTTCTACCATTTACTAATGCTGAAAAGTTATGTCCACTGTTGCTGACAGCTAAAAATCTTTTACATGCTGATGTTTGAGAGAAGCACCACCAGATGTTTTTTTTATTTGCACCTGTAGTAGTCGTGTGCTACATTCACAGACAAGAAATACGAGTTTCATATGAACCACCCTACAAAGTGGGAGCTTGCAGTGGAGAAATCTGTTTTTAAAAAAAAAAATAAATAAATAAATTCTGCCTGAACTCCCAAGAGCTGCGATATAAGATTGGCCTCTCAACTTTTTCCAGAGTATACAGTAAAAAAATGTTTAGCCAAATGAGCCCGAGATGACACTGCTTCTATTGGAGTGATGAAATATATGCCTAATATATTAAGTTTGCATTTTATTTTTATAAAGAAAAAACTTGACTTTCTTTAAAATTGCTTGCTCTGTTGACTAAGCAGCAAGTCAACAGTGATCTTCCAACCCAAACTGGAAATTCATATGAACAAAATGAAGTGGGAAATTGAAACTTCACAAGAAGGAATGCTGACATTTCTCACAGCACTTTAACACAGCATCAGTAGTCTGTCCGTTTCTGGGATGCACCAGTTTTAACACTGATCCTGTACTCCTGTCGAAACATTATATGATAACCCTTGACAAAATTAGAAGCTGCTTTTTGCAGAGAGTTACTTGAGTGTTGTTTAATAAAAGCTTATGAACCTTGTTAAGTTATTTTTGGATAGTCATAGTTTTTAAATATGAAAGTATGTCTTGAAAGTATTAATTAGGCCAACATGGTAGCAATACAGAAATTGGAGGTTTTTAGTATTTGATTTCGCAGCCCCACTGATTTTTCAATACATTTTGCTGCAAAATATTTCTATGAACATCAGTTTTTTTTTTTTTTTTTTAGGTCCAGCGGCATTGCAACACATCTACTCCCTTTAACTCTTGGTATATTTTTAAACAAATAAAAACAAAGTACCCATTTAGTTTTCTTTGGGCTGTCCCAACAAATAACCTGAGAATGTTTAGGATTGCTTTAGGGTTCTGATGACTTCAATAACTACTATAAACTTCTTAAACCCACTCAGCCTATTTGAGGGTCAGGGGGGCTTGACCTGTACAGGGAGAAACCATATAAGATAGCCCATTGCAGGGGCTTCATGGACAATTGGCCACATTATTTACTCAAACAGACTGTGTGGATAGTCTTTGACACATTTCATTTCTTTAGTCCTCGGGAATAGAGAGACTTTTTAATCAAAGTTGATTATACTGATATCATTAGAGACCATGCAGCTTGTCGAAGCACACATAGGTAAGCAGAGTTAAGTATATTAGTAAAACATAAGGAGGCTTGATGCTTAATTTTTCATGAGTGTTCTGCAGAAATCTGCAAAAAACGTGGCTTTTAGATGCTTTTTGATGTGTCATTTTTCCTTTGTAGTAAGATCATTTTAATATATGCAGGTTTTATGCATCATTCTTGTGCATTTGGTGTGAAGTTTGCATGGTCTCGCTGTGTTTGAATGGCTTTAGTTGGGTGCTTAATTGATCTGAACAAATTGTCCCAATGTAGTGGATAGGAGTTCCATTGATGGTAGCTACTGAATTGTGTTTCTGCTTTTAGGATTGCCCCTGGTATGCAGCAGTATTGAACTTTGTGATTCTGCTTACAAATGGATGGGATAGGTAAATACAGTACATTTAGAATGCTTTGTGGGTTAGACAGAATATGCCATGACTCCACAAGAGGGGCTGCATGCCTTACTCTTAAGTGTTCTCTTTATGGAGCTTTCATAAGTAGCCCATGAATATGACAGTTTATAAGTTTCACCAAACAAGCATGAGTACACAACTGCAACTGGAAATGAAACAAAATATTTCTTAAAGCAATTAAGATAAAGCACAAACTAAGTTGTCTGCTTGTACTATCAGGCTCCCACTGGCTCTCCCCAGAATTTGCTCAGGCTATTGACATTGTTTTGCCAGAGACCCGGGGCTTATCAGATGGCATTTTTGTCCCAGAGAGTTCTACTCTGAAAGGCGCAGTGTTCTCCACAGAAATTAAATTGTAATACCCTCTGTCTGTCTTTTGAATTTTTTGGCTTCATTAGATGTTATTTATCCTTTTTGTACACTAAGGACCTCATTTCAACCCTCAGATTTCATCTTGTCTGTTTGTCTCTATTTTGTTCATCAGTTACACAAAAGCAATTGAAGTGAACTGAAACGGCTGAGTTGATCTTAATGAAATTTTGCATGTATAATAAACTTGAACACGCTTAAATCCAGGCTACATAATGTTTCAGAAATTTTAATTGGGATGGGTGGTTATAATGGAGTGGTGGGATCAGCTGGGTGAAAACATACATCAGTCCAAAATAGCTGAGTTGAAGTGTATGAAATTGGCATATATGTTCTTCTTGATGCTATTTAAAATCTAGGTGTTTCAAACATTCTGTTGAGAAACTGTGTTATCCTGCCAGAACAGTTCAGCTGATAGCAATGAACTAGGCATATTATTTATGTTTCACACTACTTTTCAATAAAGGCTACATTAACATCAGTGATTGGTATATTGGAAATGACGGCGAGTTGGGTGGGTGTCTTTTAATGGGGGGGCTAACACAAGTTGCACATCAATCAAAAGCCGCTGCGTCTTCATAAAATTTTGTATTTGCATTGTTTTTGCAATTTAAAATATAGACTTAAAGGAGCTTCAAGACTTGCATTGTGGAGTTATAATTGGAGGTATAATACAATTAAAACCATGGATTACTCAAAACTGCTAAGTAGACATTAATGAAATTTTGCATAATAATGCAGATTACCCAACTTAATAAATTGAGTTTATGGAGTTTCAAAAGTTTTATCATGCTGTTTAAATTGCTCAATTATTCACCATTCTATCTGGTTTATTAATGTGTGAATAAACATCTCTTTATTAAGCCACAGTAAACCTGGAAATACTAAGAAGTACTGTTCACTCGGCAATTAGGAATCCAATCATACACAAAAAGTGCAAATTCTAGGTGCATGAGAGCAGAGAAATTATCATTTATCAGAGAGGTAGCATAGGTGACAGATGGGATAGTTTGTCTAGTTTGTATGTTTCAAATTTGTCGTTCGTGAATTTGATTCTGCAAAATAAAGTGAGAATTGATAACCGCTGGCGCCTGCTCTGTTGTGGTGCTTGGGATAGGTCGTGACCCACTTTCACCCTAAAATTGGATCTAAGAAGGTTCAGAAAGTACTGTAAATAGGTGGGTGGTTATTGATTGCTAATTTAACAAGTTGTTGTGCAGTATCTGAGTGACAGTATTAATTACTATGTTTGATCACTCTTGCTGTATGTAGAGAAGTCTACACCCTTTAAAGCTATACACAAAACTGTTGTATATTTAATGCACTTTCAAAGTAGTTCTCCAGATTATAGTTTTTTTTTTTTTTTGCATTTATCAATTGTATGGTGGTGTTTAAATACAGCTGACTCACAGTTCCAGGTTGTTGGATTTGAAATTGGGCCCTGACTGTGCCAATTTGTGTAGATATTTCTTTGTCGCTACACGTGATTTTCATTCCACATCCCAATGACCTGTAAAAGTTATGTTGTTAGCTAATAATGAGCCTGATACGTGTGATTGTGCCTCCATTTACTAAAGGTTCCTGATATGTGATTTATATTGCTGGAATAGGCAATTGGCTCCATGAGACTCTGAATTGGGTAAGTGAGGTAGAAAATGGATGGATTTTAACTTGATCAGTAAGTGGTAGGGACTTCTTGTGCAGTCTCCAGACACCGCACAATCCATACATAAACAGAGTTTACAGTGAGATTGTTGTCATGGCACAGTTAATAGGGTCTTTGTTCTGCCAGTAATAGTTGTATGTTGGTAGCTTGGCAATTTTGGCTTCCAAATGGAAGATGCACTTTGGAATTTTCTGTGTATGCACACCTGGAAGAGATCAGCTCTTTGTTAAACTGGATAACTCCAGATTGTGTAGGTCCTTTTGATGCTTGCACACTCTTTAGTTGTATAGTACTTTTGTTTATCTGACTTTTGATCCCTTTTAAGATTTAAATTCAGAGGATTTTTATGGTGGCTTAAGGGTCTTTCTCAAAGTAGGAGGGAGTGTATGAAAGCAAGTGAAATTGTATCCCATTTATTTTATTTTTGTTTTAGCTTGCAGATGGCTGGAAGCTTGTGTTGTTTTTTTTTTTTTTTTATTTTGATCTGGCAACTTCTGTTTTTAATTTGCACATGTTTGACACAGTTGAATTCGAAGAAGCCATCACTAATGTGAAGAATACTACTGAGTACTAAAAATTTTGTCACAGTTTTCCAATCATTTTGTGCTTTCGTGTGCAAGTCTTGCCGAATATACCAGGCCGAAAGCTTGGTCACAGGCAAGCAGCTTGATCGACCGCTGTTTAGTTGGAGCAGGAGAACCTGCTGCTTGGATGCAGGGAATTACAAAGTACATGTCCCAGTTGTGCTGTCTCGGGGAGTATCTCTCAAAATTGACTGCTTGTGCAGCCATGCTAGAAGTTCTGTCACAAATTAGATGCTGTCTATGTAGTTGAAGAGAGGTAGAACCTGCAGTTTGTGGAGAATTCGCCTACAGTATCACCCCAAATAACAGCTGTACTTCGAGAATCGCAACGTCGGCACGTTCTGTGTGGCGGTATCAGTAGTCGGAGGTGGTTTTTCATGCCGTCATTGTGCTTTTTCCAAATCTATGAAGTACTGTGGTGTTCTCAAACTATAGGATGTTTAAGGTCAACATACTATACATAGTCATGGCTTATTTCACTTTAAATTATTTGTGTTTTGTGCCTTACTGTCTTTTTAGATTAATAATTTTTAAAATTCTTCTGTAAAATATGTAATCAAGCATTAGACATTTTTTGTTAACAAACAGTTCTTACTTACATACAAAATTTGGTTATGAATATTGGCAGGAATCTGTCTCTTTAAGACTCTGGGGCGCCTGTAACATGCAGTATAGGATGGAAGAAGGAAAATTTAAAACATGGTCTGTTTCAAATTAATGCATTGGGCAGGTGGGGGTGTTTAAACCACAAAAAAGATGGCAAAATACCACCTTATTGCACACTAATTAAACTGAAAATCCCACTCTGTAGTACTGGAATCATGGCTTAACAGAGAAGCGTAGCCCTTTAATTCTGCAAATAAAGATAATTATATTTATAGTCTTATTCCACCTGTTGGTGCTCCTCCACTTCCTAAACCATACCAGTTATTATACTCTTTGTGGTAGTGCAACAGGAGTGCACTTAAGGAAGTACTACATATTTTGAAGGTTGTGTTTGGCTTTGAATTTATTAGTAAAAAATTAAAATGGTTCATAGCAAGGAGGCAGATGTCAAAATCATACTATCTTGTCTTGTTTAACTTTAGTGTATCAGGTAAAGGCATCCATATTTAAAAGGAAGTAATTGGAAGGAAATTATAATAGAAAACCAAGCAATAAACACCTGTGTTCCTTGTTTGAGCCTTAGTGTTCAGAAAATGGATCGATATGACAGGGACAGCTACAAAACATCTGTCTAACTACACAGACAGGAGATAAACTTCCTGCCATTACAAACCTTCGATCATCTTTATACTATACTGATATGTTTGTTGTGTCATTTTTTTTTAAAGTTATTTCCTACAAAGTTTTGTAACAGTACTGTCTCCTGGTGGTGTCAGCTATACTCGGCTCCTATTCTGGGTATATTTTTGTTTTTCCAAGTGGTCTCTTAGCTGCTTACCCTTTAATATTTAATATCTTTTGAATTTATTCTTATAAAATGACCCTCCAGTTATAAGTACTATGTAATTTGACTATAATTATGACTGTGTTTATAATTTAAAGTAAACACAAACCTATATGTAACAAAAAATACACTGGTGTATTTTTTTTAATTATTTAGGCTCTTAAAATATCTACCGTAGATCCCGTTATATAAGCCGAGAATTTCGTCTTAGATTTTTGGCTTGGAGTTTGGGGGTCGGTTTATACAACGAGTATCGTTTCAGATTCAAGATTTCCAGCACAATGCCGGTTTTGCCGATGAATACAAAAGTAAATAATGACGAAACCACAGAGCCATCTTTCAGATGAAGAAGTAACTTTGCATGCCGGTACTTTAAATTAAATAAAGAATTTATTCAAAAAAGTGTTCTAGTTGTTGATTTTATTAATAAAATTTATAATAAATTATCGGGAAGTTTAAAATGAAATTTTTGTTTTGATTTACGATCAACATCTTGCGCTACTTAAACGGATGCGGTCACGTGTATCCGCTTGCGCGATTGTAAAAAAACAACTGAGAGCGTTAGTAGTGTCAGTCGGAGCCCAGATACATATATATATAATATAATATAATTCATTAAGACCATGCAAGCAAGACACATAATTGCTAAGGAAGGAAGAGAAGGTAAAAGAAAGTGATCACAATCGAAACGAAGATGGACATTGTGTGGAAATATCTCCTCCCTTCCTGCAGCCCAAAGATGTCAAATTAAATGGGGAGTACAGTATGAAATTGTTTCTAGAATAGAATGCCTTTTATTGTCACTATACGCATCTACAATAAGATTAAAAGCAGCTCCTTCAGTGCAGAAAAGAGTTCTGTATAGGGCTTGTATGGTTGTTTTTTAGCTTTAGCATAACGCCGGATCTGCGGCCCCGCTTCTGCTTTCTTTCCCTCCTCCGTCTGTGTCGTCTCCTAGACCCGACAACAATCCACGGAGAGCCCACTGGTCTCGTTATGTTGTCTGGGATGTTGTGCGTGTGATGAAAAACACTCGAAACAGATGTCTGGCTCTGGA
This sequence comes from Polypterus senegalus, assembly GCF_016835505.1. NCBI lineage: Eukaryota > Metazoa > Chordata > Cladistia > Polypteriformes > Polypteridae > Polypterus > Polypterus senegalus. The sequence goes on along the minus strand of NC_053169.1, from coordinate 76,748,617 downwards.
CACCGATGTCTATGAGGTTCTGAACTTATTTTAAAATATTACTGATTAGATCCTGCCATGTTTTGAAAAAGGTCTGTACAGATCCTCTAACCGAGTATTTGATTTTTTCCAATTTCAAATAATATAACACATCGGTTTCCCACTTACTTAAAAGAGGAGAGTTTGGGTTCTTCCAGTTTAGCAGAATAAGTCTGCGTGCCAAAAGTGTAGTGAATGCAATCACAATTTGTTTGTCCTTCCGCACTTTAAACCCATCTGGAAGAACCCCAAACACAGCTGTTAATGGGTTAGGAGGGATTGTGAGTCCAAGGCTGTCTGACAGGTAATTAAAAATTTTTGTCCAGAATAATGTTAATTTGGTGCAGGCCCAGAACATGTGACCTGTTGAGGCTGGGACTTGGTTGCAACGTTCGCAGGTTGGATCATGTCCTGGAAACATTTTGGAGAGTTTTAGTCGAGACAGATGTGCTTGATATATAATTCTGAGTTGTATAATTGTATGCTTTGCGCATATGGAGCTCGAGTGAATTCTCTGCATTGCTACTTTCCACTCCTTTTCTGATATATTAATTGAGATCTTTTTCCCAGTGTACTCTTGGATCTTTGAAAGGGAGGGATTGTAAAAGGATTTTATATATTGTAGAGATGGAGTCTAACTCCTTGAAATTGAGCAATAATTTTTCCAGCATGGTTGAGGGTGCAAGATGAGGAAAATCTGGAAGGTTCTGTTTAACAAAGTTCCTGATTTGAAGATAGTGAAAGAAATGTGTAGTTGGAATGTTAAATTTGGAATGTAATTGTTCATAGGATGCAAAGACGTTGTCTATATAAAGATCTCTAAGCAAGTTAATTCCAAATTTTTCCAGATATTAAAACTGCATATGTTTGTGAAGGTTGAAAGAGGTGGTTCTCTTGCAGAGGTGCCACAGATAGAAGCTTCTCCGTCTTAAAATGCTTTCTACATTGGTTCCAGATTCTAAGTGAGTGGAGCACAATTGGGTTATTAGTGTATTGCCGATAACGTGTGTTTTATTGGAGCACAGAGCAAGGAATACAAAGAAGTACTACAAGATTTTACTTCTATTGCGGTCCAAGCCTGTGTATGTTCTTCTATTTGTGTCCAGGTTGTTATCGCCTGTATATAAGGTTCTGAATGGTGTAGCGGATGTTCGCCGAACCGATCGTGCACAAACAAGGACAAAAAAAAAAAAAAAGTACAAAAACAACAAAAAAGTGCACTGAAAAGTTGAGCCCTGAGCCGCTGCGACCATGCGCGCCGCCATGCTCCTAGCTTAATCGAAGTAGGCTAGGCACTTTTTATAACTTTTTAGTTAGTACATTAGAAAAATTATTGGTGTTTTGGTAAATTATGCACTTTATATTATATATCAAAAATGCTGTCAGTCTCAAATTCTCGCCGATAAACATTATAAATATACCCGAAGAGACACTTTTAAGGAAATTTAGAAAATTTTGCTTGGAGAAGGGGGTCAGCTTAAATACCGGTCATCGGCAAATACATGTAATTTAGTAGGTAGAGAAGGGGTTCGGCTAATATACCGGGTCGGCCTGTATTACGGGATCTACGGTAGTTGACGACCGAGAAAAGAAAAAAAAAAAGTACTCTCCCAATTTGAACCGCCATCTATTAAATGACTGACCAGTCCCACTGGGTTCATTCTGCAGTTGACCATGATGCAGGAAAATATGGATGGTTCTAGCTGGATAGGATTTACAAGCCATTTATTAAGATGAAACTCAAAACTGAAGAGAAAGTTTATCTTGGTGCCAGAGAGTGGCAACATGGTGCATGTTGATTGGGTATCGCAGAATGAAGGATGGATGCAGGTTCAAAGAATAGGTGACCAAATTGGCACTCCCAATGCTACAACTACTACTACAGTAGGTCTGATCTGTCATTAGTATCCACTGAACTGAGGATGCTGTATCTGTGACACAGCATGCAAAGGTAAAATAATGTGTCTCTACACTTTATGCAAGAACTCTAGTCCTCTTGAATTCTGGCCCCCAACAGCAGATCTCAACTTTGCAAGATGCTAATATCTTTTGAATGCATAATACTATAAAATATGTAAATGTTAATATTTATCAAGGACAGTGTAATGAGTTGTTATGGACTATAATGTTGTTTTAACAGGAAATCTACTTTGCTGATGATTACATTTTAAAAGTCACTGAAAGCATCCAGTTGCTAGTAAATGTTTTGAAATGTTTAGGTCAGTGTTTTTAACACTAGAATTACCAGAGCCTACGAAAAAACTCGTAATTCCGTCCCACCTTAAACTGCTTCTTAAATCCCTTCACACCTCTCCGCCAGCGCCCTTTGTCTTCTAAATGTGCTGATAAAGAGAAGCCGGCTATTCCATCCCCCCACCAATTTAGAACGTGCACGAACTTCTCTTAGCTCATGCCTTGATTGAGTATCTGGGAGTGAAGTGGAGTTTTAGAGTGAAATAATAGATCGTTGTTTGGAACACACGCATTTCATGTCTGTTCCGTTTCTACAGTAATCTGTGTCAACACATTGTTAAAACAGAAACTTTTTTTATATTCTAGTAGTAGATGACAAAATGTAGGCATAAACTATATAATGTATGAAGCCTGAAGTCCAAATCCATACAACCCCATCTGACACGGCTGTTTTCACTAAAGACGCGCTATAGCTCTGCAGTGTACCACGATGCATACTAACGCCCCCCAAGGTTATGACACACAAACGCTGGCGAAGCTGCCTTCTTCGTATCTCACCGTCACTTGCTTTTCTTTTTATTCAGTTTTATTGAGTGTTCCTGCTGTATGCTTTTTCTTTTGCACCCCAGGACATGCAGAAGAAAGAATGGTAAAGACCAACTTCGGCGCTATATGCAATCATCAGACACTCCCCATCTGCCCGTGTCGTTCAAACACAGGAACATATATTGGTGTAAAAGTATAACAAAAGTGCACTTTTATTCAAGTGCACTTTTTCCATCGCCTTTTCCTGTAAGAAGCAGTGTACACACTTCTCTCTATGCTGTGGTTTCTATTACACACCTGAAAGAAAGAGACAATACATATGAACATATCCAGCATACAGCAACATGCGGGACTGGCAGGAACACTCAATAAAACTGAATAAAAAGAAAATCAAGTGACGGTGAGATACGAAGAAGACAGCTTCGCCAGCGTCTGTGTGTCAGAACCGGGGGGGCGTTAGTATGCATCGTGGTACAGCACAGAGCTATAGCGTCTGTATTCTGTTTCTTTTGTACTCCAGGGCACGCAGAGGAGAGAATAGTAAAGAGCAGTAAGTTTGCGCTATATGCAATCATCAGACACTCTCCATCTGCCCGTTGTTTTGTTATACTTTTCAATACTTTTATACTGCTCAAACGGGCATGCTCAAAAATACACGTGTAATGCCACGAAAAGTGCACGCAGACACTTCATTTCAAACAAAACAAGTGCACTTTTATTCAAAACTACCTGTATAACCGAAGAAAAAAGAAAGCAAGATACAGTAGGCGATTGATACGACATCTTGCATGGTGCAATGCTAAGAAGTGCAGATTTTCATTCCGTGCTATATAAAATCATCACATTCAAATATTAACAGTTCCCACACACCCAAGGACCGTCCTTCCTACATTTACGACATGTGTACTTGTTGCCGTGTACACACCTCTCTGTGCTATGGTTTCTATTACACTGAATGAGCACCTGACACTGTACTTTCTTCCCTGGGGGAAGGTCCCGCATCAGAGAATTTCCAGTTCCTGCATAAATTCACACCGATCTGACGCTGTTCGTTTTCAAATAATATTGCATTAGTGCGATTATATTTTCACATATATTGTCTTTCTTTCAGGTGTGTAATAGAAACCACAGCATAGAGAGAAGTGTGTACACTGCTTCTTACAGGAAAAGGCGATGGAAAAAGTGCACTTGAATAAAAGTGCACTTTTGTTATACTTTTACACCAATATATGTTCCTGTGTTTGAACGACACGGGCAGATGGGGAGTGTCTGATGATTGCATATAGCGCGAAGTTGGTCTTTACCATTCTTTCTTCTGCATGTCCTGGGTGCAAAAGAAAAGCATACAGCAACATGCGGGACTGGCAGGAACACTCAATAAAACTGAATAAAAAGAAAAGCAAGTGACGGTGAGATACGAAGAAGGCAGCTTCGCCAGCGTTTGTGTGTCAGAACTGGGGGGTGATTGTGCGTTAGTATGCATCGTAGTACACTGCAGAGCTATAGCGTCTTTAGTGAAAACAGCCGTGTCAGATGGGGTTGTATGGATTGATTCTGAACGCGACTGAGAGAGTGAAAAGTGAATAAAAAAAAGCTAACCTTTACAAAGATCATAAATTGCACCGGCTGTTACAGACTGAAATCAGATGTATGTTTTTATTCTAAAACAGTAAGACTAAGAACAGTTTACTTCTCAAAAGGGAGGGCAGGATCGAACCCGTGACCCCTTGATTTCCAAGCGGGGGCTGTATCTATTGAACCACGGAGTCAGTTATAGTAAACTGGTGTCAATGTCGCATGTTAAGGCGGCTTTTTCTTTCTGCAGTTATATGTTTGAATAAAAGTGCAATTGTGTTATTCTTGTGAAAATGTTTCTTTGCTATTTGGACTTCAGGCTTCATACATTATATAGTTTATGCCTACATTTTGTCATCTACTACTAGAATATAAAAAAAGTTTCTGTTTTAACAATGTGTTGAAACAGATTACTGTAGAAACGGAACAGACATGAAATGCGTGTGTTCCAAACAACGATCTATTATTTCACTCTAAAACTCCACTTCACTCCCAGATACTCAATCAAGGCATGAGCTGAGAGAAGTTCGTGCACGTTCTAAATTGGTGGGGGATGGAATAGCCGGCTGCTCCTAGCTTCTCTTTATCAGCACATTTAGAGAACAAAGGACGCTGGCGGAGAGGTGTGAAGGGATTTAAGAAGCAGTTTAAGGTGGGACGGAATTACGAGTTTTTTCGTAGGCTCTGGTAATTCTAGTGTTAAAGCATTTAAAACTGACCTTTAGCGAGTGGTACTTGTATAAAATCATGTAAGTTTCGGAATGGAGCATGAAGAGGAGAAAATATTTTGCTTGACCTTGCCTGCCATCTTGCACTTCATGACGTTGCAGGACATTCATTGTTTGGAGCCTTTATTGATAGGGCTTAAGATGATTATAAGAACTGGCTCTTGTAAAATAGGCAAGCCGAATTGCTCTAGTTAAATGTCATTCATCTAAATGATTTAGAATTTTAAAATCAATGAAAACAGTCCTCCCTCTAGCGTGGTATTTCTCAAAAAGATAAAAAAAGTTAAAAAAAAAAAACTTTGATCAAAATAAGTATACTAACAAGTTATCAAGCATCCAATTTTTCTGGGTTGTGTAGAAGGAGTAAAATATTAACAGAAGAACTCTGTGACTTTGAAATATTTGACAGGAGTAAATACATTTGAAGTGAATTAATTACAAAGTGTGACAGTTTTATGGTATTGCAAATATAGATTATTCAAGTAAAGACTCAAGGGTGGGATAAAGGCTACAGCAAACGCACCATTTCAGTCTTGATGGAGTTATTCTAGAAGTATTTAAAGCCCTTTCTACACTAGCAGTTTTAACATTTGCTCTGAGTCTGTGCTGTATGAAAACAACCACTTGCTAGTATAAAGAAACATTAATTCATGTGTATATTACTATTGTAGGAGGAAAAAAAGACTGCATTAATTATGTCAGCTTCTTCTAGACAACAAAGTCAATGCTTTTGCGACTGTGGGAGGTATTTTCTGCAACAAAGGAAATTAAATTTAATTTTCAAAGTCTATATACAACAATAATACATAGTTTAAAAATAAAATGAAATAACAGCGTTTATGATTTCATTTTCAGCCTGAACAACAATGGAGCTACAAAACAAAAGTAAAATAATAATAATAATTCTTTTGCGTTTTATATAGCGCTTTTTCTGACTACTCAAAGTGCTCAGCAATTGCAGGTTAAGGGCCTTGCTCAAGGGCCCAACAGAGCAGAGTCCCGTTTGGCATTTATGGGATTCCAATTGCCAATGCAGATCCCTAGCATCAGAGCCACCACTCCGCCTACAAAAAAAATACAAACAAGCACTGGCGCCACCTGCTGCTCATTGAATTTTCATTTTCAAGTTCTCGACATGCAGATACATTTTAATTAGCTAGAGTCAATGGGCGGGGCTTTGTACCTTAGTTTTCCACAGTTGTCCTTCTTTGCTGTAGCCACATTCTCCAGCGAAACTGTCTTAAAATAATCCAAAGACCGTGCATAATTGTAGTTCTGATGTAATTAATTAAATTAAATTAATATTTAACATGACAATTAGCTTTTATTGCAGCAATTTACATTTATTTACATTTACTGAAGTGTAAATGAGACACTTTGTGTGTGTGTGTGTGTTTTTTTTTTTGTTTTTTTTTTTTGTATTACATAATTTACGTCTGTCCACAGTTTTTACCACCTGCTCCTTTATAAACAAAAAGAATGAACTTTAAACTAACATGAGCTGTCCTAGAAAGTATTGAACATATCATTCCAAAATATGCTTGAACAAGTGCAAAAAATTTTTGAATTGCATTTTTATATATTTGTTTCATATTTATATTTGTACTAGAAAAATACCCACGCTTCGCAGCGGCAAAGTACAGCATTAAAATTTTTATTAAGGAGAAAATTAAACCTTTTTAAACTGAGGGAAAAATGCCAATAATTATTTGTTAAGGATCTCTTTGTATACCACGTTGTCAGTTCGGCCCTCCGGTTGTAACATGACCAAGCTGTGCGCTGAGCTTACTCTTGAGCATATAACTTACAGTTGGCCATGTGAACAGTAATCTTGTCTCAAATCTCACAGCTTGGATTGCTGCTGTCATAATCGGTTTGAGTTTCATGGTTTGTTTCAATCACGACAGTATTTGTAGGACTTGTGTTGAAGAGACATTCAGCATCTGTCAAGCGTTGTAAGCACACAACCGGTTTCATCGATAACTTCACATCCAGCTTTTGAGAGTTTAAACATTCATAAACATCAAAGTGTCCACTACTGAAATCGTCACCTGTCAATCTAAGATGTTTAAGAGGCATTGGCGGTTGTCGAAAGGTGTAAAATATTTGGCCATTTCGGTACACTTGAAAGCGACAACCGAACAGTTCAGCGGCAGCCATCAACTTGCATGCAGAACCATAGGTGAAGGGCTTAAGCATTTCACTCTTCTAGTGCTCCTGTGTAGTATAATTATCTCCTGTACCGTCATCAGTCCACACCTTGAACCTGTCCCAGTCATTCAATACATAAGACAGAATGTTCCTCCGGATATCAAGAGTGAGCCTGATATGGCCGTGCAATATGTAACAAAGAGAATGGAAAAGGTAGGTGCCATCTCCGGGCATGGAAACCACTCTGTAAGTGACAGTTCTTTGATCGATAGTGATCATCTCGATTGACATGGTAATGGGGGTTGGAACGATAAAGGAAATGGGTACTTGAGCAATGTAAAGTAAGTCCAAAATACCTACACAATAACTATAATTGTAATAAACAAACAATAAAACAGCGGAGAAGCCGTGGATTAAACAAAAAGGCTGCAGTTATCAGTAGGGAGACCTGAATCCCGTGGCGAAGCAAGGAAGGGAATGTAGAGACCGGAGCGACGGACAGTCTTTTATAGGCAGGCAGCCAACAACGTGGTAGGCGTTGGGATGGGGGACCCAATGCCACCTCACAAGGTGACTGAGGTGCAGACTATGGACGTATATATGTACGTAAGTAGGATTCAGTTAGTGTTGGGAACCCGTGTACCAAATTTCTTGAAGATGGGCCCATAAGTAACAAAGACTGTTGAAAAGTTCAGTATGGCGGCCGACAGTAGCATCATACCACCGAAACAAGTACGTACATTGGTTTCGGTTAGCTCAGGGAAGCCACCTACCAAATTTCGTGAAGATGGGGTCAGCCTTCTACCTACACAGGAAGTTTGAAAATTGGTGACGTTGGAAAGTTCAATATGGCGGCCGACAGTGGCGTCATACCATCGAAATAAGCAAGTACATCGGTTTTGGTTAGCGCAGGGAAGCCGCCTACCAAATTTCGTGAAGATGGGGCCATAAATAAGAAAGTTCAACATGGTGGGCGTTGTCGACCGTTATGACCGTTATGTGTAGAATTTCGAAATGAAACCTACTTAACTTTTGTAAGTAAGCTGTAAGGAACAAGCCTGCCAAATTTCAGCTTTCTACCTACATGGGAAGTTGGAGAATTAGCAGTCAGTCAGTCAGTCAGTCAGTCAGTCAGTCAGGGCTTTGCCTTTTATTATTATAGATTGGTATGTGATCAGATCATTGTTTCTATGAAATTACCTTAACTGTGACTGGAATCCCCTTCAACGTCTATAGCTCGTCAATCTTAATAATCTTATTAAGATATTAAGAGCTATGCACTATACAAGGCGAGACACAAAAATAACCAGATTTGGTAAAAAAAAATTTTAAAAATTGATGAATTACAGCATTCTAAACCTTGTCACCATCTCTATACTCCCCCTCCTGATCTCTACACCTCTCCATACATATCTTCCATTGATTGAAATAGTGCTGGAAGAGTTCTTGCTTGAGGCTCTTCAACAGGCTTGACATTTTTGTTTTCACTTCATTCATTGAAGAAAAATTTGTTCCCTTCAGGTCAATTTTGATTTTCGGGAACAAGTAAAAATCACAGAGAGCTAAATCCGGTGAATAATTATATAAATAAATAATTATTTGGTTTTTTTCTTCAGTCAAAAACTGCTTTACGGAAGAGAAAATTTGTGAGAAATTTAATGTTGAATCACTGTTCGTATTTTTTTTTTTTTTTCCTTTTCACCTGAAATTATCGCGACAATTTGTATAGCAATCGTTGTACATATACTGACTGGGCTATTCACAGAATATACCTAGTCAGTCGGCGGTTTGAGAGAGCATGTAGGAGGAGATATAGTTCCATGATTCACGTCCCACCGACCTCCAGACAGTTTTCCGGGAAAGCCCCAAGCCTGGTCTGGTTATTTTTGTGTATCATCTCATATATATTAGATTTTATAGCAGAATTGTTTTAAAAGTATTACTTCTAAAACTTTGTGTATATAATGATTACAGTTGTCTGTCTTCTTAAGTGTCAAAATGATTAAATCATTAAAGTTACGTTTCTTGATGGAATCATCTGTTTAGGTGACTTGATTGTTTAGGAGAGTGGGACAAGTGTAAGTGTGCAATGTGTTTAAAATTAAAGTTTAAAGTTCCATTTATAATGATGGTATTTGATCTAAAAACCTTGTGATTTTAAAGTCCAGTGCCTTAGATGCTATGCCTTGTAAAGGTTTTAGGTTGGTTAGATCGTTATTCTTTTGTGAGGTGTTTTTACAGGCTGAAGAGTGTCCATTTTTTACACTCGAATGTACGAATGTATCGTGTGTGAGAATGTTCTGTATTGAAGTGAATTTCCTTGAGCAGAGAAGTTTCTCCTATACTTTTTTTGGGGTAATTTGTATTTTGGGTCATTTCCTTAACAATTTTTGTGCAATGTTTTTATGTTGGCAAATGATTTTTAAATCAGTTGAGTCTAAAATATTGTGCTTTACATATTTGGTGAGCTGTAAAATTAACATAAACACAAGTAAAGGTAACCACTACCTTGTACCATGAATGCATTTTCAGTTGTTTGAGAAACCAGTGGTTGAGATTATGATCTTAGAGTACATGCTGTAATAAGAAAAATGTCTTTGATATAGAGAAGTCGTCCAGATTTTGCCATAAATAGTGGGGGCACAGTTTATCAATAAGTTAAATTTGTAATCTGTTGCTGTTAAGTTTAATTTGCTATAGTGATCTTCTGTTGTTGTTTGTGGGTTTTTTTGTTTTTTTTTTAGTTTACTCGCATGTGAAATCAGCAGTGTGGTTACTAACCCGAACACTGCATGTTTTAATACCATCTATTGAAGTTATTTGGAGTTAGTAAGACCTTGCATGCGCTTTTGGACTTGAAGTGTGCAGTTTATTTTACTCAAGTGGCATGAGAGAGAGAGAGAGAGAGAGAGAGAGAGAGAGAGATTCCATCATCCACCATGCTGAGTATATGGTTAACCTCTAGTTTGATTTATGCTACACTACACCAGTGAAGTGTAAACCAAAACATATGAACTTGTCTGTAGTAAGTATTGTGACTTATACACTAAAAAAACATTAAGACGCGTGTCACACGTCTCTGAAATCCGAAATGGCCATCTTTCTCAAAAAAGATGCACTGTGTTGAATTTGAGAATAGCAGAGTAGTAATTTTACTGTGTTCCAAAATGGTAAAATGAATCTGAACCACACTGGGTACATGCTAGATCTGAGTAAGTATTAGTGAACAAAAAATTTGATTCAGATATATATCGTTATTAATTGCATTGTTTAGAGCAAAAGAGTTGTGTTCGCTGTGTGCAAAACCTTCAATTTATTTATTTAAAAATAATTTAACAAAACAATGCAAGCATTTTGTCCATTGTGACCATGCCTCTAGAAAACCTTACATGTGGGTTATGTGACAGGAGTAGAGTGAGATTTTTTTTTTCTCATTAATGTTTTTGTATCTTGTGCTTTGGTCCCATATTGCTCAACATAGATGCCCATTATGTCAAAGTTTATCTTCGTTCTCAGTGAAAACACAAAATTAAAAATTTCTCGCCCATCACTACAAGCCACATGGGAGAATTAACATGTAACAAAATACAGTTTTTTTGAATAGAGTATTACCTTAATACTCCCCTCCACAAAAAGATACATTTTCAGTTGCCAAAATGGGTATGCCATGGTGTATTGTCAGTTTGTTCAGTAACATTTCAATGCTTTTTAGTGGTGATCTGTCACTAACGTATTGTATTTATAATTAATTGTATATAGAGGGGTGGGTAAAACTAGGTTTACAGTTGTGAGTTCATGAAACAGAGTTTATTCTTGTATTTTTATTTGTGTTATTTGTCGTCTTCATATTTCATAATTGTAAACCTAATTTTTCTCGCCCTGTATATATCAAAAAATAAAAAAGAAAGGAACCTGCTGTTTTAATTTCTTTTTTTATATTAAAAGTGTGCAGGATTTTTAATTTTTTTTTATTGATCTGAAGAAAACCACATACATGAAGGGAGGAAGAATAGCATAGAGGATTGTATGTAAGAGGTCAGCACATCCACTAAACATGCAGCCAGTTGTTACAGTTTTACAAGTAACCATACCTGAGAATTTCCCTGTCACCTTGATGTTCATGAGGGCATTCTGTTGGCTATCTTTCATCCCCTTGGATGGTGTGGACTAAGTTAATGTTAGCTACTTTTTTTATGTGTTGGTAAATTTTTAACATTTTTTTACATTGGGTTTTGGCAATATTGTTACTCTTGATGTTGATGTTGCGCTTCTATCTAGAAGTTCCGTGTCTCATTTCTTTAAAAAAAAAAAAAAAAACTTCCCAGGAATGTAACATAATTCTTACAGTTATAGTTTGCAAATAATTTACAGTATTCATATTTTTATTTATTTTTTTTATTTTTTTACTCCTTATTAACCCCGTTTCCTTAATGGGGCTTGCAATTTTTAAGTAACAACTTTTTAGAAAGTGATGCATGTTCCTTTGAGAATATTCAAGATTGACTAGAAAATATTTTTATAAGAAATATCATCTAACACTAGCATTGGGAGATAGTAGTTGAATACATAGTGTAATGGGGTGAAAAAATTGCCAGTCATTTATAATGCGGACATCTGTTAGGAAACCTCAGCACCCTTTGTCAGGAGAAATAAATAATTCAAACCTGTATTTTCAAAACGGCCACATTTTTGTTCTTTACCATTGAGATGACTAAAACGGTTCATGGTGAACTACGATTAGAATTTGTGACCCACTTTTAAGCTGTATAACCTACTTATTTAAGTTGGTTGCAGTCTGTGGCTAGCAATATTTGACTTAATGTGATACTTGCTTACAAGAGTTACTGCTTAAAAGGAAAAAAAAAAAACCTTAATTCTTAATTATTTTAGATTTAAACTTTTAAACCTTTTTTTTTATTTTAAGCAATTAAACTTTGGTTTTGGATTTGCTTCACTAGTTTAGAATTGGCTCATAAGTCAAGCTCAAAAACATTTTTGTAAACCGAAATAAAATAATTAACAAAACTGAAATGAAAACTAAAACTAAACGAAACTATTAAAGTAGCTGGAAAGACTAACTGAAATAAAATAATTTACTAAACATAATTTTAGTTTTCGTTTTTGAATTAATTTTCTTGCAGTTAGTTTTTACCTCTTATAACTTTTAACTCTAAAACTGAAAGACATCCACCACGAGCCACCCGCACATATTTGTCTAGTGAAAGGTGGCTGGTGAAGGAGGCTGGGTGTTCACACAGCATTTGCAGTGACAGAGCGAACTGAATACATGTGTAAAGCATGTGGAATAGAAAGTGATTTACGTGTCGCCTTTCTTTGCAGTTGTTGTATATCAAAATGTAATTCAAACGCCTGAAATCGGAATGTGCTACTCAACAAAAACTTTACTGTATGGACAGAAAAATCACGAGTGAGTAACGTTTCAGTTTATTTCTCAGGTGCCTGATTTTTGTTGACAGTAATTCACCTGCCACTTCGCACTCGAAGTATACAAAGTATAGAGAAAGTATACTAATCATGAAAAAAATACATATTTCATACCAGGAATTTTTTCTGCCTTGCATCCAAACATGCTTGGGTAGGCTCCAGGTTCCTGTGATCCTGCTCTGGATAAACAGATTTGGATAATGTATATATTGTATATGTGTGGCATTATGGCTTCCACATTGAATGTGTTTCACCACTTCAAGAAATTGGTACAGATTTTTATTGAAAGAAAGCTTTGATAATTTTATGCTATGTAGATATACTTGTGATGCTAATACAAAATAGAATATATGTTCATCTTAGTATTTGCCTGAGGTTTTTTACAGAAAAAACTGGCTTAGATTTATTCAGGAATAGTAACATTTATTTATTTATTCATTCATTGATTCAACAATTACTTGAGGCTACTAAAAAGTCTTCATATACCATTACTTCAGGCTACCAAAAAGTCTAAAATCTAACCTTGTTAGAAGAAGCAGAGAGAATAGATGAGCAAGTAAACTTGGGGTGGAAAAATGCACATCTCACTTTGAGTCTACAGGCCACAGTGCATCACTTTGACTTGTGGTGGAAAGTTGCCTTAATGGCATTAAAGTGCTCTTTACAAATGGCATGCCATTAACACTAACTTTCAATAGTAAGAACCCAAAATCAAGTTCAGTACATTGTACACTATTACCAAAGTAGGCGTTGCTTTTATCAAATTCCGAGTACTCCTATTAATAAAGACCAGTGAAGATCCTAACAATTGATAGGAGAATATATTTAAGGTTTCTAGTTGATAACAAGTTTCATACTGTAACTGCAATAGGTATTGGCAGTGAAGATGGTTTGGCTGTCTTTTTTATAATCAATCCATATACAAATTTATTGTCGAAAGAATTTAGACTCCTTGTACACCTTCACACACACATCTTACCGATTCTAAGAGACTTGAGTAATGGTATACTTCTGGGTAAGGAAGTTGTTCTGTAGTTTTTGCCCAGCTAAATTGCCAGATTTGCTTTAACTTTTATAGCTAATAGCAACAGAAAAAGAACAAGATTTGATGCTTCACCTAAACAATTTGATTGTGTTTGAGAGGAGCTCTGATTTAGTCATCATTTCTTCAGCACTGCAGCCTCTTTGCTTCATTCACTCACAAAGAAGGACCTGATCAGAGTTAGTGCTGAGGGGCCACCTCGGTTTCATGCAGTGTTCAGAAATGGCTTACTAAGAGCGGGAGGCCAAACACTGTGAATTGGCCATGAAAGTAATATTAACAGACGAAATTAACTCTCATGTGGTAAATTGAAGTAAATATTTATTTCATCCATGGTGCAACAAACGAGACACATACAGAAAACTCTTTGTTTACTTGGTTCAAAACACCCGTTTCATTGTTCCTTGACAGTCACATTGTATTCACTGTACTACTTACTGCTTATTGATTGTCCGTTCACACATGCACACAAGAGCCTGACCCTCTGTCTTTGCCTTTTTGATTCTGTTGTGGTGAGTCGCAGGACAGTATGACTGACTCAATGTGCATGTCAAACTACACAACTTGAAGTAACAACTGCAATTGAATCTCTAAGATTATGTAAATGAAATTTACTGGAAAAGTCATGTAATGTGATGGGGACTTAGTGAACTGATGCCTAGTGTAGAGGTTGGTTCCTGCCTTGTGTCCATTACTTGTGGAATAGTCATTTGAGCCCCCAACAACTCCCCATCCTAAAATTAAACTGGACAAGTCAGGAACTCGATAGGCCATTGTTTCTGTTATACATAGTTAGATGCACATTATAACGTGAGCTTTTCGCTCTTCTTTATCCAGGCTCTGAAGAGGTCATGCAGGAAAAGTGTTTGACAGTACTAGTTGTGAGCTGCTTCACCGTACATTTTATGTATTAAAACCTTTTTGCTCAAATCTCTATTTATGTCCTCCTCCTTTTAGTACAAATCAGTTTCCTTAAGGAAAGACTTTCCACAGCCTGTGGTGTTTGTGCTCTTGTGCAATTTAAAGCTCTTTGATAAGGGTCATATCATACTCTACCATTTTTGCTGTAAATGTGTAATTTTCATAGCTATTAGCACATCCTTTCAGTTACAATATATCTGGTAGACCAGGAACTTGTTTTTAAAACTTTATATGGATTTGAGTGTGAATATATGCATATGCCAAAAAAAAGTGAAAATACATACACCAAAATAATTTTATATAACCTGGTTTAGGTTCTGCTGTGTCATTAAAACACATTTAGCAATATGCTATTCTTTAGTTTTAGTCACCTGTATTTCTTTATTAAATAAAATGAAGTGGTCACAAACGCCAATATTCATAACATGTTTTCATGTCTACTTCTAGTCCTTTTGAAATTGCCAAATCCAGAGTGTGTTCTAACTTAATGTGTAGGCATGCTGGCTAAGATCAAACAAGTACAGTGAGTTCATAAATTGTCTTGCTTTCAAATCACTGCATTGTTGTGTATTTTTTTTTTCAGTTCTGCCTGGAGGGCTACATTTCTCAGCAAGTCATTTTGATCTGATCAACCTACAAAGCATCCCAGAGCTTATAGTAACGTCTGTTTCTGACCACTTTTATATGAAGAAATCCATTTGTTCTTCAGTCTTGGAGATAACAATTCCTAAATTATAGGTATGTATCACTTAGTACTCTTATAACAGCCTCTCATAATGCTTTGAATTGTGTTTTACAGCATTGCATTTTAAAAGCATACATGAAAGTTGTTTAAAACACTTTAACAATTAGCAGAATTTAGACAAATTTGAGTTAAAAAAAAAAAAAATCACAATGTTCTTCCTCAGAAATTCAACAGTGTGCTTGGATGTATGTTTTGGATCCTTTATCATGTTGAAAGAGTGGGCACAGAGAAATGGTAACATTATCTTCTTCAGCAGTGCCATGCATTTTTCATTTTTCTCCTTGTCCTTGCGACATCATACAGTTTGGATGCCATCAGTTCCAAAACGATCTACCTTTGTCTCATCACTCCAAAGCGAGTCTAAATTGTCATCATGGGCTTTGGCAAATGCTAAATGGGCTTGAGTAGTGGCTTCCTTTTTGAATGATACCCTTGTATGCCACGCCTCTGCTGTGTACGTCATATTGTGTTGCTGGAAACAGTCACTTCAGTTTGGCCTTCTACTGCATTAGCTAACTGTGCTGAACTTGCATTGCAATTTTCCTGTTTTTATTGTTAGTTTTGCTTGCCATGAACGGCTTAAATGTCTCTGAGAGCTTGCCACAAGTCACTCTTTTTGAATTTGAGTCACTTTTCTACTTGTATTACACCTGATTATCAATGCTTTACTAACTCTCTTGTAGCATTTGACTTTTTTTTTGTGTAAAGAAATCATTTTGTTGAATTTTCTGATATTTCTCTTCCATGTGGCTCTATTATTGTCAGCATTGAATGGGAGGTGATTTTAAAAGGTTAACTGAAAATTAAGCTTATGTATCTAGTGTTCACCTGTGTGATTGATTACTCATCTGTTTTTGAATTCCTGTTAATTAGCATTTTATTACGTTATTCCTAAGACTTCCATTGGGGTGTATTCATTTTTGCACTATGGTCTTAAATCATATTAAAAAAAAATCCAGTTTTGTTTTTTTTGTGCTGACAGATCTCATTTGCAACCCATAAGCCAGATTTGCTGAACTATTCTATGGTATAGGATCCTATTGCAAGTGTTAATTGTAAAGGGCGATGGGTGATTTTTCTGACAAATCTTTTGAGGAACATTCATTTATGATGGACAGTGTATATTACTGATGCCCATTTTTTGTTTTGTGTAATGGACTAATATAGACCATTAGGAAATGAACCCCCTGGGGTCTGTTATTGTGGGCATATATAACTTCAAGTCCTTCTTATTATTTTTGCTGAAGGCACTAATTGGCTTACCCTTTGTCATAAGAGTGAGTGTAATTTCACAAAATAATGTCCTAAAAAAAAAAAAATAAAACCTACTCGGAGCAGATCTGAAGAGGGGAGGGAGCAGCACAAACCTGAGTCAGGACAGCCAAGGGGTAGAAGCTATGGCAGAACTGTTTTGAATGCTACAGAACTTTCTGCAGGGTTGGAGTGGTCCTTCACAATGCTGTTGGCTGGTCAAGATCAAGGCTTTACTAAGTTGCTTGATGATTAAAAAAAAAAAAAAACACAAATAAAAGCTTCTTAATAATTTAAACACATCTTTGTAGATCTTTTCTACTCGCTTCGCTTCCTCTTTGTACTCTTTTCTGTATCTGGCTGATAAAAATAAATTCCCCTTTACCCTTCAGTCTGGTGACCTGAATTCACTGTGCTCATGGGGCTCCTTATCAGAGTTGGCAATCAATTCTTTCTAAAAAGAGTAGTTTGCTGAGAGGTTGGGTGGGGAGGACTATTAAAATACCTTAATACAATTGCGCGCACACACTCATTTTGGTTAAGTATATGCATTGTTAATTGTGAATTTAAGATGAGAGAATTCCCACCCCCAATGAACTTCCTTAAATAGATAACTTGGATAATAGATTCACAGAATAAAGTTATCTATGTTTTCCAGCTTTTTTATAATCAAAATTGTTTATTCATTACAGAATTGACAAGGGCAAAGTTTTGCTGTTTGATTTTAATTCTTTTTCAACTTGAACAGCTTTCACGTGAGTGAAAATGTATGCGAGATTATGGCTGATAAAGTTGTTGCTGGCCAATGGTTGCATAGTGTAAGAACATTGAAAACAAGACGTTAAGGAATGTAACAAACAAGATGAGACCTTCCAGCCCATAAAGTTTTTTTTTTATTTGTTTGTTTAGATAACAGCTAAGCTGTCCCAATATCTCATCCAGTGACATAAAGGTTGCCAAGGTTTCTACTTCAAGTACATGGCTCAGTAGTTTGTTCCAGATTGTTACAACACTTTGCATAAAGAAGTGCTTTCTGGCTTCGTTCCTAAATGCACTTCCCCTTAATTTCCACTGGTGACCTCGAGTATTCGATTCACTGTTAAGTTGAAGGAACCTGAAGTAGATGGGTCTACTTGATCAATGCCTTTGATTTTGAAAACCTGAATTTATAATAGACTTCTCTGCTTGAGACTAAACATGTTTAATTTTCTGAGAATGTCACAGTAGGATATGTCTTCAGGTTCTGTAATGCACTTAGTAGCCCTCCTCTGCACAGCTTCAAGTGCTGCTGTGTCTTTTTTTTTTTTTATTTGTAGTGTAGCGACCAGAACTACACACAGTACTGCAGGTGCAGTTTCACTAGTGCACTGTATTATTTTATTTTAGTGTCACTAGGATGGCGGAAGTCAGGAGACCATTCCAGTAGACAGTATCTGTTGTATGTAAAAAGTCTAGTACTTGTTTTTTAGTCCAGCTTGAACTCTGTTGTCCAAGAGAAATAAGCAAGCAGTCTTGAGAGTTTGCGTGGAGTGTGTTTGATACAAAATTATTTATAAACTGATTTGCTTCTTGTGCTATCAAGAAAACATTTTGTTTGTCACTGGCAGCGATAGCCAAACTACTTACGATATGGATTTAAAATTTTTATGTCCATATTCAAGATGGTTCAAGACAGTGTCATTCAAAATAGACAGTATTGTGATGTTCATTTAAGCCATTTGTAAGACATTGAGGATGACGTCACTTTTGAAGGTAGGAAGGTGTCTTTTTAATTTTCTTGCCCCATTTTCTTAAGGCTACACTGTTGGTAAACGTGAATCTCCCACTTTAACTTTTTCTTTCTGAAAATATATGGGTTTAGATGTTCTCACTCTGAAATCTCCAACTCTGTAAAGAGGTGTCTTTGTATGGAAACAGTCAAGCCTGAGCAAACTTACAGATCAAATGTGGATGCTGTCTTGAACAATGTGACACAATTTGTGTTAGATCAGGTTATTGCCATGTGTGTTTCCATACATCAGAGAGACAGCTGCAAACCAACAGGAAAGAAGGTTAAATCTGTGCAGAAGATGATCCAGTTGGAGTTTAGAACGGTAATGGAAACAAGAGGCCATTACAGTAAAACTATGGAAGTTTCAGTGATGTTGCCAGGTATCAAACCTATGGAGCTGGAGGGCAGTAATGCCCGCATCATTGGAATCAGAGGATGCTGGTAAACTCAACTCTATTGAGAGTTTCTGCGGAAATTGTGGCCAATTTGTATTCCCTTCCTTGTGTGACATAGATTAAAATATATCAAACATTCGTTCTTATCGGAGTCCTTCTTCAATATTTAAATTTCTGAGACACATTTAATATCGTTGTTCTTTGTGAGGTATATAAAATTGATTTGTTGTATAACAACCAGAGAATGTTTTTTCTGACTTGATTTTAGTAGCTCAGACCGGCATACACTTGTATTGACAGTAGTCTGTGAATAGGATGATTGCAATTGTACATTACCTTTTACCTGTCTTAAGTTATTACACTCCTTCAGACGTGCACTTTGCCAGCCTGAAGTAAGCAATGCAAGCTATTGCTAATTTCCAGGAAACCTGCACATTCTCTCTTTAATGGCCTTTTCCCTACGTTTTGAACTCATCAGGCTTTTCTTCTTTGTTCCTTTTTTTTTTTTTTTTTTAAAAACCTGGTTGTTTCAAGTGGCATTGACTAAAAGTGCTTGTAATTATGATATTGGTTATTGGATTTTAGAAATACATTTTTTCAGCATTAGAACACTCTAGATGAAAACAGGCCAGTTTAGCCCAACAAAGGGCACTAGTCCTATCCTCTTAATTGTTCTTAAAAAAACATAAAGTCTAGTTTTGAAAGTCCCTGAAGTTCTACTGTCTACCACATTAGTTGGTAACTTATTCCCATGTGTCTGTGAATCTCTGTGTAAAGAAAAACTTTCTAATGTTTGTGTGAAATTGAACCTTAACAAGTTTTCAGCTATGTTCTTGATGAACTCATTTTAAAGCAAGCCTTGATCCACTGTAAAATTTTAGATTTTATAATTTTATAATTTTTTTTTTTTTAATCATTTTATACATTTCAATCATGTCTTCTGTTAATCTTCTTTTACATAAAATGAAAAAGCTCATCACTTTTAAACTTTCTTCAAAATTCATCCCCTGTAGACCTGGAATGAGCCTGGTAGCTTTTCTCTGGACCTTTTGTAGTACTGCTATGTCCTTTTTGTAGCCTGAGTTCTGGGTACATGGGGAGCAGCTGCACTTATCGAGTTTGGAGAGGACAGTGTGGCTGGTGTTTTGTATTCAGTGGGCCCTCTAGTAGAAAGTCATGCCTGTTGGTTTATCCCAGTATTTTTCCATTACCACCGTGGGGTCTTTGAATAGTGGTTCTGATGAAAGGGCGGATGGCCTGTTAAGGGCACCAGCCGTGGTAAATAGGGAGGATGGCAAATCCCGGGTGCTGTTGGTAGCCTTTACATGCATGTGTGTATAGCACAACACCCAAAGATAAGGTCTAGGTTAGAAGCGAAGCCAGGTAGAAGGGGGTTACGATCTGGTTATTTTGACCTGGAATGAACTTGATCTATTTGCTCGCAGGGGCAGCTCATATATAAGAATATAAGAAATTTAACAAACAAGGTTGGGACCATTCAGTCCAGCAAGCCAGTTTTGCTTACCTAATAGCTAAGCTGTCACAATATCTCATCCAGATTCTTCTTAAAGGTTGTGCCAAGGTTTCTACTTTTACTTGGAACTATGCAATTATGAGAGTCACCATTAAGATGAAAGAACTCTGCTCATCTATTCAGCAATCTCTTTTGAGGATTTTAAATATACCTGGATTAGTTCCCCATGTAGTCTTCTCTACTGAAGATAAAATGGGTTTAATTCTCTGAGTAGGACATGTCCTTAAATGCTTAGATGCACCTGCATGCTCTTCTCTGCACAGCTCCAAGTGCTGCTGTGAATTTCCTATACCGTAGTGTCATGAACTGCTGGTTTTACTAGTGCATTATGTAGTTTTAGCATAACATTCCTTGACTTATATTCAACACTTTTTATAATATAACTTTACATTTTATTTGCTATTTTTACTGATTCTGTAGAAGGCTTAATCAATGAAAATGTTTTCAACCTAAACCCACATTTTCATTCATTTGAGTGGAGTTCAGTTGAAACAAAGTGAAGGTCAGATTCAGTTATTTTAGTCTGTACAAGGTTAAAACTGCTGTAAGGGTACTTCCATACTGTTAAATGGTTTTTCCTGCTTTGAGAGGTCAAACCAGAGTTTTAGACACAGAGTGAGGCTGTGGGATTTATTTTTTTCTTTAAATTTTGAGGGCTGACTGCATAAAGCCCTTTTAGAAAGGGATTGATTTTTAATGCAGGGTTATATTCTTTTACGAGTATGTGCCATATTGCATTTGGATTTTTTTATATTCTTTTCATGAACATTCCATGATTCATAGTTTTGCTTTTTGACTTGTGCATTGCGCATTCACACTTTTTGGCATTGCTTTTAAATGAACATTGATTTTTTTTTTTCCACAATAAATACGCCTTATTTTCTTGCTCTACCTATTATTATTTATAATAAATATCTGCCTTCATTACTGTTCCACGGACCTTCGGTCCTGATACTCTGTATCCAGGGTCGGCTTAACATATGGACACTGGCTATAGGCCCACGATGTTTCTGATGCTTATGTATGCTTCTGTTTTGCTATTAACACAGGGGCCCCAACACATTACTTTGCCCAGCGGCCTATTATGCTTTTAAGACGGCTCTGTAACATATCCCCGTGGACCTCTGAACATGACAGGGGATGAGATGTTATTGTGCCCTGTGCCTATTCAGACTTATTTACTTTCATTACTTGATCATTTACAATATATGCAAGTGTGGTAGAAAAATGTATGGGCAGAGCTCTGAGTTTCAGGGTGTTTTTGGAAATGTTTGATCTAGTGTTTTGTGAGGGGATTCCTATTACCTGTTGTATATGGGTATATTGCTGGTGGGTAAAGTTTACTCTTCCCATGAAAAATCTGTTGCTTGCCACTTAGTCTATTCAGGCTTTGGATTTAATGTCCATTGGCTGGGATTGGCTCCAGCAGACCCCCGTGACCCTGTAGTTAGGATATAGCGGGATGGATGGATGGATGAGAGTTTTAATTACCTGTTGTGCAAGATGTTTGAGGAATTCCTTAGGAATACTTTCTGTTGGCCATAGACATGCCACGATTTTGTAGTAAATGCTCCTTTGTAGTTCCCTACTGTATCTGCTAATACTAGGCAACATCAACATGAAGTGGTCACTTTCCAACAGCACAATGTAAGAACTAAAATACTTACAATGGTTTCCAGTGATTGCAATAGTTTCTGGTATGTGCTGATGGAGATGGATGGACAGAAAGTCCAACACTAATCTATTCTTGCTCTCAGGCCTCTTATTTATCACACCTAACTAAATAGATCTTTAAACTGAATGGCTACATTATTATTCTGGGTATGTATGTGCATGCCTTTCTCAATACTTTCTGAGATAACATGCCACTACCCCTCTGCCAACACATTCCTCATTTGACTTGCTAGCTTTGTAAAGTTGTTTCTGATTTAAACCTGGCCGCTTCTTTTGGTCATTGAATGCCTCTGTTAAAGTCTCCTGTTTCATAAAGTAAATAATGTATTAAGTGTGTTTAGTTGCACAAGGTGCTACAGTCATGTTTTTGTTGACAATGGTGCCGTGACATGACAGCAACAGGACAAGTGTAAATAGCACCAGCTTGATGTTTAAGATGGGATTGTTCTGTCACAGAATTCCATACTTTGGATTCTTGTCTTAAAAGAAAAAAAAAAAAACTTTCATATTGCAGTTAGGGAAAGGATTTGGAATTTCATTAGAAACTGTTCGTGGTATGTTGACTTTGATTTTTGAGTAGTTTCCAAATTAAACTAGTCTTCGTTTGTTGGTCCATCTTAAAAGGAAGAAAAAAAAAAAAACAAAGAAAAAATTGTGCCTTTTGGCAAGCCCTTTACCAGCCATTTACTATTGAGTTCTGATAGTACCTGTGTCCTCAAACAGTGTAACAACAATAAACAGCTTAATGTTTGGAGTAAACCTAATAAAACAAATAATTGTGCATTTCTGTAAATGAAAACTTAGAGAAAAATATTATTATTTAAGTTTTAATTTTATATTAATGGGCATATTAATCACAAAGAGACCACAAACTGAGGACTGAAGAACTAAATTCAGCTACACAGCGTGTGGAAAACAGAGGAAATAGGGTATACAAACAGCAGAATTTTCCAGATAGTTACGATCTTAAAATAAGTTACAAATATTCAGTATTACCTAGTTAAAATGATGATCTATATGACACTGATTTTAAACACTGTTAGCTATTTGTTTATTATTGTTTACTATTGTTTCTCCAAGTATTGTCATTGAATTTCTTCATAAAGACTCCGTAATTGTGTGTCCATACAGGGTAGGATTCAAAAGTAATGAGCCTCATTTTGTTCTGACGCGAACGTACCTCGCCGCGTGCCCCACTTGCCAGTGACGCCGGGTGTTGGCTTCACAACGCAACGAAGCTCCTACTAGGATCGGCCTTGATGGGAACCCCTGTGTGGTAGTGCATTACACGGCGGAATGGAAAGGCCGCTAGAGCAATGGTACGCGATCAAGTTCTTCGGATTGAAGGGGATCATCCACTACGAGTTTGTCCCGCAAGGACAGACCGTGAATGCTGCTTACTACTTGGAAGTTCTGAAAAGGCTGAAAAGAAGCGTCGCGCGCAAACAAAGGGACATCAAGGACAGCTGGAAGCTTCACCACGATAACGTGCCCAGCCACACCGCCTTCGTGAGCGCAACGTTCCGGTGGTCCCCCAGCCTCCCTACAGTCCAGACATGTCGCCTTCTGACTTCTTCTTGTTTCCGCGCTGAAAGGAAAACGCTTCGACTCAATCGAGGACATCCAAGCAAATGTCAAGGCAGCCCTTGCAACCATCCCGGAACAGGCCTACGTGGATGCCTTCGAGTCATGGAAAAGCCGCCTACAAAAGCATATTGATGCAGGAGGTGCCTATTTTGAAGACTATTAATTAGTTGTACCGATTTGCTCAATAAATTTGTCTTTTTGAACAAAGGCTCATTACTTTTGAATACTACCCTGTACATACTGTATATTGTATTCTTTCTAACCCATTCATTCATTTCATTTATGTAGTAGGGATAAAATGCATACCCCAGCATCACAGAAAATTTGTTGGGTGAAAAAACTCCAGGTAGGTCATCATTCCATGTTAGGGTACATTTGTGTACATACCCACACTCAGTCATATATGACCAGTCTAAATTGAAAGATGAATTCATTTAGCATGTGGGTGGATTGCCCACTCAAACATCACATGGGAACTTCCCAAGCTCGCTTTTAAATTCTGGACTTTGGTACAGCCACACTAGCCACTCTGCCACCATCCTGCTATAATTTAGGTGTATACAATAAAATAGAACTTTATATTTTAAATGTGATTATTTACTAGAGACAATTGAACTTTAAAACGCATTTTGACTGAATTGTATCAGTAGCCAGTGTAACAAAAGGTGCTATATAGGCGCCTGACCCGACACAGATGGACACGGAGGCACATACAGTGGAACCTCGGTTCACAACCATAATTCATTCCAAAACTCTGGTCGTAAACCTAGGTGGTCCTGAACCGAAGCAATTTCCCCCATAGGATTGTATGTAAATACAATTAATCCGTTCCAGACCATACGAACTGCATGTAAATATATGTAAAGATTAAGCACAAATATAGTTAATTACACCATAGAATGCACAGTGTAATAGTAAACTAATGTAAAAACATTGAATAACACTGACACAAAACACCCAGGCTCTCTGCTCAGCTACACGAGCTGGCTCGCTCGCGCGCTCTCTCTCTGTAGCACACACACAACCCCCCGTCAGCAGCATTCTCTCTCTCTCTCTCTCTCTCTCTCTCTCTCTCTCTCTCTCTCTCTCTCTCTCTCTCTCTTTGAACAAATCCGAACTTTAATTTAAAAACCAACCACAAGCAACCAAAAAACACTGCAGGAGTTCATGCTAATAGCCTTACAGCCCGATCGCTGTAAACACTTTTTTTAAAATAAGTTTTAAGCACAGGGAAAAAAGCGAACATTTGAAAAAAGAGAAAAGTAACATTGCAACAATTCACGCTACGAACTGAAAAATTTAACTTTTGAAAAATTTGTAATACAAAAACCACCAAGAAAACTAACCTTGCATGAGTCGAGTTCTGGCATGAAGTGAGGAGGAACTGGGTGGAGAGAAGGGAGAGTCTGGCTTTGCAATGGAGGGATGTTTTCCTTCAGGTGTTTTCTCTCTTGTGATTTCTTGGGTTTCTGGTGTGTTTTAGCTGGTGGGAGCAAAAGCCTCATGCAGCCATTCCAAAAACATAGTCCTTGTGACCCAACCCTTCGTGTTTGACCTCCACATTACTGGCAGTCTGGCTTTGTTTACATTGTGCTGCTTGGGTTCTCAAATTGGTAAATGAGTAAACTGGTAAACCGTTTTTCCACCTCTTCCAGCATTTGAAGCCTCTGCCTGGTTAACGCTGTAACTCCTTTTGCAACATCAGCTGCTTTAATAGATTCTTTCTGCTTTAGAATAGTCGAAATTGTAGATTTTGAATTCTTGTACTCGGTGGCAAGATCAGTAACACGAACGCCACGCTCAAACTTTTCAATATTTTTTTTTTTTTACTTCGATTTCAATTTTCTTCAAAACTTTCTTCTCACCACTCTTAACTTGCTTAGAAGCCATAGTTAACTGCAAAAACAGAGAAAATACTGTAGACACGCACGTCTGACTGAGAACAATGAACAGGGAGCGGCTCTGCTTAAACACAATAATCGGTGCGTATGAACCAGCAAGGCAGGCACGCACCCTCCCCCCCTCTCTCAGCGGCAGGCAGGCAGGCACGTGCAGCACCCTTTCACTCTAGCCCAAACCTCTCAGCAGCAGGCAGGCACATCTGACCGAGAACAATGCAACACATGGGGAAAATCATCGGCGCCCACAAACCGAAAGGGAAACTGGCTTATTCGTATACTGAGTGTGTGTTCGTGAACCAAGGAAAAAGTTTGGACATTCGTGAACCGAGGTTCCACTGTATAACAATACACAAACTTTTTATTATTCTTCACCCGTGGGCACACGCCTTCCCCGTGACCCACAGGCAATATACAGTCCACAAGCACTATTCCACCACATAGCAACAACCTTTCCTTTAACCACCACTCCTCCACAAGCGTAGTCCTCCTCCTCCCAACCCTGGCTCCTTGAGAGGTGGTGGCTGGCCCTTTTTATAACCCACCCGGAAGTGTTCAAGGTGCTTGACCACCTTGTCCTAATTGCACCTCCGGGTGGGGCTGAAGATTCGCCCAGCCAGGCTGCTGAGTCCATGCAGCTCCCCCTAGTGGCCATCTGAGCCCCCAACCAGGCTGTGGAGGACTCCATCTCCCATGGAGCCCTGCGGGTGGTTGGGGAAATCGCAGTCAGCCAGGGAGGCTGCCACCAAGCATCCCGGGGGAAGTACTGGACTGCCCATATTGGCTCCTCCAGAACATAAGCGGCAGGGGCATCCCTGCCGGGCATGGGACCCGGCTGTCCTTCACACCAGTAATACAAAGAAGTAATTTTTATGATTAATGGATCGTATACAATATTATTGTTTTTGTCCCCTTTATAAACTAAGTGTAATATCAAGTCAAGTTGGGGAGCGTGCACTGGTACAGTGTGTTGCCACACCCACTACACGACAAAACAACTCAGGATCCTGGTTTGCAACCCCCCAGGCATACACACAGTCCAGTTCCACCCTCCGGAAATGACCCTCTATCTTCCGCAGCCAGGTGTTACGTGGGTGACCCCTTGGCCTGGTCAAGCTACTCAGGTCCCCAATAATGAAGATCTTTACGAGCTGGATCACCCTCTGGGAAACGTGCCACATGGCTGTAGTGCCGTAACTGACGCACCCTCACAATGCAGGTAATGTGCCTCATCTGGGACTCCATGAGCAACTGCTCATTCGACACAAAATCAAAATAAGGGTACCAAAGGATTTTCTGGAAAGACACAGTACCAAAGTAGTCCAGTCTTCGTCTCGGGTCACTGGATGGCATCCATGTCTTGCAACCATATAGCAAGACAGGAAGCAACAAGACTCTAAAGACTTGGACCTTTGTCCTTTTGCATAGATATTGGAAGCACCACCATGACCCGTCTCCCAATCCGTCTACTGACTGCATAGGAAGAGTCACCAAAGACATGAATATCACTGCTGAGGTAAGTAAACCTCTTGACAAGGTCAACACTCTCTCTCCACAAACAGACACACTGTTGATGGTTGTGCCCAAGAGGCCATTAAAGGCCTGGATCTTGGTTTTTATCAAGACACTCGCAAGCCTAGACACTCAGACTTCTCACTCAGTCTCTCGAGTGCCCCGATCAGAGCCTCCATTGACTGCGCAAAGATCACAGCATTGTCAGCAAAGTTGAGATTCGTGAATCTTTCTTCAACAACAGATGCCCCAAGGCCACTGGACCCCACGAACTTGCCAAACACCCAGTCCATACAAGCATTGAACAGAGTAGGAGCAAGAACACACCCCTGACGAACCCCAGAATCAACTGGGAAAACCGCAGAGGTCCTGCTTCCACTCTGCCCAGCACTCACAGTACCAGTGTATAGGCCAGCCATGATATCCAGCAACCTCAAGGGGATCCCGCGAACCCTCAGTGTAATATCATAAAGTGGTAATTCGGAAAATTGTATCAGTCAAATAGATGTTGACTGTATTTATGGCAGTGTAGGCAAAGTGCACTCTGAAATTGTGCATTGTGCTAAAGGATGTATAAAGTCAGGTAATATAGATTTTTGCGTTCACATGAAATGTAAAAAGCCTGTTGAAACAAGTGACATGTTGTTGCAGCCATCTACTTGAAAACTTTCAGTAAGTTTCACAAAATGAATGCTCAAAAGTGACTACCTCAAGCCTAGTATTATGTGTAATGTTTTATAATTGTTAATTTTTTTTTTTTATTTAAAATGGAAATTTTACACTTGGATTTTTTTCACGAGAACTGTCTTTTAATTTTAGACTAAGAAATAGGTTAACAAAAAATTTTTTGTTTAGTAGTTGGTATGGAGAGAGCAAATTTCTTATGTTTTGGAGAGAGTAAATCAAACTCAAATGTCCAAGGTAAATGTGGTTGTGTCATTTTTTTTGTGGGTGTCCTTGGAAGTGAAATGTGTATGATAACTTTGCTGCTAATTCAGTTTTTGAAATTGTACTACAATATATTTTACCAGTCATTTTCTCTCTTTAGCTTTATAATTAGCCACGTGAGCAAGAAATATTTTACTTCCCTTCAAAACTAGTGCAGTCCTTCTCGCTGGTATTATAATTGCCTCCTGCTCTGATCAGACAACTTCTCAGTACTGAAATTAATGAAGGGAGTATATTTTTGTTAAACTGTTTCAATGCAGAAGCACACGTTTAGAGTTTGTTCATGTGCAAATTGTGTTCTTCCTGACTACTAGATCGCCTTCACATTGTCTATAGGTCCCCTCAAAAAGAAAATTTTAAAGTGTGAAGTGTTTCCCAATATGCAAATGGGAGAAGGATCAGGACCCAGTCTTATTTCTATCCCTCCTAATTCAAGTCTGTGATTGATTTACCACAGTGTGTAAATGTTTTACCTGTAATAATTTTAAATCTTATGAGAACCAGGTGTTCTTTGCCATCGGTAGTATTTTTGGAATACTGATGCAAGAAAAGTAACCTGGTCTTAGCAGAAGTGGCCTGCAAGGTAAACTCTTCTGGGTATTTGCCTAGTATATGAACATTAGAGAGTTCTCATGTGCCTTGTCCTTCTTTTCTGATGGCTCTATTATATATTTCTCAACTTTTTTTTTTTGATGACCCAGTTTTGACAGGATACCCTATGGTTCCCCCTGCCACTTTGCACTGGCTTAAGTGGTGTATCTTTAGAAGTGTATATGCCCTGGGAAAGTTTAGAATTGCAGCCATGCCCCTAAATGCAGCTGTTACTCTCCTTTATACAAACTGCTGAAGGAAGTCAAAAAGGGCCTCACAGTTGTCTTATAATGTTGCAGTGGGGACTTCGAACGTTGGAGGTAAAACTTACTTTACTGATGGATGCAACAAATCAAAGACTGATGTTTTTGGTGCTTTTAGGAATATAAATGTCAACAAAGCAGGTGGCCTGAATGGTATTTCGGGTTTTTTTATTGAAGTCTTTTGGAGGGGAGCTAATAACTGCTTAGTGCCATATATTTCAACAACACAAAGATTCTCGTGTTCCAATATTATAGAAGAAGTTGGTTATAGTACCAATACCAAAGAAGCTTTACCTACAGGAAAATGATTATGAACATGTTGTTTTAACATGCTATTGTAATGAAATGTGTGAAAAAGATTGTGGCCAAGAGACTGTTATATGAGGTACAAGCAGACCTAAACCCATACTGGTTTGCTTATAGCAGTCTCGGGGGTATGAATGATGCAAGTCACAGTGTTGTTCATATTTTTATAAACTATCTTAAGAATCCCAAAGCTCACATAAGGTGACTTTTGTTGATGTTTAGGTCAGCTTTGAATACTCTGCAGCCAATACTATATGTTCTTACTGTGTTACAGCAGATAATTGTCAATCCTTCTATTATTAAATGGTACTTTCTCATTTCTTGAAGACCAGTTTTGAGTCTCTGGTTGATACTACTCTTCTTTGTCATGGGTTTATAAGCTTGCTATTTCTATTTACATTATAGACAAAAGAATATACTTATCACTCAATAATCTATATTGTGGAGTTCCATGATTATACATACAAGAATTCTTGTTCTGTCTGATGAAAGCATAGTAGTGGCTACATATATAAAGCAATTGAAAAGTTTGCCCGGTGATGTGAACATCCATCCATCCTTCCATCCTCTTCCACTTATCCGAGATTGGGTCGTGGGGGCAGCAGCCCACACCCGCTGGGCGCCTTTCATCAGGGGCAATTCCATATTGGTTCCAGAGTCCAAGCCGTGCATCGAGGTGAGCCCGACTATATCTAGCCGGAACCTCTCGACCTTGCGCACTAGCTCAGGCTTCTTCCCCTTCAGAGAGGTGACATTCCACGTCCCAAGAGCCAGCTTCTGTAGCCGAGGATCGGACTGCCAAGGTCGCCGCCTTCGGCCACTACCCAACACACACTGCACCCAATCTCCTTGGCCCCTCCCATAGGTGGTGAGCCCATGGGAAGTGATGTGAACACCATTTCCTTTTTCTTAATGTTAGAAAAACTGAGTAAGTGGCATTTGACCATAGGTCTGTTGGTGATCATTTGCTGGTGCTTGTTTATGATTGTAGTGTAGCACAGGTGAAGTCATACAAGTACTTAGGGGCTCATCTAGATACTGAATTAAAATTGTGCATGTAGGTTAATGATGTCTGTGTCAAGTTGCAACAACCTCTGTATTTCCTGTGCAGACTGAAATTGTTTGGTGTAAACAAAAAAAATAGTGCTTGTCTATTTCAATTTTCTTCCCTATAGTTTCACAAAACTTTTTTGAAAGTCATATTTAAAGAAATGTGGATACACACACCAAACCGTTATTACTGCGTCATACCACCTTAACTCAGTTTGGCTCGGAACCTACACTTTGTAGAAGATGATGTATCCTCTCGTTACATAAGAAACATTGGACAACTTTAGTTTATGCCATTGTTATGCCAACACAGAGCGCAAGGCAGGAAACAAACCCCGGGCAGGGCGGCAGCCTTCCGCAGGGCACACACGCACACTGACACACCCCAAGCAAATACTAGGGACAATTTAGGATCGCCAGTGCACCTAACCTGCATGTCTTTGGACTGTGGGAGGAAACCCACGCAGACACAGGGAGAACATGCAAACTCCACGCAGGGAGGACCTGGGAAGCGAACCCGGGTCTCCTAACTGCGAGGCAGCAGCACTACCACTGCGCCACCATGCCACCCTTCATTGCAACATTTGTAACTAATTTGTAATAACGCGGTAAACTTGTTTACTACAACATTTTTAACTAAATCCTTATTGTTTTTAATAAGTCATATCAAGTTTTAAATGCAATAAAGCTAACAGCATTAACCACATTCCACCTTCCATTAAACGCTTGGTCTGATGGTATAATTGTGGCATATGTGTATCTATATTTTGGGTGCATTTCTACATTTTGGTGAATGGATTTTTAAGAATAGCCAGTATTTCTGTAAGATTTTACAAACTGAAATTCAGTTTAATGTAGTTTTTAAATAGAATTGCACATTTCACACTGACTACTGGATTATTTAAATTTTAGCACAGCGAAAACACAAAACCCCAAAATATTTGGAAAGAATATACAGTTTGTTTTTTTGTTTTGCTTGGGGGCTTGGTAATGGCTAGTGTTAAGAATTGATTTATTTGTATGGAAATAATTTCCAGAGTTTAGGTGGGTGGGTCTACCATAGATTTCCTTTATATTTGGAATTATGCATCTTGATATCACATTATAAACCCTAGAGTACAGGCATTGATAAGTTGGGTAAGGGGGAAATGTGGTGCTTAAACCAATGTGTGTCTTTATATGTGAAAAGCAGTGAAGTGATTTAAGCAATAGTCTAGTTACAGTTCTCTAGGGCAAAGTCAGATACTGCCATAATTGTGCAGTACAGCTATGCTGGCAAAAACAAATTTTAGAAATTGTGGGACCTAAATTATAGGTGGATTGAGCTCACTGAACAAACTTAAAACTAAAATTAAGTCCTGTTGAGCTAAGAGTTGTCAGTAT
This sequence comes from Polypterus senegalus, assembly GCF_016835505.1. NCBI lineage: Eukaryota > Metazoa > Chordata > Cladistia > Polypteriformes > Polypteridae > Polypterus > Polypterus senegalus. The sequence continues at coordinate 76,717,090 of NC_053169.1, read as the reverse complement.
TGCTGTGCCAGTTGCAGAATTACCACCCTCTAAAAGAATGTGTTTTTCCAAATGTAAAGGTAATCGCTCTTTTTCTTCAGCTATGCCATAAATTCATGAAAATAGTATCATTCAGTTTAATTTATAAATATTATGACCAATAGTGTCTCTTAATTATGCAGGAAGGAACATTTTAGGAATCCAAACATAGCATTCCAATTAAGTCTATTAAAAGTAACTTCATTTAAGTATTAATCTTTGGGATGAATGTTTTTCATAGATGTTATATTTATGTAGCTACCACATCAACACTAGGCTACTGTCACTTGCATACATAAAACAGTTATTTCCCTGAACATTTACTTTGTATGAGATGGGGTATTTCACAAGATTCTTCTTGATTTAGTGGGCTACATACATGATGAATTAATGCTTAATTTGACCTTTAGAATTGTTAAAATTCTAAATGATGACACTGCTACTGAAGTTTTTACATGATAGAAAATTATTCAGGAAAAGTGATTAACATCACTAATAAATAGAGTGGCATGCAGAAGTATTCAGTCCCCTTGAAAATTGTCATAATTTTCTGCATGGCAAAAGATTTGTGCACATGTTTATCCATTCAGTATTTTTAATGTGAACTGGTTTTCTGTAGCATTACATTTCTAATATCAAAATAAACCATTTTCTGTAGATCTTTGGTGGAGTTTTTCTTCTTCAGTTAAAGTTAGTGTTTGCATAAATATTCAATCCCTATACATTCTTTCTTTATTGAAAACCCTTTTGCTGCAATAACAGTCTTAATTATTTTGGACTAAGTATGTCCCAGTTTCGCACATGGTACAGGAGTGATTCCTCCCCATTCTTCTTGGCAGAATTGATAAGAGATCCTCTAGGTTGGTAGGATGGCACGTCTGGACAGCAGTTTTCAAATAGCGCCACATATTGTCAGTAGGGTAAGATCAGGTCTCTGACTTGGCCATTCCAGAACGTTCACCTTTCTTTTTTTGAGCCATTCCAGGGTTGCTTGTCCTTATGGTTAGGGTCATTGTCATGTTGAAAGGTGATTCTTCTCCTGAGCCTTAGGTACACAGCAGACTGGAATAAGTTCTACTGCAATATTCTGCCATATTTGTGTCCATCCATTGTCCCTTCTTCTCTGACAAGATTTGCAGTCCCAGCATATGAAACGCATCCCCAAAGCATGATGCTTTCACCACCATATTTCACCATATTAAATATGGTGTTTCTTGAGGCATGGGTAATGTTAGTTTTATGCTGCAAATGCCTCTTTGAAGTCTAGCCAAAAAATTCTATTTTGGTCTCGACTGAACATAAAACCTTCTCCCACATCTTAACTGCATCTTTCTCATGCTTTGTAGCAAATGCCATACTTATATGGATTTTTTTAATGATTGGCTGCTTTTTTGCTACCCTCCCGCAGAGACCCATTTTATGGGGTGCTCTTGAAATTGTGGACCCATGTTCCTTCACTTTCTGAGAATGACGGTTGGATTTTTAGTAACCTCTCTCAAAAGTCAACATCTTACTCTGATGTTTAGTTTTGAGTGATTGAACTGTTCTAGTAAGAGTCTGTGTACTGTGATGAACATTCCACTTTCTGATAATGGACCCAACATTTTAAGCACTTTGAGCTACATTATTTGTATGAAAATGTGCTATATAAATAAATATTGTTGTTGTTGTTGTTGTTATCGGGGCATTCAAACTGTTCAGTATTTTTTTGTAGCTATTTCCTGCCTTGTGCATTTTAATGACTTTGTTTGTCTCATCAGCAGAATACTCCTTTGTCTTAATTTCTGTCGTGATTGTCCAGAAAAAGACTATGACCCTTACAAAGGTTACTTTTTATATCCAGAGATTTAGAAAGGATTCGCAAGTAGTACCTAATTAAGTTTAATTATGACTGTCAAATGGCTGTCACTTCTTTGTGATTTATGATTAATTTGCCAATTGTGTAAACCTGGAACTTCCAAAGCACAGAGGTTTAAACACTTGGGCAAACATTAACTTTGGACTTTTTCTTCTTCCTGTTAAATATCTAAAGAAAATGGTTTATTTTGATTTTGTAAATGTACAGTATTTTTACAGCATAATAATTCATATTAAAATAATTAAATTGATAAATTCAAATCTTTTGTCATGTAGAAAATTATGATGACGACATATAAGGGGATTGAGTACTTTTGTATGCCACTGTTTTCCAGTATGTGTAAAGGCAGCTATTGTTTAGCTTCACTTTGGCTGCTGCTTATTTGATTAGTGCTACTCATGGCATAGTTGCCATTGTTTAGCTGTCTACTTTAGTTAAATATTTGGGCAGTACTGAACTAGTGTCACCCCATGGCTCAAGTCCTGACATGAGCCACACATAAGCAAAACAAAGGGGATTGGATTCAATATGCAAGTCCTACATCTGTCTTAAGTTAACCTAAGATAGAATGCAGACACACTCCTATTATGCAAATACAAGGCCCAGAACGACATGCAGAAGCGACTCCTGCCCCTTGCACTACTGCATCTCATTTTTTCCAAGACCATTCCTGGTACAAGCTACTTCCACACTCATCAAATTTGTTTTACTGAGTTTATTTTCTTCCACATTTGTAGTTACAAGCTATGAACAGTGACCTAACGAATATGCTTGTGGGTACAATTTCAGAATTGCATTGTTACCCAGGAGGACTTTAAATTTGAGCTTCTACCCTTTAGACTGAGAGAACCCAGTTGAAGAGATTGAACAGCTGGTGAGAATGCTCACTTGGTGCTTTCACACTGGACATGTAACAAACATCAGTAACAGGGATTATATTTCATATTTGGCATTAGGAATGCCAAAGAATCCAATAAGGCATCCAATCCGATTTAAGTTCTTGACCATCAAAAGTGAAGACACTTTTCTGCTATTGGCTTAGATGTTGACAGTACATTTTCTAAAGGCATGAATTGAAGCCTGGTTTTACGGTATATATACTGTAGTCGAGTGATGAGCTGTGGTGACTTTGGGTGGCACATTCAGGACTGATTTTTATAGGTGCCATTCATTATATCCATGTTATATTGTTAAAAACTGTTATATTTACTGCCTGGTGTTAGACTTTGTTAAAATAGTTTGGTTACCCTTTTGTTACTATTTTCAAGTACAGTAGATGATTGATACTTTTACTGACAGATTTCAAGTACTAGCACTTGTTTGCCTTTTGCGTATTACCATAGTGCTGTTGTGCTTGTGCGTGTTATTTTTTTAAGAGCTTGAAGCTGCTTCCCATTTGTTGAGGTATTTTGTGCCAGAGTTTTTAAAATGACCATACAGATTTCTTTGCAAAAAGAAATTGGACGGAGGAAAAAATTAACAACCGGCAGGTTCTGAAGTAACACTTGTCACCTTTATTGCCTGAAGCATTTGGTACATTTGTTGTAACCATGCTTGTCAAAATGGAATTTTTTGAGTGCATTTTTTTATTTTGCTGTATAAGAAACAGAGTTTCAAGAAAAGTTTTTTTTTGCTTCTCCTCAAAGTTTGGATTAGCCTTATTTTTTTAATAATGAATATTCGCCAGTTTATTTTTCTATTTTCATAAATTTCTTACACATTTTGCCTGTGCTTCGTAAAGAAAGTAAAATGTTTCCTACGAGTTAAGATGATAAGGATTAAAGGTAATGGATAACCAAGAGTTAAATAGTAACATTTTAGCTAAAGTTTGAAACTTCATTTAATCAGTCTTTTTAGACCTTTTATTTTTCACTAATATTTTCAATGCTAAATATTCTTTTTTTTCCATAGTAAACAATGTCTAAGTTTAGGCACTTCAAGCACTCATTCAATATCTGAACACTAATCTCCTTTTGCTTTGTCCAGTTTCCTTTTTAAGCATAGATTATTCTAATTTTGTTTTTTCCCCCCAATACATTTGTTCCATATTTCTAACTTGGTTGTATTTAATTCAATCAATCAAAGTTTGCCTTTTTTTTTTGTTGCTACTGTCATTATTTAAATGAGTTTGTTGTTGTTCTCTAGGTAACAAGGCGGTCAGTTCTCAGAATGGGCTAATGAGTACCTTTGTAGGGAGGCTGGAGAATTTGAAGAGTGCACAGAGAATTCATTTCATTTGTGTTTAGAGTGTGAGTGAGTTACAGCAAGGTATGTGGTTTTAATTAATCTAATTTAAGCAACCAAATTGTTGGCCTAGAATATTTTTCAGCATTGGTATTTCTACATTGTTTGCTTTTAATGTTTAAAATTTTGTGAAAGAGAAGTTTTGAATTATTTAAACAATTACATAATTTACATAATTTACTTTTTTATATTGACTGAATTGTGAGTCACTGAGTCATGGTGACCTTTTGTCAAAACCGTTAAATATATAAAGAACATTTGTTTACATTCAATTTTATAGACAACTGGAAAGTGCTGCATTTGTCAACCCAGTGGATGATAATGTGTGTGCTTTGCTTTGGCTCTGTGATGCACGTAGTTGTTGATTGATGGTCATGTTTGGTTCTGATGGACAGGATGTAAGTCAAGCTGGTATATGTATAGAACTGTATAATAAGTCCTTATTATTTATTTTAGATCCTTTTTTTTAATCATCATTCTTAGCGCATTGTGTAGATTTTGTATAATTTTTAAATTATTTTTATTTTATTATTTTGTTTCATTATTACTGTTGCTTAGATGGGTGCCAAATCTTTAACAGCCTCTCCCAGTGTTCATTGTGTTAACTGTGAGAGGAGCAATTGTACCGGTAGAGTCTGAGCTCTCAAGTTTTCTGTTTTAACTTTTCAGCCTGTTAATAATAAACATTAATAGATAGATAATGTGTGGTTTCATTACCCCTCTTTGGTGGTTCACACAAAGCACCATATTGTGAGTCACAACACAGACCTTTGGAGATTAACCAGAGCCAAAGCTCAGTACAGTCTGTGCAGTGAAGACTGGTTATAATGGGATAACTTAAAGTCACATACAATTGCATTCGCTTTCTTTCCTCTCTCATTCTGATTGATCACCTTCATTTTTGTGTTAAGATCAATTGCCTTTTTTCCTGTAATTGTAAGACAAATGTAACTGAACATAGTCAAAACGCTGCAGGTAATAAACTTGATTGAGATGAATGAGTCCCAACATACAGAGCTGGCATGGTGAAAACTATTGTTTGTGACGCAGTAGTGGTCGTAAGTCTAATGGTTAGTCGACGACTACCTATAATATGTGCTGGTTTCAGCCTCCTCAGTGTCAGGAGAAAAAAATCTTTTATAGGTTGTTGTAATGATGCCGTTCTGTATGGATTTAGGTCACGAATATATCGATGAGAACCAGTTAAGAACTGAGAGCAACCTCAGAATATTGAGTGGTGTTGTCTTTTCCTTAGCTGTTAACAAATCACACACACATTTCTGACTGTCTATTTTTTCAAGCTTGTTTTATGCAGTAAATGGTTGTGAGGTAACTGCCATTTCTAGCGACATCTAGTGTTAGTTGGGAATTTACCTGTGTTAAAATTCCAGTCAGTCATTTGCCACTGTCTGAAATTTTGTACTGGCATTATTTTCAGTTAACTTAAGTGCACATATTTAATAGTGGAAGCAAAAATAGACATTCTTTGAGAATAATAATGTTATACAGACAGTAATTTTAGAATATAAAAAAAAATAATCAAAATTCTAACATTATTACATCAGGTGCACATTTAATGGTAATTATGAAGGTTATTAAGGATACTTAGATGCATAACATTTAATTTACAAAAACTGATATTTGGGATATTGGATAGACTTGTGGCACTGAAAATCTGTTTAATTTCAGAGTAGCCACGTGATGTTAAACACATCACTTTTGCACTTAAGGATATGGCCATTTCTTTCCATCATGTAACACATCAGCATCATGAAGAGAGATGATTGCACAGATGTTTTTAAATGTCATTTCTGTTCTTCAAAGGCTCTGCTGTTATTTTCTCTGACTCGCAATATAGTCCTCCACTACTTCACTCTTGCTCTGTATCCAAACTCTTCTTTGAGTGGAAGAGGTGGAGAACAGCATGGAGGAAAATGCCAAGGCACATCATGCGATACTTCACTGGATAACTGTATTTAGAATGTGAGTCCTGCTTCTGAAACAGAGCAAATTGAAGAGCGTCCGTAGTGAATAGAACCAAACTTGTTAGGACCCATGTTTACACCTTATCCCCACATCACTACATTGAAAATGGATGCACAGTTTGTAAATGCTATATCTAGATTATTTAATGTAAAATCAAAGACATTAGATTGAATTTCTTCACTGATTCTGATTTGGGCATCAAGACCTAGTAGTTTTAAATGTGATCATTTTTTGAGCACGAACTTAAAATTTTATTTTGGAATGAGTTAAGAGGAGCTCATTTCATCATCTTTGTATCCAAGCCACAGATCTAGAGACAACCACTTGGTTTGTAGCTTGTCTTGATTTTTACTTCCCAATTGTTGCCGGTACTACCTGTGTGGACACCACATGAGGTTTCCTTTCACATCCAAGTGATGCATTATTATAAGAAAAGGTGGGCTCCACTCTTGCACACTTCAAAAAAAGATTGGATCTGACTTGCACAGAATATTGTCAAAATAGGCATCTGATCCAACAGCAGCACTAAATTGAATTTAAAGATACAGAAAATGGATGAATGGACTGATAAATGTAGTCTTGTCCATTTCATTTAGAAGACGCGTACAAAGACACTGTTCCCAACTCTGGGGGTATGTGTTATGTTTTTATTGAAATCAAATAATCCTGCTGTCATTTTTAATTTCCACATTTAGCTATAAGACAGTTGAAGCAAAAACAGGTGGTGACTTGGTTACATCATATTGTTTTAAATGCATCCACAAATAGTGTATTTTGATTCCTGATCTGGCACCATAAATAATGGGGAAAAATTGGCAATAATGAATTCCTGTATATTTTGTTGAATTGTCATGCTTAATTAAGTGAAATTGTGCAGGATTTTAAATATTCAAGATTTATTTAATATTGTCTTGATTTGCAAGCCTTGGACATTTTGGTTCTTTAACCAGTACTTCTCCCTCCTTTTTTTTTTTCTCTCTGTCGTTCACATAAGAACACCAGTGAGACCATGTTGGCTGGGTAGCTGCTGGTTCCATTATCATTTTTGTTACATTATTAATGAAAGTTGATTAAGAAAACAAGAAGCAAACAAATAAAAGGAATATAATTGTTAGGCCAGTTGATCTAATGTCCACACCTACCTCTCTTTTATATGAATCTGTATGTGTTCCACAAATGAAATATTGGAACATACTACATATTGCATTGTAACGATGGATGGATGGATGATCTTATAAGTACTTCTTCCTCAGTATGATTATTTAACCTTAAATTTTGTAAAACTTGAGTTTTGAGTGTTCATCAGGAAACTACTAAAGTTAATGGATAATACAAAAGAATTGTTTTACAGCAAAGCAGTAAAATCATAGACTATACTTTAAAAAAAAAAAAATGCAGCTGCTGGGCAGTCGATAGTGCTGTATGTGCAGAGCCCAATCTGATACTTTGCAGCAATGGGATTGCCATTCAAAGAAAACCATACAGGACTATATGAAAATGACTTTTTTCTTTATAGTTGGTGCAGAATTACATTACAGTACAGCAGTGTTTCTTAACCTTTCTGGTGTCATGACCTATTTATTCATATGGTAAGTTCACAACGCACTACCATTATAAACCATAGCAACTCTCACAACCTGGGACTTGTGAAACACTGACATACAAAAGACCTTAATTTTTAGTTACATGTCATTGTTTTAAGCGAGCCAATAGCCAAGTAAGGTGCAACCGGCATGTACAGTTTTATTGGCTGTGGCAGTTATAAAGAATAATGTTTCAGCCCCTAAAAAGGCTCTTGAAAGTGTTTTTTTTTTAAGCCAATAAAATAACAAAATGAAATTAGAAATATAGGAAGTTATTTTTCCATTGTAATTTATTAAAAAGGAAGCCAGCTTTTGATTGCTGAGGTGAATATTTAATGTTTCTAGTATAAAAGGAGATACTTTTATTGTGCTGGAGAAGTATTGAAAAATCTGTTCTTAGTGCAACTACACACCAAAGAAAAGAAGTGTGAGATAGAAAATATGCCTCTAAATGAGTTGTGAGGTCCTGTGATGATATAACCTAATAATTGGTATTTTTGGCATGGGCAACAAAGACCTGTGAGAGAAATGAGGTCAGTGTGGGCGAAGCCATCCCCAGAAGCTGTGCAGAGGGTCTGTGTGCATGCACGTTTGTGTTTGATCAAGCACTTAAAGAGCAGAACATATAAGATCTGCTTAAATGCATTGGCATGGGTGTATGGCTGTTTGTAAACCCGGGAAGGATCCTGGCTTGGATCAACTCGCAGACTTTTGGGAAAGTGAGTGCAGAGACTGGTGTGGCACAGAGGACGTAGCATGAATGTGTAGGCAAGAGATTTGTATGAAAAGAACACAGGAATAGTATGGAAGGAACATCAGCTGCAGCATTGACCTCCAGCAAACTTCATGTGAGGGAGCGAGGGAGAGGCATTGCCTATCACAGTGTATTATGCAGCCAGCACCAATGATGACAAAACTTCTGAGGAATATTGTTGTTAATTTTTTTTTTTTTAACGTTGTACTTTTTGACCATATGTTGGTCAAAGGACAGCATTAAAAGATCTCGATGTCAACATCAAATTCAATTAAATGACAAGATTGACAACTACTCCAAAATCCAGAACACTGCAGGCTTAGTGGAGCCCAGCACAAAGAAAATTTCACATGCTTCAAAAATATTTTTCTAAATAAGAATTTGTATTGTGCATACCGTAGTAAACTGGAAAACTTTATGACGAGCATGATGAGTTTACTGTAAGAGTGTTGACAAATTGCATTAAATTACTGAAGTGAATTTACTATTTATTTTATTTTTACACAGCAGCACCCTCTCATGGGAAAAGTAAGGCATTGCTCAAATTGCCCTTGGTGTAGAAGCCCAGCTGAACATTAACCATTTAAAATTATAAAAAGGAAGATTGTGAAAGTATTTGACCAAAAACAGATAATTTAAAATAGGACATTTTTGTATATCACCATAACAGTGCTGAACTTTACATGAAGTAAAACAGAAAACCATTATTTTACATGTGAATATCAATTTTTGCCATTAAAAAAACTTTTTTTTTTTTTTTAAACACATTTGTATAATGAAATTTGATCTGCTAGTCCAGCTCTACAGCCAGGTTTTTGCTGAACAGTATGAGGCTAGCAAACGTTTGAAATAACATTTCACCACATACTATACCTTTTTGTTTTCACAGTAGGATTTAGCATTGTAATACCCACTTCACAGCTTTTCAAGTAAGGAGGTTGTCTGTCAGCTTATTTTCCAAGATATGAAAGAAACATACATGCCAGTTCTTTGAATTAGATGCATACAGCACCTTTTACCCACCACTGACCTTAAGGATGGCCACCATCTTGGTTAAAAATCAAGCGGTGCTATGCAGCCACATTCTGAATGGTGTAGAGTCTTGCGGTTGAAACATTTCTGGCACAAGGTATATTTTCCTTTTTTCAAACAGACCACATAATGTGAGTCGATGAGCTACAGAAAGTGCATCACTGTCTATCTTTGATTGTAAGAAGCTCAAAATGCATGTGCAAAAATTACATTAAAAAAAAAGCAGTCTCCTTTTTTGCAATAAGTAATGTCCATATGGTAAAATCAGTAGTGTTTCTGCATGGCCCATGGAAACGGCCAAACCTGGAACATGTTTAACTGTCAACTTTGTTTTTTTTCATCAAATTTTCAGTGTATGTTTTTTGCTACAGAAAAATCTTGCTATTGATAGACCTTATGTTTTTTATGCAATTGTATTTACACTAGGTGCTGCAAGCCTTTTTCCTGCTGAAGGAGCTAGATCTGTTGTCCCTGCAGTGTCCTAGATTTGGCCTTGGGTGAGTGTGCATGTGCAACTAGCCTGAACGTTTCAGGCCAGAACCTCTTAATCTCGACATTAAAACGAGACCTTCCTTTATTCAAATTGTGTGCCAGTTACCATTTGTGAATGCATTGAGCAAAACTCATTACACCGGAACTGATCTGCATCTTGATCTTCATCTGGCACTAAAGAGGACCACCTGATGGCAGTAAATAAAAAATAAATAAATAAAAACGCCACCAATAAAGCTTTTGTTGTACTCCTTTTTCTTTGTGGAGGGGGAGGCCTGTTTCAGAAAAGCAAGTGCTGCTTGCCATTTACATACGTGTATAGTAAAATTTATGAGCATGGCTATACATTTAAAAGTGTTTACAGAGAATTATTTGTCTGAGCCAATAATGAAATGCTTAAAGCATTTCTTAGGAACTGAGGTGACCAGGACTGGCATTAAGTGATTTTATATTGCTTGGCTTGAAAACTTCAGGAACTGGGACAATAATTGTGTGTGGGTTTTTTTTTCTAAACCTCATGGACGAGGAAAAGAGCAAATAAAGAAAACGGGAATAGAAATGTTTGGAGCTCATCAGGCCTCACTAACTTTAATAGTGATTTCATGAGTTCAACTCTTCTGAGTCCCCTCACAAAATAAATGCTGCAGGTTTTTTCACAGCAACTCTTTTCCATTTTTGGATGCTGAAATTATTGGTTTTATATTTGGTTCAAATTCCACTTAATTTACTGTTAAAGAGCTGTTTGGTCAATGTTTGATAGAAAGTTAACTTTTTTCACACCAAGTTATGTGATAGATATCATACCTTTCCAGGCAGGCTTGCCTTTGTTTAAATATTAAAACATTTCTTGGCTTTTACACTATAAGCCATTTTATTGTTCATTCTTGTCTGCATAGTAAAATTTTCTTAACCCTAATTTTCTATACCTTATTGTTTCTAAAAGCAATTTACTCCCCCTCAAAAAGAAGTTTTCAGTATATTCACAAATCCAGGGCTGTGCTTGTACATGCACCTTTTTACTTAAGAAACACTGTGTATAGTGAAGCATAGTTGGCCTCATCCAGCATCTGAAGATTTCAACACATCTAAGAAAATACCACTGTGGCTCATCTGTGTTGTTACCTTTCCAGTTCTATGTGTTCCTTAAAGCTGGTTTTTCTTGCTTCAGTTTGCATTTTGAATCATTAGTTTCAATGACTATTGTGATTATATTTCCAGTTTCTATGTGGTTTCATAAACCCTTTAAGCTGCACCTGCTCAATCAACAAAGAGTGGAATGTAAACTATCACTGCAGAAATTTGGTTAAAGTCATTTGCAGTCTGGCATGACAATAGTACTTCAGCATTCTTAGGGCAAACGTGTTACTGTATATGATGAAAGTATTTTCATGGCATCTTTTGTTGACGTACTGAAGCCTGCTACGTCATCTTTCTAGAAGAAGAACCTCATTGTGTCTTGTGTAATAGCTTTAAGGAGGGCTTTATTTCAGCAAGTTGGCCTAATAGTAGTTTAATAGTTCTGGTCACAAACCTGCAGTATGGTTTCCAACATCACAATAAATTTTGTAGACTAGCAATAAAATAAATGTTACATATTTTTCTTTTTTTTTTTAATCAACTGACTCACACCCAATAAATGTACAAAACCAAACAAATTAAATTTAACGAAAAAAAATCCCACAAAAGAGAGCAGTTCACTTAGAGGTCCACTGCTGTGTGGCAGCTGACAATGATATCTGCGGTGGTTAATTTAATGAGAAGGGAAAATATAACTTCAAAGTACAGAAAAAGCATCCAGTGTCTAACTATATACAAATTCACACAGATCTGAGTAATTAGTTTTGTTCGAACTATACTTCCCCATTAAACCATGTAGTTAACTGGTTTTCTTAAAATTATGTTTTCACATATCCTATTTTCTATCAATTTTTGTAGTGGATTAAGAATTTGATTAAGCTTTTAAAGTACAAGCTGTGCATATAACAGTTCCACCAATCCCAATAATTTAGCTTGCTTGGCTTACTTTTATGTTGCATTTTTGCTTTATAGTGACTGTATTCCTAAAATTCCATCAAACCAAAGGTCAGAACACACTATGAAACAGATTAAAATGTTCAGTTTGTGTAAGAAAATATATTCCTGAGATTTTTAAATCTGTAGTCTGAGTACTTAAAATACAGTTTTGCTCATGCTGAAATCCCAATTTTCTAGAACATAACCCAGTCAACTAATTTTCTAGTAATTTTAGTGTTTGTGACTGCTGTGACTACTGCATCTTTTTAAAATTCTAAATTCTGTGATCATCAGCAGTGCTAAAGTGGGCTGGTACACACCTAGGATTTTGCCATTTAAAGTACTGTGAATGGTTCATGCGTATTGACAGTGTTTATATCGAAAGTGTTACTACTTAACAACCACTTGGTACTATAATGTCTCAGTTGTTTAATTGCCTTGGGTGCTGCCATCTGAAGTTCGATCCCTGCAAGAGGAGGCAAAAGTGCGTATACCTGATGAGCCCCAATTAGGGCATAACACACGTGTAATCTTTGTATTATTTGGCATGTACTATATAATGGATCTCCATTATCAGGACTTTTAACTGATCTGGTTATGCGGCGGTTTGAAAGCGTGGCTCTGACCCAGTTCAGACCTAAACTCTAGATATGCTACACCGACTACACATTTGTCATATTAAAAAGTAACCAGCTGAATTCATTCTACAGCTAAATCAACTCACCATTGCCCGCAATCCAGTTCACGATGGAAAAGAAATGAATCGACACATCAGTTTCCTTGACATTTCCATTAAAACAGGTAACCAGTTTAATTACAAGTGTTTATCAGAAGGAATGTTATGCAAACAAAATACACTTTTCTAGCAACCACCCTTCATCACATAATCAGAGTTGTGTTAGACCTTTGATGAAAAGGAATAACACCCATTGTAGAATGAAAGACAATCTTTTTCATCTGATCATGTCAAACGGCTACCCCAAGACATTTGTTAAACAATGCCTATATAGGAGATGCCCCAGACCTCCAAAAACAGCCGACTCCAACTTGGTCACTTACCAAACTCTCCCTTATTATTGTGGCATATTAGAAAGTGCAGCACATGTCCTGTCCAGATCTGGGATCAAGATAGTGCACAACCAGCAAACACCTTACAGGCTGTCCTTTTTAATGCCAAAAGTAAAAAATCGACCACAGAGACAACAAATGCAGTTTACAGCATTCCATGTATTGCATACCTGGTGGAATACGTAGGATGGACATCTAAAAGACTTGCAACATGTATACAGGAACATCGCAATGCCATCAAAAGGAAAGACCCACGGTCTCCCAATTTACACACACATACAGTCTTATTAAAAAGTTAATTCTTTGGATTTTTGTTTATCATTGGCTGAGCTTTGAAAGTAGCAACTTTTCTTTTAATATATGACATGGCTTATGGAAACATAAGTATTTCAGCAGTGACATTAAGTTTATTGGATTAATAGAAAATATGCATCATAACAAAATTAGACCGGTGCATAAATTTGGGCACCCCGACAGAGATATTACATCAATACTTAGTTGAGCCTCCTTTTGCAAATATAACAGCCTCTAGATGCCTCCTATAGCCTTTGGTGAGTGCCTGGATGGAGGTATTTTTGACCATTCTTCCATATAAAATCTCTCCAGTTCAGTTCAATTTGATGGCTGCCGAGCATGGACAGCCTGCTTCAAATCATCCCATAGATTTTCAATGATATTCAAGTCATGGGACTGTAACGGCCATTCCAGAACATTGTACTTCTCCCTCTTCATGAATGCCTTTGTAGATTTTGAACTGTGTTTTGGTTCATTGTCTTGTTGGAATATCCAACCCCAGCGTAACTTCAACTTTGTAACTGATGCCTGAACATTATCATGATGAATTTGTTGATATTGGGTTGAATTCATCCGACCCTCGACTTTAACAAGGGCCCCAGTCCCTGACTAGCCACAGAGCCCCACAGCATGATAGAACCTCCACCAAATTTGACAGTAAGTAGCAGGTGTGTTTTTTTTGGAATGCGGTGTTCTTCTTCCGCCATGCAAAGCACTTTTTGTTATGACCAAATAACTCAATTTTTGTCTCATCAGTCCAAAGCACTTTGTACCAGAATGAATTTGGCTTGTCTAAATGAGCATTTGCATAGAAAAAGTAACTCTGTTTGTGGTGTGAGTGCAGAAAGGGCTTCATTCTCATCACCCTGCCATACAGATGTTTTGTGCAAATTGTGCTGAATTGTAGAACGATTTACAGATACACCATCTGCAGCAAGGTGTTTTTGCAGGTCTTTGGAGGTGACTTGTGGGTTGTCTGTAACCATTCTCGCAATCCTGCGCATATGCCGCTCCTGTATTTTTCTTGGCCTGCCAGACCTGAGTTTAACAGCAACTGTGCCCGTGGCCTTCCAATTCCTGATTACATTCCTTACAGTTGAAACTGACAGTTTAAACCTCTGAGAGAGCTTTTTGTGGCCTTCCCTTAATCCATTAACTGAACAATCTTTGTTTTCAGATCTTTTGAGAGTTGCTTTGAGCATCCCATGCTGTCACTCTTCAGACGAGAGTCAAAGGGAAGCACAACTTGCAATTTACCACCTTAAATATCTTTTCTCATGATTGGACAAACCTGTCTATGAAGCTCAAGGCTTAACGAGCTAATCCAACCAGTTTGGTGTTGCAAGTAATCAGTATTGAGCAGTTACACGCGTTCAAATCAGCAAAATTTCAAGGGTACCCAAATTTTCGCACAGCCAGTTTTTCACATTTGGTTTAATTTCATACAACTAAATACTGCTTCACTAAAAATCTTTGTTTGTAAAACACCCCAGTACTCAGATGTTCCTAGGAAATGAAAGACATACCACTGTTATTTTTTTTGTTGAAAGTAGAGTAAATTATAATGCAGGCTGAGAGGGGTTCCCAAACTTTTTCATATGACTGTAGGTTCCACCAGATAGATGTTTAACTGGGACACTGTGAAAGTAAAATTCAGGGCCTGTACTAAGAGTGCCAAAGAGCTGGCTGAATCTTGGGCTCTCTTAAGAAAACACCATTAACAGGAACTTGGACTTGAAACCAGCATATGCAGGCTTAAAAAGAACAACATCCAAATAATAAAAAAGACTTTATGACCACCACCTTCCAAACCCCACCTTATTAATCCTCTCCCACCCTTCACTTTCTCTGTATTGCCTGTGATTCCTGTATGTCTGATCATTTTCCTCTGACGATGAAGCCTGGTAGGTTGTCAGAAGCTTAGGAATAAAAAAACTATTTTAAGATACATGACTCATTTTCTTATGTTTCTCCAATGGGGTAAACCCCAAAACTACCAGCACTAGGAGTACCACTTCATCTTCATTTTTAATACTTCATCCAATGACTATCATTTTGTTTTTCTGGGCAACTGCCTCCTAAAATTTTAGAGACTTGTTTATTAAAATTGATTTTAAAAGAGCGTGCGTCTACAAAAATATGTATGCAAAGTTTACAATACTGAGTAGAGGAAACTTTTTCTTAGTTATTTGTTACAGTGAGCAATTTTATAACAAGTAAAATCGACTTTCTAGTGTGTCATTAATTTTAGTAGTTGTTGATTCTGGTACATCTGAGTTTCCACAACTATTTTTAGTATTATGTCAATGAATAAAGAATCTTTATGTGGTGTGTTTTATTTTTACCCTAAATTAGAAACATAAGTAGCATGAACTTTAGAGGGGAACCTGAGTTGCTGGTTATAGTTCTTTTGCTTTTTGCCACTGGAACATAAGGTGTTAGCCAAGTGACACTTTTTATGTTGCTTTTATTTTCCACAACTACATATGATAATCAGGTTAAATCACTTGTGAATTTAAGAGATTTGGCAGAGGCAGCAAAACATCTTGTCTTGGAAGCATATGAGGACTTTTGTTATTTGAACCTTATTGTGTATCTGTTTACTTGGAAACGGTGCTAATCAACTGAATTTCTATTCAGAAACACTATAGTATTGTTTTGGTTTTTAAAACTCCAATCACAAATTGATCAACCTTAATAATATAATGACTGTTTATGTGTTGTCATTTTGCTAAGAGCATGTAATTTCTTTCAATAGAATAACATGTACAATCAAAGTTAAATGTGTACAAGAACTTGTCCTGCCTATTACCTAACTAGTATTAAATTAATTTATAATTACATTTTATAATAAGTGACAGGTGGCCAGTACCCTTTGGAAGTGTACAGAACAAAACATGATACACCTCACCGAAGTAACAGCAAAAAAAAAATCAGTCTTGATTGCAGTGCTTGTTGAAAAAGTGTTCTTTAGCTGCTGACTCGTATTTACTGTTGAGACGATAAAACACATTTTATAATGTATATTTTTGTACCACTTCCAATGTGATTAAAGCACCACCATCAAGTGTGTTAAACTGATCAGTTTGTTTTGCAATAAACCTACATACACTTATTTCAGTGCTCTAAATTCTTCTGACATTACTGAATATTCCTTTGATACAGACTAAGCAAGTTCTAATACAACAGAATAAAATTGTAGTGCCAATTAACCAATATGTGAATCTGAGATCCTTTACAAAATGTTTAGATTAACCTTATTGTGTTCCATAATGTGCATTACCGTAAATCCCATTATATAAGCCGAGAATTTCGTCCTAGATTTTTGGCTTGGAGTTTGGGGGTCGGTTTATACAACGGGTATCGTTTCAGATTCAAGATTTCCAGAGCAATGCCGGTTTTGCCAATGAATACGGAAGTAAATAATGACGAAACCACAGAGCCATCTTTCAGATGAAGAAGTAACTTTGCATGCCGGTACTTTAAATTAAATAAAGAATTTATTCAAAAAAGTGTGTTAGTTGTTGATTTTATTAATAAAATTTATAATAAATTATCAGGAAGTTTAAAATAAAAATTTTTGTTTTGATTTACAGCCAACATCTTGTGTTACGACCCGAATGCGGTCATGTGTATCCGCTTGCGAGATTGTAAACAAACAAACGATAGCATTAGTAGCGTCAGTCGGAGCCCAGATACATGTGTTTGTGGATGTAATTTCGGTCATTGCAGTGATTTACCTATATATATATATATATATATATATATATATATTCATTAAGACCATGCAAGCAAGACACATAATTGCAAAGGAAGGAAGAGAAGGTAAAGAAAGCGATCACAATCAAAACGAAAATGGAAATTGTGTGGAAATATGAGAGTGCTGTTTGTGTGACCAATCTCGCTAATATGTACAGCATGTCAAAATCCACCATCTCGACAATTTTACAAAGAAAAGATTTGCATAAGGAGGCTCCTTCTAAACAATAACCACCTTCCGTTTCATTCTCCTCCTCCTCCCTTCCTGCAGCCCAAAGATGTCAAATTAAATAGTGAGTACAGTATGAAATTGTTGTTTCTAGAATAGAATGCCTTTTATTGTCACTATACACATCTACAATGAGATTAAAAGCAGCTCCTTCAGTGCAGAAAAAAGTTCTGTATAGGGCTTGTATGGTTGTTTTTTTAGCCTTAGCATAACGCCGGATCTGCCGCCCTGCTTCTGCTTGCTTTCCCTCCTCCATCTGTGTTGTCTCCTATACCCGACAACAATCCCCGGAGACACCGCTGGTCTCGCTATGTTGTCTGGGATGTTGTGCGTGTGATGAAAACACTCGAAACAGATGTCTGGCTCTGGACACCAATGTCTGTAAGGTTCTGACGGGTGTAGCGGATGTTCGCCGAACTGATCGTGCACAAACAAGGAAAAAAAAAACTACAAAAACAACAAAAAAGTGCACTGAAAAGGAGAGCCCTGAGCCACTGCGACCATGTGCGCCGCCATGCTCCTAGCTTAATCTAGCCTACTTCTGGAAGGCTAGGCACTTTTTATAACTTTTTGGTTAGTACATTAGAAAATTTATTGGTGTTTTGGTAGTACTAGGTTGTTGTATCGTGTTAGCCATTATGAATGTAGAGAAAAGCCAAGCAAAATGGTGTTTTGGTAAATTAATGCACATTATACAACCCTTTTTTATTATGAAAAGGTTAAGTAAGTGTTGCAGTGGGAGGTTCGGAACGCATTATGGGTTAGCCTTCGCGAACGAATTAATTTCGTAAGTCAAGGGTCCACTGTATTGCGTATTTAAGTTAATCAAATTTATAACGAGTCTCCGGAAATCCACCCGCCGATGTACAGTATTTGCGTATATAGTTTCAACACAGAGGTTTCATTTTACCAAACTTCTCCGCAATCACTTCCTGGTTTCCATCAAAAATGCCAGCAGTCTCAAATTCTCGCAATTAAACATGATAAATATACCTGAAGAGACACTTTTAAGGAAATTTAGAAAGTTTTGCTTGGAGAAGGGGGTCGGCTTAAATACCGGTCATCGGCAAATACATGTAATTTAGAAGATGGAGAAGGGGGTCGGCTAATATACAGAGTCGGCTTATATTCCGGGATCTACGGTAGATGCGTTTATTTATCATTTTACTGGTGCATAGATTTTAATTCTAACACCATAAAAGATATGTAAATATTATAATCCTTCAATGAAAGATAATAGAAACTGTAGTGGTGCAGTGTGAAAGTCCAAAATGAAATAAATGTTTTATTGGGGGAAAGAAAAAAGACAAATGCCTGGAAAACATACAAACATGAACTAATGCCAACATGTTGTGAAACATTAAATCAAAAGGCTGAAAAGAAATACATTTGATGATGGGCCTGGATAAAAATATTGGTTTTCTGATTAATTAATATTTTTGGTTTCTATTATTCAATATTGATTCTTAAAGTCTCAAGATCAATTTCATGAATCTCAATCCTGCTCAATTAATATTTGTAGATTTTTGCTTATCTTCGTTTTTGACGTTCGATCCAGTAGATGTTGCTAATGCACCTCTTAAGGTTTTCTATGGGGAAAAAGCTCTTTACATTCTAATCAGTGCTTTGACACTTAAATCATTTGTGTGGACTTCGGATTCAAACGGTGCATCAGTAAAGAACATCCGGAAAAAAGCAAATCCATATGTAAGCTGTGCAACTCAGAAGTTAAGTACTGTTGTAACACAGCAAATTTGAGAAATCAAATGGATAGCTCCAAGCTTCCAATCAGTTTGCCTTGTGCCCAAACAATAAATCTATTGGTGTTAATTTTCATAAAATCTAAGATGAAAAATACTTGTCAATGTCATTTTTTTTTTCTGTGACGAAAACATAACAAAAACTAAACAAATGTGCATTTAATGATGAAAAGGAAGCTTTTAAAATCATTGTTGACGAAAAATAAAATGAAAATATTACAAACAGATAACTGGGAGCAATCTCTATTACACATGACATGGCCCTCCTTCAAACACAGAGTATGAATGCAGTGGTGCAATTTTTAAAAACTACACTTGTAATTGGATAACACTAGTTTGGGTGCCATCAGGAAATCATCACGTCGGCCAGAATCCTGCTCCGCTATAAAGAGCCAACAGACGCACATACAAACACACACCGGGTTTTGTTATTGTCATTTTTATCCGTTAATGAGTTACTTTAAATAGATTTGTGCAGCTTTAAGCGAGCAATCAGATGCGCTCAACCTCAGATGTGAGCTGTTACTGTTTAGCTTGTAGCGTTCTGCATTAATTACGGCAGATGAAATGACGGGGGTGTTTTAATCACTTTTAGTACAGTGTCCCACACAGACCCGATAAATGGACTTAAGCTTCGCAATCATTTCTTGATTATAATGAACACATCTACACATATTCATCTATGCATCCATACATTTTGTATCTAGTGAGTACAGTTCAGGGTTGCACACATACAGGCACAGTGGGTGTGACGACAACAACAGTTACAGCTAGAGGCGAGTTTTAAGCAAAGTGTCTATTTGGCTTCTCTACATGATCGATGAAAAGAGCTGCTCTATTTGTTAATACTAATGTCACATATTAGAATGATATGTTAGTGAATGAAAGTGCAATCTCTCAGTTATGATAAATTGACTACAGGTAAGTTTTGTTATTCTGGATTTGTACACTGGCTAAGCAATAACACTTTGGAAAGAGCACAGCAAAGGCTCATTTACAAGAGTTCTGAAATATTGGATTAATGTAAAATATTTGACTCCTCCTTTAAATGTTGTTCTTTTAGTGAGTTTAACAAGCGAACGATGTAAATATAAATCTTACAATAGCAAATGTTGCAAACCGTTATTCTCTGACAGATGACTTAAAAAGTTTTTTTTTGTTACAAAAACAGCTTTTAAAGGTTTGTGTAAATGCAAGTATCCTAAATTATTTAGGAATTCACTAATTCAACAATATAGATATAATAATAGTCGCATTTTTATTTTTAGTATTATTTATTTTAATTTGTGCTGCTTGGTCCTGCCTTTTAAATCTTATAGCAGCATAACTAAGGCATATCTAAGGCCAGAAATCTGTGATGACAGACCAGAACTGCCTTTATCTCACCAAGATCTTTTAGAATAAATCCTTTCTACAGCTACACTTCATTTTATGTTCAGTAATCACTATTTGTGGTTTGGCTTATTTGTGTACATGTTAATGTAATAGTTTAGAGGTACAGTGTATTCTGTGCATACTCCTATTTTAAACAAATATTCACTTAATTTTGACTGTTAGACCAGTTAACCAATTTACTTTTTCTCGACTAAAATTTATTTATTTTTTGTCGAGTAAAACTAAAAATAATGAAATGCCTGAAGTATGACTAAAACTAAAATGCAATTTAGTCAAAAGACTAAAACTAAATCATAATCTATTGTCAAAATTAACACTGCAATCTATAGCAGTTTTCATCTGTAAAGATATGAGACCCTAACTCTTTGAAAACGAGAGCTTTCAACAAATGATAGAGGTTTTTGAACTGCAGTATGCTATACCAAACAGAAAGCAAATGAGTGACGTTATTGTACCTAGGCTTTATGAAGATATTAAGCAAAGAATCATTTACATTAATTTGTTTGGCCGACGCCTTTATCCAGTGCAACACACAACATTTATATTAGAGTAGCCTTAACTTGCAACAGCTGAACATGCAAGACAGCAGATTTCTATGTGAAAATCGCATGCCACTACATTAAAAATGAGTGAGCACCTGTGGCGGATGTGTTACAGACAAGTGCAATGCATGCCAGTCACACCAGCAGCAACCTCGCTGTTTATATGCAGAGCTTCCGAGTTGACTGGCTGTTATTTCAAAAACCTTGCCTACTTTTTCAGATGTGCTGTTCCATCACGTGGCTGCATCAATCATATTTGTTGGCAAGCCCAATAAACGTTTCTTCTCTTTAAGCATGTGGTTAGCTGAACTGCTGTGTTGGGAAATGTTTGCAATGTGCCTCACCCAGCAAAGCAAATGGGCAATTGTTGGAATTTTCATAGCAGCCAAACTTGAGTGTGTGTGAGAGCAGCCGATGTGAAGTATCTCTATGCACCATACATATCATATTAGTGGAGCTGTCGGTCATGATGGCCGGTTCTTTTTCTTTTATGTTCCATTCATCCAACACCACTGTCAACAACCATCACCTCTAGATCCTTGTTTTGAAATGCTTCCTTTTTGTCTGAGTAGGAACTGTGAGGACACATTTCAAGACTTGTTAATATGACTACTACAAATGAGCAACTGAAGATATATCTGACTTGTGCAATTATAGAAAGACACCAGTCCTCCTGCTGTATCTTATGTTTTGACTAATTCAAGATTATTTAAAATGTCCAATAGGGGAATACATTTGGCCAACAGTTTAGATGAAGGGTGTCTACGTGAAGATTCATAACACACAAATAGGTTTTTGAAAAATTAGCTGAAGGGTGTCTACGTGGAGATTCATAACACACAAATAGGTTTTTGAAAAACATTATTTAAGAAGCAATATTTGATTATTTTATAGTAATACTCGGGGGCTCCTCCTCCTGCTCGCTTCACTTGCCCACCCCTGGGTTTGGTTTACTGGATATACAATTTAAAAAGAATTGTTATATATGCATTATTTTCACTTTTACTGTAAACTTTAGTAAAAATATTTTGAATGAACGTTTCTTCAAGATCGCATTGAATTTTGATTCCATGTTTGGACTTGCAGTACATCGTGACAACGCAGTGTATAACTGCCTGTGAGTGAATATTGTTTCTTTCTCTCTAATAAATAAAAATACTTTCTCAAATGTTTGTCCATGCTCTTTGTTCTTCGCTTTGTCGTTGACGTGTCATCTAGAACGTATAAAATTACTGTCCTGATAAAATGTATAAGAGCTGAGAGCGCAGGAAGTGTGTCTGCCAAAAGCATTCACACAACTGAGGTTAGATGACCGTGGTCTTGTTATAAATAGTTGTAAGCAGGGCATGACTTGAAAGAATCTCATGTTAAATGTCTGTCTCACGGGACTAAATACCGTGCCAACATTTTTGGAATCTTTCAATTCTTGCTGGCAACACGAATTAGACGATCTACAAGTCTCTGACTTAAAGTTTAAATCCAAACAATATATTCAATTTCTTTTCGCCGTTTTGTTATTTCACCAAGTAATAATTTTCATTTGTTTGCACTAATGCGATCTTTACTCTCTCTCTTTTTTTTTTTTGAGACTTTCGAATGTTTGTACTTCCATTATCTCTAACCTGTTCCGCATGTGTACCGGACCAACGTTTTTGAATTCTTTACGACGTTCTACTTTGTCTTTTATTTCCAGCCACGGGCGTGATTAAATCTCTTTCTTACAGGATGTACAAGTGTCTTTCCGAGAAAATTGCGTCCCATCTTCCAAGATTTTTTTTTTTTTTTTTATAATAGAGATTTGTAACACGATGTAGTTTTATGTAGATGCCGTTGCATTTAATTAAAACAAGGAAAGCCCCACCCCCATAATATCTGTTGACTCTGATGTGGCGATACATATGTTACTTTATGGAGAATTTTGAATGAGTGCAGTGCTGCAAAAAAGTGTTTTTAAGAACAATAATTTTTTTTGTTCCACATCTTCCAAACACTGATATCTGTTTCATTAGTAATCAAGATGACGTGAAACATTGTAGCATTGCTAGTCTTGTGTAAAATCGGTTAGAAAAGTATGTTTTAATTTTGTGAGCTTTTCACCCCGCTGTCTTTGCTTTTTAGTTTTTCTTCTTCAACTTGTCTCGTATTTTTAATCACAATGATTATCAGAGTCAATTAAACCCTCTAGTTTTCAAAGCAAATGAGGAGATAATGTCTGTATTTTCAGGCCTTTAAAGTCTTAGTCTAAGTACTTCATCAGAATCTGTAATGTAAAGATTGGCATAGGCTAGGGGTTGGACTCTAGGGGTGTAGTCCACCAATATTATGATATAAACTTGATTATACATTTTTAAGATATAGGCTGTGTCCACACTTCCATGTTTTTGTTTAAAAATGGAAGGGATTTGTCTCAAATTTTGCCTTTCGTACACAGTACCCCAGTATTCTGAACCGGTGAAAAGTCTTTTAAAAAATCCTTCAGAGCTGGATACTTGCGTAGATAGTGTTAGCAATATTCCACTATAGCAGGCATAGAAGAGTTGCTTCCAATGGTCCTTGTTGTGCTGCTTGTCTGCATGCATCTATATACAGTTTTGCAAATAATTCTGTGGATGGCAACATTACTGTTAACAGTGGAAAAAAATTAGAGCCCTGTAAAAATCAGATTGTAAATAACACAGTTGACAGCCTCTTATCAGTCTTCACTGCAATCTGTTCAGTTTGTAGAAGCTCTGTCTGCAACAAACTTAACAACAAGATGCTTAATAAAGTTAGTGGATGTAGAATGCAGCCGACCTCACAATATTACAGGACAGAGTGCAAGTACAGCACAGTAAAGTTAAGCTATACATGCTGCAGATACACTTACTAATTTTCTCTTTTGAGGGATATTTTTGTAAGAGATGCAAAAACTCCAGTGTGGATGAAGATCGTTCCCATTTAAAAACGGGGGGCTTTGCCCCCTGCTCGCTTCGCTCGTCAACCCCCATGCCTGCGCTATGCACTAGCCTCTTTGTGTTTCTGTCGCTCACGTATTGAGATGCAGTTGTACAATTTACACATTTATTTTAATGGAAATTGTTACATATGCATAATATAACTCTTTTACAGCGAGTAATTAACCATATTAAAAAAGAGTAAAAGGTAATAATTTGAAAGTAAATTGATTCGTGTTGTGTTAGTTATTCGTTGCATAATACGATTTTGTTCTGTTTGGTTTTGAAATTAAAATGCAGATACTTTTTAACCTTACACTTTTACTATGTTAAATTTTCTTCAATGTTGGATTGAATTTTGATTCTGCATAGCGACAATGCAACATATAACTGCCTGTGATTGAATTTCGTTTCTTTCTCTCTATTAAATAAAACGACTTTTTCAAATGTTTGGCTCTGAGATTTGTTAATTGTCTTTACAAAAGCTATTATTACGGGAAACTGTAAACATTTTAATAAGAATGGCATATCAAGATCTCCTCCTTTGTTGTGTAACGTTATCCCCGGAAGATGTACTACCTAACCTTTCTTGGATACATCCTTCTTTCTACAGTAATTCATACAATGGAAGACCAGACGGTGTTAATGGTTGTAGATATTCTTCGCGATATTATAAGTTGATGTTTTCGTCTTCTGAATGATCACCACCAACTGTTACAGCATAGTCTATTGATACACATTTAAGCAATTCGCCGTGTAACAGATTCGTTATGTTTTGCATTAATTCATTTGACTTCATCGTTTCTCTGTGCTAGGATTACCTGTGTACTCATTTTTTCTGTTGATAACCCTTTGTGATGAAATTCTTGAATAAGATTTGGACATAATACCTCGTCTTTAATTGGGAACTTGAAGTGTGGAAAACATTAAAATTTATAAGAGCTGAACGAGCATAAACTGTGTCTGTCAAAAGCATTCACACAAATGAGAGGTGAGATTACTGTGTGTGTGGTTGAAAATGGTTGCGAGGAGGGGGTGAATTGAAAAAATCTCCTGGCCAAAGTGAATATGGTTGAGAGGAGGGTGTGACTAGAACAAATCTCATGGCCAAGGTCTCAATTCACTGGACATGAAAAAGTCTTCCAAAATGTCCTCTCATCGAAGGATTTTTTTAAACAAAAAAACAAAAAAGACAAAATATGTAGTTGCTGAGGGTGAAACCGAGTTAAATATTGGAAAGTTTCATAGTCAGCTTTTTTTATGAACAACAAACAGTGCTTAATGTTGAGCCCTAGTGTATCAACATGAATTTTGGCATAATAATTTTGATTATCCTGATGCCCCAGGATGGGCGGGTCTTGAACCCCGAAAAATTGATCATAAAAAACAGACCCCGACTTACCTACTTACTTTATTTATTTATTTTTTATTATTATTTATTTATTCAAAAATGCGATAATTACTTTTATTTATTTATTTATTTTTTACATCTTCTTGCCTCCTCCAATCTCGCATCAGTTTCTCGGACACATCAAATTTTATTACAGCAGTGCAGTTACCAATTTTTTTTTTGCCACTTTTAATTTAAAACCAGCTTCATATTTTCTTCTGATCATCGTAGATGAAAGATGCTCTTACGATAAAGGTGTATGAGGGTATGAGATGCCAAAAACACAAAACAGTGCAAACGTTGCTTTGGAATAGTTTTGGTATTACTGTGTGGTTACGTAGGCACAATACCTATTAAAAAAAAGGCAGTGTGCTCCATGGTCACTCTCTCTGGCACGCGTAAGCATATCATAATCTCTTGGGCCAATAGTGTGAGTTTTCCACATTCGACTTATACAACCGACATTATAAAATACCAGAAATTATACGGTAAAATCAATTAATATATGGTAAATTGTGCAGCCATAACTCAGTGCATTTTTAAATGCTTTTCTGCATCCCTTGGTTTAAGAACCAACATTTTAAACTAAAATATTATCCTAACATAAAGCTCAGAATTAGCCCCTGTGTGGCTCTTAGGGTGAACTGTAGCTATTTTAATAGGAGGTAAACTGTTGCTTTAAACTTGTTTATCATTCTGGCTATAGATTTAAAATACGTGGTAGGGGACAGTGCCTTTTTTAAAGAGTTTTTTATTGGAATATTTCTTGGGGGCTTAGACTAAAATTCTACTTTAGACAAAGCAGGGCAAATGATTTAGTGTTGCTTATAAACAACATAATTCCAATACATGGTTTGAGAAAAATTGTAAGACAGAAGTTTTAAGGTATGGTAAGGTAGTTATACTTGCTGATCATGTCACTGAGGAGTAGCAACATCCTGCTTGTTAATTAGCTTTTAGTACACATGACAGCAAAAATTTTTAGAAATTACTTAAAATGATAAACAAATGCTTAAACACGATGTCTTATCTTATAAGTATTTTTAAATCTGCTGTAACTACAAGAAGCCATTGGTAAACCTTGTCTTATGCACACCACAAACATGTCTTGCTCTTCTGTAGCCTTCTGAATGGGTAGTGTGGAGGGGGTTTTGGCTGATGGATTTAGCTGTTCAAAACCGAGTAAATGATAAATGGTTCAGAGTGTAGTTTGCACTTTTGTAAACGCTCTAGAGTTGGTCACATTTTAAGTTACAGTATTTATTCGCAGGTGTCAGTGTGGTGGCATTTTTTGAAAAAGAAAGCCCCATTTATTAATAATGCTTAGCAAATTGCTGTTCACAATTTTAATTACATTCAGACTTATTTTGTTACCATGGTTTAATTTATGTTAATCATATATAAAACTATTATAAATAATAAGATGTTTATGAGCAGTGGTGCTTGTATTAAAACTGATGGTATATTCAAACATTTCACTTAAGAGGGCAAAGAATTTTAATCCTTTAATTCCTGTAGAAAGTAATTTTCTCTATTTCACTTTCAGCATGGGGCCATTTGGGCTTTTAGTTGTAATTGAACAGGGAATGTGGTTAATATTAAGTGTATTGTTTAAAGACAAAGACCAGCGCCCCCCAAAGAGTTCCTTTAGGAATAGCAGAGTGCACTCTGCTGTTAGATTTGGTGTTTTATACTGCTTTGTCCTACAAAACATCCTGAATCATTTGAGGCATGAATTCAGTAAGGCGCTGGGAACACTGCTGAAAGATTATGTACTGTGCTATGCTGACTCAATATTGTGAAGTTGCTCCATCAGACTTTTCAGACACACATTCATAGTGCAACCCTCACATTTTACCTCCTCTCAAAAGTGATCTGCTAGATTCAGATGTGGTGGCTGTGCTGACCATTGCAGTAAATTGAACTTGCTGTCACGTTAACTGGTATGATACAGGGTTTGTGAAATGGCACATTATCCTTTGCAGAAGGAGCTGGCTGTTTCCATGAATATTTGCACATAGTCAGCAACAATTCTTCTGTGCTGTTTCAATCAAGTGACACTCTTATCATAAGGGCTAATAATGTATGTGCAAAGAAAACATTTCCCCCACATTATAACATTGTTATAAGCACTTCGTAACTTGCAGAAGGCACCACAATTTACCATAGCATGGTGCCAGCATGTGTGGCTTGTAAGGGTTTAGGGTCCTTTTCATGTCTGCTTTCATGGCTTACAGCCCTGATCACTGATGGGAATCATGAGGAGTACAGGTCAGTTAGTAAGACTGTGACAGGGTGAAAATAATGAGAGAAGTGAAAGAGCAGGCAAAAGGCGGACTTGATTTATTTTGGAGATGTTTAATGTGCGGTAGCAGTAGGATACAACTAATATGGTGTTTAGAATAAAAAGCCTGTCAACTCCTCCTTGGTCCATGGAATCATCACTGTATCAAATCGGGATCCGCACAATCTGTGTGTGTGTGTGTGTTTTTTTTTTTTCCCTTATTTACAGATGCAGTAATATTTCAAAACGGATGGCCTGAATATTTTTAATTACACCTCATTGTTGTAGGCATTGTGTGTCAAACAGGCAACCACGTAAAAGAGAGACTAATTGTAGGACAGAGCGTGTTGGCTCTTCAAAGCGGGGATTTTAAAGTTTTGTAGTAAACAGAAATTTAGAATTGTCAGTTTTCCATTTGCTTTATTGAGAATGTCTTAGCATTAAACAGCCATTGGGAATCTCAGGTTTAGGTTTAAGTGTAAACATGACAGAATCAGTTGCAAAATGATACTTTCAAGGCACTGAAAAAGTGTTTAGAAAAACTGCTCCAAGTATACTTCTGGGATCCTGGGAAACAAAATAAACTGCTTTAAGTTTTACTAATAAAGATGATAAGCTGGGCATTCAAAATTATGAAATCGTTGTTCGTGTGAGTGAAGTGCTAAAACGATTCTACAAAATACTGCAGCTTTACAAAACGTTTCTGGTGTAACTCAATGCCAGTTTTCCCGGGTAAAACAAACCATTCTTTTACAATCGAATGTCTGCTTTTGCCTTTGAAAGTCGCTACTTGAATATATATTATTCAATCTGACAGTCCCATTTTGCACAAACTTATTAAAAAAAAAAAAAAACTATTAGTTGAGCTCATTATGCCTAAGAGGAAGTCCACAAATAATTGCGTATTCAGGGTCTTCCTGTTTGCTTAAATTAAGTCTGAGCATTCATCTGACGTCTTTCTCCACAGAACAGCCACTCACTGGAGATTGTTTTTGTGTAGTACACCATTTTCTGTAAACTATAGAGTCTGAGGTTTTGAAGGAGCGAGGAGAAGTAGCAGTTTGTGAGATTCGAGACCAAACAATCTTACCACAGTCAAAGTCACTTTTATCCTTTTGTTCTAATGTGTTTTTTTTTTTTTTTTGTTTTTTCTTTCTTCAAAGCGCTTTTGACAAGGTGTATCATAAGGGGCTGTTGATCAATGTAAAAGAAGTGACAATTCAAGGAAGCATGTGCAGAACTGGGTTAGATACGAAAAGCAATGGATTTCGGTATGAGGGTCTAAACTCCCCCCTTTATTGGATGACTTTGTAAGTGGCGTCCCTCAGTGATCAGCACTAGGGATGCTGCACATTTTAATCCATATAAGTTAAAGAAACAAAAATGTAACTAACAAGCTGGTTAAGTTTGGAGATGCTTAAAATAGGTGGATTTTTAAGGATAGTTGGAAAATTCATTACAAATTCATTACAAATCGACCAGGACAGAATTAATAATTTTTATGGTAAATTAAATGTAAAATTTTATATAGAAAGCAAACATACAAGTATATATGATTATAGAAGGTTGTCTGAAACTTTACTGTACTTTTTGATAATGGGTTTTATGGACTCGATTACTGATCACTTTCAGACAATGTACAGGAGTGAGTAATGGGGCCAAAAATATGGCTGGTTTTCAGTATGCTATCTTAAGTTACACAACAGAAAAGGTTATGCTGTATTTGTGATATTTGAGACACCGCATATATATTGGTCACTATCACACAGAAGATTTAACAGTGTTAGAGTAGTCCAGAGACATCCAAGTAGCTCATTTATAGGAGTGTGTAGTGAAGGAGTTCAGGCCATTCAGTGTTATAGAAGAGAAGATTAAGCGGTAACATAATGTACCTCTTCAAAGTTGTAAAGAAAATTAGTATGATAGATACTAACTTTATAAGACACTATTAGAATAGAACATGGGGTGTATGAATGTAAGGCATTTCAATTTTTTTGTTTTTATATGTTTTTTTTTTTTTAAATACTCTGACAAATTACCAGATAGTCACAACTGGATAACATTTTGCAAAAGTTATATAAATAGGGATTTACAAACCATCCTGGGTTGAAAGGCCTTTTCACATATCAATTTAGTATTATTTTGCTGCAAAGATCTCCTCATTTATAGTTGCTCATTTTTATTGCTTAACTATACTACTGGATTCTTGTTGTTCAGTGCATCATAACTAATAAATGTTTTGCAGTCAAACAGAGAATACAATTTTTTTTTCTCTCATTTCACCATATTTGCTGGGTATTTGTCTTGAGATATATATACACACTAGCAAAATACCCGCGCTTCGCAGCGGTGAAATACTGTCTGAATATTTTTATTAATAAAAAAGTAAACATTTTTAGACTGAACGAAAATGTCAAAAATTAATTGTTAAGGATCTCTCTGTATACCACGTTGTCAGTTCGGCCCTCTGGTTGTAATATGACTAAGCTGTGTGCTGAGCTCACTCTTGAGCATGCAACATACAGTTGGCCATGTGAAAAGCAATCCCGACTCAAATAAATGCCAACCTTTTGTAGTGTTTGTCCCTGAGACTTATTAATTGTCATTGCGAAGCAGAGCCTTACTGGAAATTGAACGCGTTTGAATTAAAATGGGAGATTAGATGGTATAACGGGGATGCGAGAAATAAAAACTGTGTCACTGAGGCACTGCCAGTAAATATAGTTGCTTCAATTAGGTTGTTTTATAGAGATGTGACCTGAAGTCTTGTGCCGTTACAAAGTTTCGTGGTTGTTAGTTTCTGCTTCCTTGGCGAAGGTCGTAAACGAAAGAAGACACCGCAGTGACACACAGAAGAGAACCCGTGGATTAAATAAAACCTACACAATAACTGTAACAATCGTAACAAATGAAAAATAAAATAGAAGAGAACCCGTGAATTAAATAAAAAGGTTGCTTCGTTGGTGAAGCAAGGAAAAAGCACTTTCTTATATGTCGTTCGTTTTTATAACAGTGCAGAAGCTATGAGAAAGCTGCTTCCTTGGCAAGCTCAGAACGAAAGAAGACACCGCAGTGAACACAGAAGAGAACCCGTGGATTAAATAAAACCTACACAATAACTATAAAAATCGTAATAAATGAACAATGAAACAGCGGAGAACCCGTGGATTAAATAAAAGGCTGCTTCGTTGGCAAGCAAGGAAAAAGGACTTTCTTATATATGTTCGCTTATAAAACAGTGCAGAAGCTCTGAGAAAGCTGCTTCCTTCGCAAAGTAAGGAAACGACTGAAGAGACGGCAAGGCAGCTGAAGCGCTGCATTATGGGATCTGTAGTTTATTGTGTTACCAGTGCTTCATATCCCCGGCCATTAATAACAATAATACAGTATATAAAATGATCTTGCGGGCCGATATAATTACACGCCGGGCGGATGTGGCTCGGGCCTTGACTTTGACACATATGGAGTAAATAGAACTTGAAAAGATATATTTTTCAAATGTGATCGCAATTCAGATAGAGTTGACGCCAGACTACAGCCTGCATGCCTCAATGAGTCATCCTCCCTCGCTCTTACTTTTTACCGCTCATCTAATGAATACACTGAGTATGGCTTTACCAAAACAATCATTGATGGCTAATAAAGTATCCATTATTCGAGTATGTAGATAGGAACATATATATACATATATATATATACCCGCGTATCGCAGCGGAGAAGTAGTGTGTTTAAAAAGCTAGAAAAAGAAAAGGGAACATTTTAAAAATAACGTAACATGACTGTCAATATACAGTATTTGTTTGTGAGTGTTACTGAGTGTTGCTGTCATCAAGGATTTGATTATCATTATTTCTTTCAATCAGGTTCGTATTTGTAGGATGTGTTGTGTTCAAGTTACATTCCGTGTTTGTCAATCGCTGTAAAGATGACAGGTTTCATTCATCGATTCGTTTCTTACTGCATCAATAAACAGCTCGTCTTCTTGTTTATCTGAGACCTGACACACTGCATGCACGTTTTTTTTACACTGTCTTCCTTTAGCGGACATTGACTTTTTCCACCGTGTGCTTTGTTTCCGCAGTAGCTGGATTTATGAATATGCTTATCACACGCTTCATATTTTTGCTGCCTTTTCAATTGTGTAATTCGGTTTTGTTCAGCTCTTTGGAACTGTTGCTTTTATCTGTGCACTGCGCCAGTTCACGTGAGCCGCCGTGTACATGCATCGAGGGTTCCCAGCTGTGCTGGTGCCATCTCGTGCTATGTCCATGGCTGTATTTAATGTTACCTTAGTCCTGGCACTTAAAACTTTCTCGCAGTTTCGCTGAGTTTGTGTCAAACACCACCCTGACCATCTCATCTTCCTCTCCATAAGCACAGTCCTTCACCCGTGAATATTTACCCGTGGCAGTTTGCTATTGGATTGCCACTGACGGACGGCCTTATATGGGCAGGCACTAAATTACAAACGCCAGCGGCAGCCTGTCTATGAACTTAATTTAAAGTGTAGGTTTACGTCGTGCTTTTTTCCGAAGTAGCAGAACTCATGAATATGGTTGTATATGTCACTCGCTCGCTTCTTATTGTTTCGCTGCCTTCTCAATTATATAATGCATGTTTTCTAAAGCGCTTTTTTGAGGTCTTCCTGGTTTTCTATGTACTGCGTGATTACGTGGGAGGCGTGATGATGTCACACGAAACTCCGCCCCATGGCTCAAGCTCATCTCCATTACAGTAAATGGAGAAAACAGCTTCCAGTTATGACCATTACGCGTAGAATTTCGATATAAAACCTGCCCAACTTTTGTAAGGAAGCTGTAAGGAATGAACCTGCCAAATTTCAGCCTTCCACCCACACGGGAAGTTGGAGAATTAGTGATGAGTCAGTGAGTGAGTGAGTGAGTGAGGGCTTTGCCTTTTATTAGTATAGATACATACATAGCAGGTGTGTTAAATTTGGTGTTATCGCTTTCACACTCTCTTATACTGGTCACTGGAAGTTCAACATGGCACCTCATGACAAAGAACTCTCTGAGGATCTGAAAAAAAGAATTGTTACTCTACATAAAGATGGCCGAGGCTATAAAAAGATTGCCAACACCCTGAAACTGAGCTGCAGCACAGTGGCCAAGACCATACAGTGGTTTAGCAGGACAGGTTCTACTCAGAACAGGCCTCGCCATGGTCGACCAAAGAAGTTGAGTGCACGTGCTCGGCGTCGTATCCACAGGTTGTCTTTTGAAAATAGACGGATGAGTGTTGCCAGCTTTGCTGCAGAGGTTGAAGGGGTGGGGGGGGATCAGCCTGTCAGTGCTCAGACCATACGCCGCACACTGCATCAAATTGGTCTGCATGGCTGTTGTCCCAGAAGGAAGCCTCTTCTAAAGATGATGCACAAGAATGCACGCAAACAGTTTGCTGAAGACAAGCGCAAGACTAAAGACATGGATTACTGGAACCATGTCCTGGGAGTCTAATGAGACCAAAATAAATTAGGTTCAGATGGTGTCAAGCGTGTGTGGCGGCAACCAGGTGAGGAGTACAAAGACAAGTGTGTCTTGCCTACAGTCAAGCATGTTGGTGGGAGTGTTATGGTTTGGGGCTGCATGAGTGCTGCCGGCACTGGGGAGCTACAGTTCATTGAGGGAACCATGAATTCCAACATGTACATTGACATACTGAAGCAGAGCGTGATCCCCCTCCCTTCGGAAACTGGGCCGCAGGGCAGTATTCCAACATAACGACCCCAAATACACCTCCAAGACCACCACTGAAGGTAAAGGTGCTGGACTGGCCAAGCATGTCTCCAGACCTAAACCCTATTGAGCATCTGTGGGGCATCCTCAAATGGAAGGTGGAGGAGCGCAATGTCTCTAACATCCACCTGCTCCATGATGTCGTCATGGATGAGTGAAAGAGGATTCCCGTGGCAACCTGTGAAGCTCTAGTGAACACCATGCCCAAGAGAGTTAAGGCAGTGCTGGAAAATAATGGTGGGCAGCCACACAAAATATTGACACCTTGGGCACAATTTGGACATTTTTCACTTAGGGGTGTACTCACTTTTGTTGCCAGTGGTTTAGACATTACTGGCTGTGTGAGTTATTTTGAGGGGACAGCAAATTTACACTGTTATACAAGCTGTACACTGACTACTTTACATTGTATCAAAGTGTCATATCTTCAATGTTGTCCCATGAAAAGATATAACAAACTATTTGCAAAAATGTGAGGGGTATACTCGCTTTTGTGAGATACTGTGTATAATATATATACAGTGGTTTGAAAAACTATTTGCCCCCTTCCTGATTTCTTATTCTTTTGCATGTTTGTCACACAAAATGTTTCTGATCATCAAACACATTTAACCATTAGTCAAATATAACACAAGTAAACACAAAATGCAGTTTTTAAATGATGGTTTTTATTATTTAGGGAGGAAAAAAAATCCAAACCTACATGGCCCTGTGTGAAAAAGTAATTGCCCCCTTGTTAAAAAATAACCTAACTGTGGTGTATCACACCTGAGTTCAATTTCCATAGCCACCCCCAGGCCTGATTACTGCCACACATGTTCAATCAAGAAATCACTTAAATAGGAGCTGCCAGACGCAGAGAAGTAGACCAAAAGCACCTCAAAAGCTAGACATCATGCCAAGATCCAAAGAAATAATTGAGATCTATTAGTCTGGTACAGGTTATAAAGCCATTTCTAAAGCTTTGGGACTCCAGCAAACCACAGTGAGAGCCATTATCCACAAATGGCAAAAACATGGAACAGTGGTGAACCTTCCCAGGAGGGAACGGCCGACCAAAATTACCCAAGAGCTCAGAGACGACTCATCCGAGAGGTCACAAAAGACCCCAGGACAACATCTAAAGAACTGCAGGCCTCACTTGCCTCAATTAAGGTCAGTGTTCACGACTCCACCATAAGAAAGAGACTGGGCAAAACGGCCTGCATGGCAGATTTCCAAGACGCTAAACCACTGTTAAGCAAAAGAACATTAGGCTCGTCTCAATTTTGCTAAGAAACATCTCAATGATTGCCAAGACTTTTGGGAAAATACCTTGTGGACTGATGAGACAAAAGTTGAACTTTTTGGAAGGCAAATGTCCCGTTACATCTGGCGTAAAAGGAACACAGCATTTCAGAAAAAGAACATCATACCAACAGTAAAATATGGTGGTGGTAGTGTGATGGTCTGGGGTTGTTTTGCTGCTTCAGGACCTGGAAGGCTTGCTGTGATAAATGGAACCATGAATTCTACTGTCTACCAAAAAATCCTGAAGGAGAATGTCCGGCCATCTGTTCACAACTCAAGCTGAAGCGATCTTGGGTGCTGCAACAGGACAATGACCCAAAACACACCAGCAAATCCACCTCTGAATGGCTGAAGAAAAACAAAATGAAGACTTTGGAGTAGCCTAGTCAAAGTCCTGACCTGAATCCAATTGAGATGCTATGGCATGACCTTAAAAAGGCGGTTCATGCTAGAAAACCCTCAAATAAAGCTGAATTACAACAATTCTGCAAAGATGAGTGGGCCAAAATTCCTCCAGAGCTGTAAAAGACTCATTGCAAGTTATCGCAAACGCTTGATTGCAGTTATTGCTGCTAAGGGTGGCCCAACCAGTTATTAGGTTCAGGGGCAATTACGTTTTCACACAGGGCCATGTAGGTTTGATTTTTTTCTCCCTAAATAATAAAACCATCATTTAAAAACTGCATTTTGTGTTTACTTGTGTTATATTTGACTAATGGTTAAATGTGTTTGATGATCAGAAACATTTTGTGTGACAAACATGCAAAAGAATAATAAATCAGGAAGGGGGCAAATAGTTTTTCACACCACTGTGTATATGTGTGTGTGTGTGTGTATGTATATATATGTATATATATATGTATATATGTGTATATATATATATATCCACATGTAACCCAAAAAATGGCATAATCTGCATTATCTGACATCACTACCACATTATATGCATCATATGGCACATAGTTCATAAAACTGTATTATATTTTGTTAAAAAACATGCTAGCACTCTACAGTCTTAATAAACTTGAGGCAGTTTTAGTGGGATGTTGCACCCTGGGGGTAATGGAATAGTGTATCAGAATGTTTAATTGTCCACAGTGACAGCCAAAGGAAAGATACTTTCAGCATAGCCATTCTATTTTGCTT
This sequence comes from Polypterus senegalus, assembly GCF_016835505.1. Classification (NCBI taxonomy): domain Eukaryota; kingdom Metazoa; phylum Chordata; class Cladistia; order Polypteriformes; family Polypteridae; genus Polypterus; species Polypterus senegalus. The sequence goes on along the minus strand of NC_053169.1, from coordinate 76,681,264 downwards.
TTAATGGCATTAACAAATACCTGAACAGAGTCATTTAATAGGACAGTCACCCGGTGAGTATGCTCTTTGGTTCCATAGCCTGGTTCACTTCTTTATTACACATTTAAAAGGGGGCCTTGGCTTTAGACTTTCAATACTCTGCACTCTCTGAACAACACTTTACAGTTTGTCTTGAGTGGGCATATGAACTGCCATCCCGTTTTGTTGGAAATCAAATCTGCTTTCACTGAATGCCTTGTAAAAGTGGACCATTCATGAATGGCGACAGTTGCACTATTTTAAGACCACATAGGAAAAACATTTGCTGCTGAGCTTTCTTTGCAGCTGAATTAACATTTTCATTGCAGTGCAGACAGTGAATAATTGTGCTGGCAGTGAACGGAGATAATTCTAGCACACTAACAGTGACACCATTTATGGCCAGGGCTTTAGAAAAAGGGAAGTTTTTTAATTCTGTTTTCATAGTGTTTGACTTCATATTGTTAAGGACATGTTTATTTAACAGATAGTGAAACGGCTATATGGCACCAACAGACTTGCAGCATTAGAAAGGAGTCACTAGAGCAGAGGTTGTCAGAGAAAGGAGTAAAAGATTACTATTAGAATGCAACCCCGTACTCTGGATAAGAGACCCTGATGACTGGCTGCATAGACACACAATGATGCATCTATTCTTCTTAATGTCTGGGAACCAGAGACATACTTGACACAGTCCATGCTCCTAAAAACTTTTACTATGAACCTTTGACAAATGCCAACCCTCAATCTAATCATGGGGCCCAGGTAACACTGGAGATTTTCAAATTCGGCGGGATTTAGGGGAGGGCCATGTATATCATGTATAACATTTTACTGGTTTGTTAGCATGATAGGCAAACTAAAGGGCGCGAGGGAGATTTTTGGTGGCAGACTGGATGTGTAGGAGATTTAGACATGAGACCATACCCTAACCCCACAATACATTCTGCAATTCAGACTTCACAATACAATATTCCCATGATATGAAATTTTCATCAAAGAAATGTATGATGTATTTTAGCGTTACTTTATTATTATACATACATAAAACACTGTGAATTAGATGAAATCAGGATACAAATGCATAAGTAATTGTTTTTCAGCTTTTTCTAAGAACTTTTAATAAAACTAGCTGTTCTACCCATTTTCATCTGGAAAAGTAGTGAAATGTACAGTAAATCACATATGTAAAATAAAAACCGATCCGACCCTCTGACCTTGTCATTGTAGCAAAAACACATGCATTTTTACTATTATTTCTGTTGGGATATTCAGGATGCAGCTGCATAGAGAAGTATTGTGGCCTAGTGGACTCCCCTATGAGCTTCTGAGGGATGATGGTATTGAATGCTGAACTTAAGTATATAAACAGCATTCTAGCATAAGTGTCTGTCTTGTCCATAAGGGGCATATTGTCTGTATTGGGCACCGACACCTTCACATCATTATACAGATGGTGAATAACGGTTCTGGCAAGTGTGCGCTCATTTTGTTAATTACTACTAATAGTTCAATCAGATTTTTAAATTCTCGGTTATGGATGAAAGGAATTTTAATTTGCCTTTGTTGTTCATTTCAGTCATGTGATAATGTAACGCAATATACAATACTGTGACACATTTTGTACTGTCAGTATTTTGCATCACAAAATTTGATACAAAGAAGTATTGTCTCCTGCCCATGAAGTGTCATTTCCAAATGATTTCAGTATCACATAAGTATCTGTTAGTGTTGGGTAATTATGGATTCCTTAATATAGACAAGAACCATGTCATGGACCAGGTATTTTCTTTCACAGTGTTTTTAGTATATGAAGTGAAACAACAGGAGCATTTTTAGGTCTGTATTAAAAATGCCAAATAGGGCAAATGCCAGTGATTAAGATGCAAGAAAAAGAATGATCTAGATCAGAATATTCTTCTTTCTCATGAAGCAGTATGGATTGGCTCCTGGATCAGTTTAATGTGGCATAATGTAGTCTGTTTTATGTGACAGTGAAAAGTGTATTGTGCAAACAGCCAGAGCTTTCCTGTCTACCATTAGCATTGGAAAACACTCTCATACACCGCTTCTCCTGTTGTATAATCTGTAGCAAATGCATAGGTAGCACTTATATTATAAGCACCATAATGAATGGACAGTACACAGAAAGGCCTTTGTAATAGGGATGCCATAATACCAGAAAGTTTGTAATTGATACTTTTGGATAACACAACAAAAACAGAAACCCCAGTTAAAAGACATTTTAAAGTATCTCCATTATTGAAGTGAACGATATGCTGCCCTTTCTGTAATATAGCATAAAAATATAAACCGCTTTAAAATGCTAATGCATCCATCAAGTAGTTGCCCAACTATCACTTACCTAATCAAGTACTCATAAATTCATAAATATCAAAATATGCTATGCAGACTGCGATCCTTTGTGTGGCAGAGATCCCCACAGTGTTTATCTTAACATGTACACATTCTAAATGTATTCATTTTCAATCCAGTAACCGAAAAATATTGCTTTAAAAATCATATTACATAAAAACTTATTGTAAGATTTATATTTGACTTATTAGCTGGGTAAAACATATTACCAAAGAGTAATATTTAAAACTTGAATTATTATGACTCATTTGTTAAATGTCAAACTCCTGGTGCTTTAATTTTCCAAATCTGTCCCTCCTTTTCTGTCTGTCTGTCTGTCTGTCTGTTTGTCATATAGTGCCTTTCATCTCTCTCTCTCTCTCTCTCTCTCTCTCTCTCTCCGTGTGTCTGTCTTAACATTACTCCCAACTTTACAGCCTCAAGGTTCTGAGCATTTGTTTTTAATTTTTCTTGTCTAATTTTTAAATTTGAAATTGCCCACCGTGCTTGGTGCAGATTGTTTTCATCCATCCATCCATCCATCCATTCTCTTCCGCTTATCCGAGGTCGGGTCGCGGGGTAGCAGCTTAAGCAGAGAGGCCCAGACTTCCCTCTCCCGGCCACTTCTTCCAGCTCTTCGGGAGAATCCCAAAGGCGTTCCCAGGCCAGCCGGAGACATAGTCCCTCCAGCGTGTCCTGGGTCTTCCCCGGGGCCTCCTCCCGGTTGGACGTGCCGGAACACCTCACCAGGGAGGCGTCCAGGAGGCATCCTGATCAGATGCCCGAGCCACCTCATCTGACTCCTCTCGATGCGGAGGAGCAGCGGCTCTACTCTGAGCCCCTCCCGGATGACTGAGCTTCTCACCCTATCTTTAAGGGAAAGCCCAGACACCCTGCGGAGGAAACTTATTTCAGCCGCTTGTATTCGCGATCTTGTTCTTTCGGTCACTACCCATAGCTCATGACCATAGGTGAGGGTAGGAGCGTAGATCGACTGGTAAATTGAGAGCTTTGCCTTACGGCTCAGCTCCTTTTTCACCACGACAGACCGATGCAGAGCCCGCATCACTGCGGATGCCGCACCGATCCGCCTGTCGATCTCACGCTCCATTCTTCCCTCACTCGTGAACAAGACCCCGAGATACTTGAACTCCTCCACTTGGGGCAGGATCTCTCCTCCAACCCTGAGAGGGCACTCCACCCTTTTCGGCTGAGGACCATGCTCTCGATTTGGAGGTGCTGATTCTCATCCCAGCCGCTTCACACTCAGCTGCGAACCGATCCAGAGAGCTGAAGATCACGGCCTGATGAAGCAAACAGGACAACATCATCTGCAAAAGCAGTGACCCAATCCTGAGTCCACCAAACGGACCCCTTCAACACCCTGGCTGCGCCTAGAAATTCTGTCCATAAAAGTTATGAACAGAATCGGTGACAAAGGGCAGCCCTGGCGAGTCCAACTCTCACTGGAAGCGGGCTCGACTTACTGCGGCAATGCGGACCAAGCTCTGACACGGTTGTACAGAGACCGAACAGCTCTTATCAGGGGTCCGGTACCCCATACTCCCGAGCACCCCCACAGGATTCCCGAGGGACACGGTCGAATGCCTTTTCCAAGTCCACAAAACACATGTAGACCGGTCGGGCAAACTCCCATGCACCCTCAGGACTCTGCTAAGGGTGAAGAGCTGGTCCACTGTTCGCGACCAGGGCCGAAAACCACACTGTTCCTCCTGAATCCGAGGTTGACTATCCGGCGGACCCTCCTCTCCAGAACCCCCGAATAGACTTTTCCAGGGAGGCTGAGGAGTGTGATCCCTCTATAGTTGGAACACACCCTCCGGTCCCCTTTTAAAGAGGGGACCACCACCCCGTCTGCCAATCCAGAGGCACTGTCCCGATGTCCATGCGATGTTGCAGAGGCGTGTCAACCAAGACAGTCCTACAACATCCAGAGCCTTAAGGAACTCGGGTATCTCATCCACCCGGGGCCCTGCCACCAAGGAGTTTTTGACCACCTCGGTGACTTCAGTCCCAGAGATGGGAGAGCCCACCTCAGAGTCCCCAGGCTCTGCTTCCTCGTGGAAGGCATGTTAGTGGGATTGAGGAGGTCTTGAAGTACTCCTCCCACCGACCCACAGCGTCAGTGAGGTCAGCAGCGCACCATCCCACCATATACGGTGTTGACACTGCACTGCTTCCCCTCCTGAGGCGCGGACGGTGGACCAGAATCTCCTCGAAGCCGTCCGAAGTCGTTCTCCATGGCCTCTCCAAACTCCTCCCATGCCCGAGTTTTGCCTCAGCAACAACGAAGCGCGTTCGCTTGGCCTGCGGTACCTATCAGCTGCCTCCAGAGACCCACAGGACAAAAAGTCCTATAGGACTCCTTCTTCAGCTTGACGGCATCCCTCACCCGGTGCCCACAAGCGGGTTGGGGAATTGCCCCCACGACAGGCACCGACCACCTTGCGGCCACAGCTCCGGTCAGCCGCCTCAACAATAGAGGCACGGAACATGGCCCATTGGACTCAATGTCCCCACCTCCCTCGGGGCGTGGTTGAAGTTCTGCGGAGGTGGGAGTTGAAGCTACTTCTGACAGGGGACTCTGCCAGCCGTTCCCAGCAGACCCTCACAACACGTTTGGGCCTACCAGGTCTGACCGGCATCTTCCCCCACCATCGAAGCCAACTCACCACCAGGTGGTGATCAGTTGACAGCTCCGCCCCTCTCTTCACCCGAGTGTCCAAGACATATGGCGCAAGTCCGGCGACACGACCACAAAGTCGATCATCGACCTGAGGCCTAGGGTGTCCTGGTGCCAAGTGCACATATGAACACCCTTATGCTTGAACATGGTGTTCGTTATGGACAATCCATGTGAGCACAGAAGTCAATAACAAAACACCGCTCGGGTTCAGATCGGGGCCATTCCTCCCAATCACGCCCTTCCAGGTCTCACTGTCATTGCCCGTGAGCATTGAAGTCTCCCAGCAAAGCGAGGGAATCCCAGAAGGTATGCCCTCTAGCAACCCCTCAGAGACTCCAAAAGGGTGGATACTCCAAACTGCTGTTGGCGATACGCACAAACAACAGTCAGGACCCTTCCCCCCACCCGAAGGCGGAGGGAGGCCACCCTCTCGTCCAGCGGGGCAAACCCCAATGCACAGGCTCCGAGTTGGGGGGCAATAAGTATGCCCACACCTGCTCGGCGCCTCTCACCGGGGGCAACTCCAGAGTGGTAGAGAGTCCAGCCCCTCTCGAGAAGATTGGTTCCAGAGTCCAAGCTGTGCGTCGAGGTGAGTCCGACTATATCTAGCGGAACCTCTGACCTCGCGCACTAGCTCAGGCTCCTTCCCCTTCAGAGAGGTGACATTCCCGTCCCAAGAGCCAGTTTCTGTAGCCGAGGATCAGACCGCCAAGGTCCCCGCCTTCAGCCACCACCCAACTCACACTGCACCCAACCTCCTTGGCCCCTCCCATAGGTGGTGAGCCCATGGGGAGGAGGACCCACGTTACCTCTTCGGGCTGTGCCCGGCCACCAGGCGCTCGCCATTGAGCCCCACCTCCAGGCCTGGCTCCAGAGGGGGCCCCGGTGACCAGCGTCCGGGCAAGGGAAAACGTCGTCCAAAGGTTTCACTCATCATTGGAGGTTTGTTGAACCGCTCTTTGTCTCATCCCTCACCTAGGACCAGTTTGCCTTGGGTGGCCCTACCAGGGGCATAAAGCCCCGGACAACATAGCTCCTAGGATCATTGGGACACGCAAACCCCTCCACCACGATAAGGTGACGGTTCAAGGAGGAGAGATTGTTTTCATACTTTTCTTAATCTTAGAATGTCGCCAAGTGATTTTCAGCCTCCTGTTTATTTTCTAAAGCTCTGTCACAGTTGATTCAACTGGATGCCCCAATAAACTCTGAATGCATAACATATTTGTACAGTCAGGTAAGCAGGGTTCACCATATTTTGTGGTACTTAGTATATCGAAGACAGAAAATGAGGATAATGTCAGTTTGATATTACAGTAACCGGGCATGTGTTAGTTTTCAGGAGGATGGCTGGTTTGTTTTTGAAACCCATCCAGACTGTCAATTGTGCACTTTTGTTTGTTCATGCTCATTTTTTGACTAGCTGTATGATTAAAACCAATAATGGCTTCACTTACATGGGTAACTTGAGAAACTTGCATTATTTTTTTGGACAACGACCATGCTTGATTTAATTACAGACAGGTTTTTGAAAAAATAAAAAATGTGCATGTGTAACTATTACAAAATATGCTTTATCATTAAAAAATACTAAGGTGCTTTATTTGAAGTGATTCTTGTTTTCATGTTTCTGTACATAGTGTCTTACTTGCTGTGTTACTGCATTATCTAAAACACAAGATGAAGTATGATATAAGCAAACTGAATGTTTGTGGTGTCTTTTCTAGAAACTAAACCTGCAGTTGTGGTTAATTCTCGTGTATTTGCATTCATTTAATAATCCAAATGTTCTTCTCGTTGACAGGTGCAGGAAATGAATTCTGGCAGGAGGAAAGTGAAAATCGTGGGAATCATGATGATGGTGAATTTATTCATTTACATCATGGTGGAGGTTTCCCGCAGCAATGGTGGCCATGGCAAAAATTCCCATAATACAGTGATCGTGACAGAAAAACGATTTTGGAAGAAACAGGTTCCAAGTGAAGCTTATTGGAACAGACAGCAAGAAATAATGGATTATTTATATAATCCCATCCTAGGCACACTGAACAGCACGATCTTGGAGGAAATTAAAAATGCTAACATAAGCCTTTCGAGTTTAAATTCTTGTGAGCCTGACCTTCATGTGAAAACTCAAGTGAAGGATTATAACTTTCTGCCTAATCGATTCAAAGACTTTCTCCTCTACATGAAATGTAGGACGTACTCCCTGGTTGTCAATCAGCCTACAAAATGCAAAAACAGCCCCTTTCTTTTGCTGGCCATTAAATCACTTTCTCCACACTTTGATAGAAGACAAGCAATACGAGAGTCTTGGGGGAAGACTCAAAAAATAGGCAACTACACGGTAGTTACTGTCTTTTTGCTAGGGAATGCAACAGCTGTCGATTTCTTTCCAAACCTCAGTGAGATGCTGGAGCATGAGAGCAAAATGTACAATGACATCCTGCTTTGGGACTATAGAGATTCGTTTTTCAATCTTACAATTAAAGAGGTGCTGTTCCTGGAGTGGTTTTATCAGTACTGTCCCAACGCACAGTTCATCTTTAAAGGTGATGACGATGTTTTTGTGAACACCCACAGGATCGTGGAGTACTTGAAGGGTTTACAGAAGCCAAAAGCCAAAGATCTGTTTGTTGGGGATGTTATCACAAATGCAGGGCCACATCGCAATAAAAAACTGAAGTATTTTATTCCTGAGAGCATGTTTGTGGGATCCTACCCATCTTATGCAGGTGGTGGAGGGTTTTTGTATTCTGGAGACTTAGCTTTGCGACTCTACAATATTTCTCAGCAAGTATTACTTTTTCCTATTGATGATGTCTATACAGGCATGTGCCTGAAAAAGCTGGGCCTCACTCCCGAAAAGCACAAAGGATTCAGAACCTTTGACATTGAAGAGAAATACAGAAGCAATCCTTGTGCTTACAGAAGCCTCATACTTGTGCATAGCAGAACACCTCAGGAGATGATTCAGATTTGGTCATGGCTGAAGGATTCAGAAGTAAATTGCCAGTAAGGACAAAACCTTTGAGACTGTGCAAACTTGAAGCATTATCCTCTTAATCTGTCTCAAGGAATGGTCACCCTATAGTCCATGTAAGGATGACAGCTGTATTCCGCACTTTGGCCTGGAGCCCCGCCAGTAGCCAGATTCAGTGTTGCTGGCAAAACGTACTCTTCTTGATAAGTTGCCTTTGAAATCGTGGTGCATATGTGTGTGTCTTAAGTTAATTATATCGGGGTAAAAGGTGGAGATAGGTGTTCATTGAGCCTTAATGTGAAATATGATTGAATTATTTTCCCTGCATTTCAGAATATTTTTGCAAGTAACATGTTAACACGTTTTAATTAAAACTTCAGTTATAAATATATTAACTTGCTATTTCTTTCAGTCATAGCTGAGGAGGCATCTTACTAGCGAGGGTGTAGTATTTGAAATTTCTGTATCCATTTCTGGGCGATTTCATAGCAAAATTATTAACAATAATACAATCTGTCATCAGTATTTCACTCCTCCATATTAGCCAATATCTTGTAAAATATATTATTTAATTCTGCTTAGATTTTTAGGGCAGTGTAGAAGATTTACCAGTTCCAGTCCTTTGTAAATTAATAATAAATTTGACAAACACATATTGTTGTATGCTTTCTAGCAAGAGGTCTATATATATATATATATATATATATATATATATATATATATATATATATATATATATACAACGCATGTATGTCTAATCGTACAGCATAGACTTCGGGTTAACACTTTTTATGGACAGCTTGAGCTACTGTCAGGCTCTTTTGTGTTTATAACTTTGTCATTCTGCAGTTTTTGACTCTGCAGTATTAAGTGCCTCATTCTTTAGATGCTGCACTGATCTGGTAGTGAAGATAAGCTAAATGTTTGTAGAAGCGTAACAGTATTCCTCTAGATACCTCTCAACTATCCAAAGAGAAATGCACTGACTGCAAATCAACAGTCTCAAATGAAATGTTCTGTGTGTCGGCTGAAGTTAGGTCTGAATATGCAGTAGTCTGAAAGTGCCTCGGAAAAATGCTCCTGTCCTTGAGACCATCTTCCGTAATGCTGACTTGCTCTTTTTTTTTTTTTTTTTCTCCCATGTACAGATGAATCTTTACAGTTTTTTATTCCAAGTGTGTCATCGCCCATTTACATTTGGTTTTCAGAGCTGCTTGCAGCCTGCTTACTGTCTTGTGATTCACAGCTTTCATTTCTTTTATGTGTACTTGCTACCTAATATTTACAGTAGTGAATGACTGCAAAATGAATAATGACAGTTATTAGTCTTGTCTTTCATTTTGAAAATATGTTGCTAGTCCTTGAAACAAAGAATTTTGTATTTTGTTTTATGTTATTTATTGGATTTTTTTTTTTTAATTGTTGCTCTCCACCTTCCTTGGTGAATGTAAATTTTTAGACTTTTCTATGTATCCATTATAATACTATTTTGAGAAGTGCACTGAATTTTGAATACTATTGAATATTAAAGTTTAAAGAAGTTTAAAGAATGTAATGAACCAAAGATAGTTGAGCTGGCAGTATATTACTACTTTATTGTATTCATTTGTAAGCTTTTCTACTGAGAAATGAAGTAAGTGTGTGTGTGTGTGTGTGTATGTGTGTTTGTATGTATGTGTGTGTGTGTGTGTGTGTGTGTGTGTGTGTGTGTGTGTGTGTGTGAGTGAGTGAGTGAGTGAGTGTGCAACAGTGCTGCTTATAATCTTCCTGCACCTGTTTATCAGACATACCTGCTGTTATTTATTATATGGAGCTGAAGACCAAGTGATTTCTGTTAGTTTGTATTTTGCAGAATGTATTTCAGCTTTTCAATGTCATACACAGCGCGGGAGGTTTTGATCACATCTTTCTTGATGTTCTTAAAACTTTGTCAAGATGCTCCAACTGTCTGCAAGTAGGCGGCTGAGGCTTTTACAAATAAATGTTCATTTTAAACCAAAAAAAACAAAACAAAAAAAAAACAAAAACCACAATTTTTCATTATGTTTCTTGCTCGGTTCTATTCACATTGCATTGTTGTTCACAGTACTTGATATTTAACTTCTGTATTTCTCCAGTATTTAAGGTGCATCCACTATGCTCTGTTGATTTGATGTTTCCTGGAGAGGGTAATGGATGTGTTTTTTAATTTTAAAACATAATAGTTGCTATTTACCCTTTTTCAAGATAATATTGCTATAATTACACACTGAGAAAACAGATGAAGTGCTGATTTTATGTTTAAAAAGTGACCCTTCTGGCTCATCAAAATTCCACTAACCTGTTGAACACTTACTGCTTTATTTTGGTCCTTTTTCACCTTTAGTATCCTCCCCTTCGATCTTAAATGTCAACACTGGTCTGTATGTTTATAGGCCCAAATGATATTTTATTCTGATCTTTATAACATGAAAATTGTTGATAATAAAGTGTTTTCTTATAAGGAGGATGACTACACAGTGTTACATAATTCATTCCTGCATTTTGTTTTGTTGTGAATCTGAACAACAGAACATGCTAAGCGTGTCTTCTTTGATAGTGAAAATATTTTGGCATCCTTGTGAAAGTGCTACAATCATTGGCAACATGGTAATAAACATCAACATAAATTTCAGGTAAGGTTGCAATAACCCCTTATTGCAACATGTTAAATATTGAGAAGCACATGTGACAGTAATGTCAGAAAATAGTGTCTTAAATGTCTGAACTGTTAACAAGGTTTCCAACCCCTTACACTTCAGATGGCAGTGGCTGGAGCAGCAGTTATTAAAGTTGATGTGGTGTGCCTGACCCCATTTAAGCGTGCTGTTCCAGTCCACCTCATTATCCATTGAAAAAAGAAAAATCCATTGATTTAAAGAAGTGAAAAATTCTTGACCCGAAAGATTATTTTTGCCAGCCTTGCACTGGATATTTGAGATCCTGCAGAATTTGTCACAAGGAGTTCATCAGCCTGTCATGAAATTTGAAGAGCCACATCCTGTATACAGGATCCCAGAGCAGGAATTTGTAAGTAAGTCTGCACGATATGACATTAACTTGTAATACATACGGCAACTCCCCTTGTTGTGGTGTTAAGCTGTGGGGGACACAAACTTAAGAAGTAATAACTGAGAAGAATTTACAAATTGCGAACAAATTGTATAGCATTCAAAAGAGAGAAATGTTTCCTTCCTGCTTTATAAAATGTTAACATGTAAAGAAAATAAAATAACCATCTGGATATATTATAGTACAGTTAGCTACATACATCCATTAGAATTTTAAATATTTCCAGTTGTCCAATGTATTAGATCGTCAATTGTAAATCACAATATTCTATCAGTCTGGAAAGAATGCAAGCACCAGGTGTTAGGGAACATTTAGTTTTATGTAGTATAAATTTTATTAATGTGTTTACTTTGTGAAACAAAACTATGTACCAAAGTGCCTCTGACAATAGTAAATTTAGTATAAAATAGTATAAAAATATAAATCTTAAAGTATAATTCAAAGTATAGGATTTTGTCCAAAAATAAAATGTCATTGTGCTGCTGAAATGTTGATCACCCTACAAGTGAAAAATGTTGTCAGATTTGATCAAGGCTTGTCCCGTTGGTGGCCGCCATCTTAAGGGGTTCACATGCATCTAAACACTTGGCTCACAGACTCATGAGCAAGGGGCCTCATGTATAAACGGTGCGTACACACAAAAATGTTGCATAAGAATGTTTCCACGTTCAAATCACAATGTATAAAACCTAAACTTGGCGTAAAGCCACGCACATTTCCATGGTACCTCATACCCTGTCGTACGCAAGTTCTCTGCTCAGTTTTGCAGACTGGCGGCACCCAGCATCAAAGCAGTGCTACTGTTCCTGTGTGGTTATCCTTTCTTTTTTAGATCCACATCCCTGACGCAGCTTTATAAATACTGACATTAACCGCATATTGTTTATTAGTTTAATGCATCTGATTGTAATTAACCTGTAACAATATAATGGTCCACGGAATGGCCAAACTATTCCAAATACCATAACTGCTTTAGCGTTGTTACTCTCACTGAACCTCAGATCCCACATCGGACCATCTTTTTTCCATATCACTCTCACTGCAACACTCGCAGTATTTATATCACTGTATCTAAGTGTGAATCACAGCTGTACAGCAGCTGATCGGAAAGAGAATTATCTGTATACAGCATCAAGCACACGCTGCCTCAGCCATGCTGTCTGTTGAACTGCTCTCATATGGCAAACACTTCAGAGCCTTTCCTGTACTGACCTCGCAGTTGAGAAACCGTTTCATCGCAAGAACTGTAAACGCAATCAATCAGTCCATCAAGTGCTCCTTGTAGAACTGTCTGTACTTATTAGTATAATCACCTCACTGTAAACTTGCACTACAGTTATAATATAGCACAACCTGAGCCACTTTATAAAGTGTTTATTTACATATGATGGCAATATCATTTTTAAGATGAAATGCAGCTGAATGTTTATTATATTATACAGATAAAACTTTAACTACACGGAGCCGCAGCGCTAGATATAACAAACAAGTGTTTTGTTCACTTGGGTATTAAAATCTAATTTACACAGAGTGTCAAAAAATTTGCATTAACAGGAAGTCAGGAAGGCGTTTTATGAGACTACAGTATGTATGCTGAAATTCTGCGGAAGGTTTCAAGCATGAAGAGCGAGAAGGCAGCAATCTATGTCTCTGCAAGCTCACATATAAACATACAGTTGTCTGTCCAAATATTTATGGACCCAACTTTTTTCAAATTTTGGTTCTGTACATCACCACAATGAATTTTAAATGTAACAATTCAGATGCAGTTGAAGTGCAGACTTTCAGCTTTAATTCAGTGGGTTGAACAAAATGATTGCATAAAAATGTGAGGCAACTAAAGTATTTTTGAACACAATCCCTTCATTTCAGGGGCTCAAAAGTAATTGGGCAATTAACTCAAAGGCTATTTCATGGTGTGTTCAGGTGTGTTCAAGTCCGTCGTTATGTCTTATCAATTAAGCAGATAAAAGGCCTGGAGTTGATTTGAGGTGTGGTGGTTGCAATGGAAGATTTTGCTGTGAACAGACAACATGCGGTCAAAGGAGCTCTCCATGCAGGTGAAAGAAGCCATCATTAAGCTGTGAAAACAGAAAAAACACATCCAAGAAATCACTACAATATTACGAGTGGCAAAATCTACAGTTTGGTACATCCTGAGAAGCAAGCACTGGTGAACTCAGCAACGCAAAAAGACCTGGGGCCTCATGTATAACGCCGTGCGTAGAACTCGTACTATAACATGGCGTAAGCACAAAAGCCGAAATGTGCTTACGCACAGAAAAATCCAGATGCAGGAATCTGTGCGTACTCCAACTTCCACGTTCTTCCGTTACATAAATCCCGATCAGCGTGAAAACTAACGCCGTGCACGCATTATGTACCGCCCAAATCCTCCCAGAATTACGCCTATTTGAATATGCAAATCAATATAAATCGCCCTTAAGCGCAGCCTTCTGTGAAAAGACAATGGGAAAAGCACGGGGAAAATATAAGAATTTCAGCGAATACCAAGTGGAGGCAAAGGAAAAACATACTATTTGTTCAAATAAGCCGTGGTATAATCAACAAAATGAAGTTGATTGAGTGACATAGCGTGTTGGAGAAACTTGAAAGCTCACATTCACAAAATCGCACAGTGCCGGAAATAAAAAAGAAGTCACATATCAAAGTCGCCGTGGAAAGAAGAGTTGTAAGCCCACTGTCTGAGTGTCATATGAAAGTTTATTAGGATACAGAGAAAAAAGGCACACAGTGGGGAAAAAGCACGAAATGTCCACTTCAATCTCGACATTTCCACTTTAATCACGTAGTTTATTTTGTCATTTAGTAGAACATCATAAACTTCATCTTAAAATCGTTTAATTAACCAGTTTCTCAAATCACATCGTAATTAAAGTAGCACGTTAAATGCTTTGTTTTGTATTTGATCTTCAACTCGTATGTGATCTATGTGTGTGAATCACTACTTGCTTCTTAAACTGACTCTTCCTCCAACTGGACACAGAGTCCATTACATTAGTGATATTACAGCTCTCTGAATAACTAAAATACTGAGATGTATACGTGATGTCATTTTCATGATGATAGGAGTTAAAGCACGTTATTAAACATGTGTTTCACTTCGATGAAATAATTTATTGTCGAAATTTGTCGCTGCGTTTTTAGCTGTGCTGTTATTTTATCTTTCTGTTTTATATTCAATATATATTGGCGTAGCCGTCACTGCAGTCAATGCTTTTCTTTCCCCAAGTAACCGATCGCCACACAATCAGCTCTGTAATAGACGTTAAGCCATCTGTAAGCTTAGCGCTGATTCTTCAAAACGTTTAAAGAACATTGAAATATCTTCGTAGTACATGTTTAATTATTCTATCCTTCACGACACTCCCAGTGAAGAATATAGATTATTTAAATGAAGTTAAAGTTTTATGTGTATAATTTAACAAACATATTTTGCTGCATTTCACCTTAAAAATGATATCGTCATCATATGTCAATACGCGCTTTATAAAGTGGCCCAGGTTGTGAGATATTATAACTGTAGTGCAAGTTTACAGTGGGGTGATTGTACTTATAAGTACAAACCGTTCTACAAGGAGCAATTGATTGAGTGCGTTTATAGTTCTTGGGATGAAACTGTTTCTGAACCGCGAGGTCCGTACAGGAAAGGCTTTAAAACGTTTTGCAGTGGCTGAGACAGCGTGTCCTTAAAGCTGTATACCGATAATTCTCTTTCCGATCAGCTGCTGCTGTGATTCACACTCAGATACAGTGATATAAATACTCCGAGTGGTGCAGGGAGAGTAATCTGGAAAAAGATGATCTGCTGTGGCAACTCCTAACGGGAGGAGCTGAAAGAAGAAGGAGAAGAAGGAGAAGTGAGAGTAACAACGCTAAAGCAGTTATGGTATTTGGAATACTATGGCTGTTCCCTGGACCATTATATTGTTACGAGTTAATTACAATCAGATGCATTACACTAATAAACAATATGCGGTTAGTTTCTGTGTATTTATAAAGCCGCGTCATGAAAATAATGAGTAATCACACAAGAACCGTACCATTGCTTTGACGTTGGGTGCCGCCAGTTTGCAAAACCGAGCAGAGAACTTGCGTATGACAAGGCATGAGGTACCGTGGAAAAGTGCGTGGCTTTACGCCAAGTGTAGGTTTTATACATCGCGATTTGAACGTGGAAAAGTTCTTACGCAACATTTCTGTGCATACGCACCGTTTATACATGAGGCCCCTGGATGTCCACGGAAGACAACAGTAGTGGATGATCGCAGAATTATTTCTATGGTGAAGAGAAACCCTTTCACAACAGCCAACCCAGTGAACACCACTCTCCAGCGGGCAGGCGTATCGATATCCAAGTCTACCATAAAGAGAAGACTGCATGAAAGTAAATACAGAGGGTGCACTGCAAGGTGCAAGCCTCTCATAAGCCTCAAGAATAGAAAGGCTAGACTGGACTTTGCTAAAGAACATCTAAAAAAGCCAGCACAGTTCTGGAAAAACATTCTTTGGAGAGATGAAACCAAGATCAACCTCTACCAGAATGATGGTAAGAAAAAAGTATGGAGAAGGCGTGGAACAGCTCATTATCCACAGCATACCACATCATCTGTAAAACACGGTGGAGGCAGGCAGTGTGATGGCTTGGGCATGCATGGCTGCCAGTGGCACTGGGACACTGGTGTTTACTGATGATGTGACACAGGACAGAAGCAGCCGAATGAATTCTGAGGTGTTCAGAGACATACTGTCTGCTCAAATCCAGCTAAATGTAGTCAAATTGATTGGGTGGGGGCGTTTCATGATACAGATGGACAATGACCCAAAACATACAGCCAAAGCAACCCAGGAGTTTATTAAAGCAAAGAAGTGGAAAATTCTTGAATGGCCAAGTCAGTCACCTGATCTTAACCCAAGTGAGCAGGCATTTCACTTGTTGAAGACTAAACTTTGGACAGAAAGGCCCACAAACAAACAGCAACTGAAAGCCGCTGCGGTAAAGGCCTGGCAGAGCATTAAAAAGGAGGAAACCCAGCATCTGGTGATGTCCATGAGTTCAAGACTTCAGGCTGTCATTGTCAGCAAAGGGTTTTCAACCAAGTATTAGAAATGAACATTTTATTTCCAGTTATTTAATTTGTCCAATTACATTTGAGCCCTTGAAATAAAGGGATTGTGCTAAAAAAAATGCTTTAGTTGCCTCACATTTTTATGCAATCTTTTTGTTCAACCCACTGAATTAAAGCTGAAGGTCTGCACTTCAACTGCATCTGAGTTGTTTCATTTCAAATTCATTGTAATGTACAGAACCAAAATTAGAAAAGTTGTCTGTCCAAATATTTATGGACCTAACTGTATATCAAATATTTATCGTGAATATTCCATCTTTAAGCAATTGTTTGCCTTTTTGTTGCAATCCTGAATGTGATGATAGCTTTTATTATTGCAGTTTAAAAGAATGCACTGTAATAACTCTAATCTAAATATATATGTACAACTTTTGATTGTTTTGATCAGCATAGCCAGCTTATTCACCTGTGGCAAAGCATTGCGACGTCTTCCTTGTTGCGTTGCTTCTGCTATCTTTAGTCAGGTAATACCTGTTAATGTTTTGTCATCCATGCAAATAAGGCTATTCAAATATTAGAGAAGTGACAACAATACAGATGTGGTGTTCAAATACTTTATTTGATTATACTATAATATATATTTCAGGCTTTATATCACCAAAACAAAATCGGACAACTTGAGAACAGCATCAGACCTCCTATGTAAACTGAATTTGTTTACAGTCCTCAAAATATTAACGTTGGAAACATTTAAGAAGCTATTCTTGAAGACAGCTAGTCCATATCACTAGACCTGAACGCCATATTTGTACATATGGGGGGTCACTGTTGCCTCATGAAAACCAACAGACAGACGTCCAAGACACACAAGTAAAAGCACCAAGAAGAATTTTTAACATTTTCTTCACTAAAGTGCACAAAGCACCATACACGCCACAATTCACTAATACTAATAATCAATAATCCAACAATCCTCCACTCCTCCCAGTAGCTCCGTCACACACCCTCCCAACTCCGGCTCTCTTTGCTGGGTCTTCCGCCGTCCTTTAAATAGCCCATGACTCGGAAGTGTTTCTTCTCCTCTTTTGGGTCAAACGCCACATCATCCGTCCTCAAGTAACCCTGCAGTGCTGCCAAAGCACCTGATAATCTTTTTGCAGTGGAAAGAAACCACTTGCTGTTCACAGGGCTCCTGTTTAGGCCTGCAGCTTACTCGAGCAGTATGTCGTGTACAGAAATAATACATCTGTCTGTCTCCAGCACGCAACATACAGTAACGGCAAAAAACGATTCATATCATTTGTATTCTTGTAGTGAATAATAATTCACTATTAAGTCCACATTAAGCTACACTGGGAAAACCCCATTGGTAGTGGTCTGGACACGAGCCCTCCTGTCCATTGGCTGAGCTGCATTCGCTGGTGCTGGTGCTGCTTTTCAGTGTGTCCAGGGCCTGGTGGTTGTGTAATTCTCAAGTGCAAAGATTTGGTAACTGTAATGGAAAAATGTAGCAATTTTTATTTCAAAGTTAGATTATTATTATTGACAAAGTTAGATTGGGTCACTGCTTTTTGCAGATGATGATATCCTGTTTGCTTCATTAGGCCATGATCTTCAGCTCTCTCTGAATCGGTTCGCGGCTGGGATGGGAATCAGCACCTCCAAATCCGAGACCATGGTCCTCAGCCGGAAAAGGGTGGAGTGCCCTCTCAGGGTTGGTGGTGAGGTCCTGCCCCATGTGGAGGAGTTCAAGAATCTCGGGGTCTTGTTGACAAGTGAGGGAAGAATGGAGGGTGAGATCGACAGGCGGATCGGTGCGGCGTATGCAGTGATGTGGTGAAAAAGGAGCTGAGCCGTAAGGCAAAGCTCTCAGTTTACCAGTCGATCTACATTCCTACCCTCAACTATGGTCATGAGCTATGGGTAGTGACTGAAAGAATGAGATTGCGAATACAAACGACTAAAATGAGTTTCCTCCTCAGGGTGTCTGGGCTTTCCCTTAAAGAAGCTCAGTCATCCGGGAGGGGCTCAGAGTAGAGCAGCTACTCCTCCGCATTGAGAGGAGTCATATGAGGTGGCTCGGCATCTGATCAGGATGCCTCCTCGACGTCTCCCTGGCGAGGTGTTCCGGGCACGTCCAACCGAGAGGAGGCCCCGGGGAAGACCCAGGACCCACTGGAGGGACTATGTCTCCCGGCTGGCCTGGGAACACCTTGGGATTCCCACGGAAGAGCTAGAAGAAGTGCCCGGGGAGAGGGAAATCTGGGCATCTCTGCTCAAGCTGCTGCAACCCGACCTCGGATAAGTGGATGGATGGATGGATTTCAAAGTTAATTCTTCACAATTATGGTATATATTTGTGACATGAAACTGTATTCACGAATGTATAAAGTCTCGTTTATACCCTGCGTCTTCTCATTAAACTGGTATCTCGCGAATATCGTATTCGTCGTAGGCATGAAAAACGCCAACGGCAGCGTGTCAATGAACTTAATTTAACCTTAAGGTTTACAACGTGCTTTGTTTCCGCAGTAGCTGCACTTATGAATATGCTTGTATGCGTCACTCGCTT
Source organism: Polypterus senegalus (assembly GCF_016835505.1). Taxonomy (NCBI): domain Eukaryota; kingdom Metazoa; phylum Chordata; class Cladistia; order Polypteriformes; family Polypteridae; genus Polypterus; species Polypterus senegalus. The sequence goes on along the minus strand of NC_053169.1, from coordinate 76,662,449 downwards.
CATATTCTTTTGCTGCCTTCTCAATTGTGTAATGAGTTTTTTCTTCAGTGCTCTTTGGAGCTCTTGCTTGTTCTCTGTGTACTGCGTTCACAGTCGGTTCACGTGATCCGCTCGGAGTACATGCATCGAAGGTTCTCAGCTGTGCTTGTGCAATCTCGTGCGATCTTGCAATGTCCACAGCTTTGTTTAATGTTAGCTAAGACCCAGCACTTAAAAGTTTCTCTCGCACTATCGCTGAGGTTGTGCCAAACACAAGTCTATCCCTGACCATCTCATCTTCGTTTGCATAAGCACAGTCCTTCACCCGCGAATATTTAGCGGCAGCGTGTCTATTGGATAGCTGCTGACGGACGGCCTTATATGGGCAGGCACTCAATTATGTGGTAGGCGTGATGATGAGGGACGCAACTCCGCCTCGCACGGCGACCAAGCTGCAGGCTATGGCCGCATATATGTACGTAAGTAGGTTCCAGTTATGACCGTAACGCATAGAATTTCAAAATGAAACCTGCCTGATTTTTGCAAGTAAGCTGTAAGGAATAAGCCTGCCAAATTTCAGCCTTCTACCTACACGGGAAGTTGGAGAATTAGTGATGAGTCAGTGAGTGAGTGAGTGAGTGAGGGCTTTGCCTTTTATTAGTATAGATTACATTACATTAAGTTTATGCGCTGAGTCAATATTTACAGTGCTGGCCCTGCTTTCTTTTTCAAGACCTCTGGAATTCACCCTGACATGCTGTCATTGAACTTCTGGGCCAAATCCTGACTGATGGCAGCCCATTCTTGAGTAATCAAAGCTTGGAGTTTGTCAGAATTTGTGGGTTTTTGTTTACCCACTCGCCTCTTGAGGATTAACCACAGGTTCTCAGTGGGGAGTTTCCTGGCCATGGACCCAAAAGTTTGATGTTTTATTCCCCAAGCCACTTGGTTATGCTGGAAAATGCATTGTTGGTCACCAAACTGTTCTTGGATGGTTTGGAGAAGTTGCTCTCGGAGGATGTTTTGGTACCATTCTTTATTCATGGCTTGGGTTTTGGGGCACCACCAGTGCAGAGCTTGCTCAGGAATGGCAGCTGGCAGGTGTAAGGGCTACATGCGCGAAGTATCTAAAGGCTCCATCTCCACACACACACAAAATATGCCAGGAACAGCAAGAGGACAAGCCAGTTGGCAGCAGCTGGGCTTACCAGCTACTAAATAATAAGGTGGCAGCACGCCGTTGGTCATTGAAGCTCTGTGGTGTTATTCCACATGCACACCAGGTTTTTTGAGCAAACAATGGGAGAAGCTGAAATAGTAATAAAGTGAATTATTATTGCCATTTATTTGCCATAGACCGTTTCTTACCTTGGGAATTTGTTGTTTTTCGTAGACCCCAACTTACCCTGCAGAGAGACAGGGAGAAGTATAGGGTCAGAGTATACGATCAGCGGTTTGTACTGGCGGGGCAATTACAGGTTAAGGCCCAATCGAGTTGCATTTCCTCTGGCACTGCTGGGAAGTCAAACTGGCAACCATCCAGTTATCAAAATGCATCCTTTAGCCAGAAAATGAAGAATTATACCAGTGCCAGTAATTGGCTTGTGTCACGCATGCGCATCCAAAGACCTCCTCACAGGCTCACTCGAGATATGTAATAACCCCATGGAGACCAGAAGGGGTGCTGCCGCTAACCTCGTCAACTCCTCCTTTTCCACCGAGAAGCTACCCGGTGAAGGCATCTGACCCGCCCCTTCCAGCCCACCCACCATAAGACACATGGAAAAAGGTGTCATATGCTGGCCAGAGCAACACACCGCAAGGATCTCCTCTAGAAGTGGCTGCACCCTTCTATGTATGCCTTCTTTATTTGAATTCCCACATGCAGGATGCCCACCACAGAGCGATTCCTCTTTCTCTTTTGTTTTTCGTCGTCCATGGACAGTAAAAGAGACAATCGGGTTGGCGCCCCAAATTTTCTTCCTGCTGTCTGGCGACCTGTCATTTCCCGCACTCGGCCACACTTTTTGCAAACAAGAAAATTGACCCAAACCATCACAAGCGCCAACTTTGTTATGTGCCAAGGTAGTCAGTATGTTTATAGCTGGCACTTCTAATCTATTGAGTACGTAATGTCTACGCACTGCCTTAAGATTTGATGCTTTGCCAAGCCTTTCTTGCTGGAACTCCTTTGGAGTCCTCCTGACACGAGAATCGGCTTCTAAAATCGGAGTTGATGGGCGTCAATCTGCTCTGTTGGGTCCTTTCTCAATGGCACTCAACTCATTGCGGGCATCGGCTTCTGGTCAGCATAATGCGTTGTCATCAAATATAAGTTTAGAACGACATCTAATTCTGTATGTGCGTGCGTTTCATGCCAAAAACTTGACTCAGATCCTTGTCAGCTTGTAAGATTCCTAGTAGTTTAACTTCTTCATTCTTTATTTCAACATACTGAGGCCTGCCAAAACAAAGCAAGCCAACATGAAATCTCTAAAAACAGGCTAACTGTCAGCACAGTGGCTTAAGAATGGTAGCACATTTCACCTAAAAATGTGTAGCCCTTGAGCAGTTTTGATATTTGTATTGTGGAATGCTTCTTAACAATACTTCTTACTAACACCGATTTTTGGAAGAGGTGAAAGAGAGACGGGTGAAATCAACACAATCCATGGCTGGCTGCCTAACAGCAAGCTGGTTTTCTTGTCAATGCGTCTCTTCCAAATTTTGCCTACAAAGTTCATCTGGAGCCCCAAATTCAGTCGATGGCACATCCATTTAGCTGCCTGTAAAAGACCCTCAGGGTCCACTGATGACTGATTAGTATCTGCGTCTCCCCCTCATTTCTGGTCAAGAGTTCAGTCTTCAGTTCACAAGCACAGTATTGAGGGGTTGTGTCTGCCCTGTTTATGATGGTCCCTGATTATTCCAGCAGTAACTGTTAATAACATTTTAGCACAAAATGCATGCGTGTCACACATTTTGAGCACGCTGACTGGATAACGGACATGAGGAGCGTGTGAGACAAGTAACGGGAGATTTGTTTTTTTTTTTTGTTTCCATGGATGCATTGTTGGCCATTGGGTTCCATTATATTATTAACTTTTTTTTACATCGTTCAGCCTGAAAACCTTTTCTCAGCCATTGCTACCAAGTATGTGGGGTAAGTAACATATAAAAAAAAATTTAGATGTGAGCGTCGGTAGGCTTTGTGCCTTAGGAACCAAGTTACCCGGACTATTCTAGAACAGTTCAGTAATTATTTACTGCTCTGATGCTGATCTTTCTGATCATAAAATAGGTCATTACGAGAATACAGACTCAAAGGACAGATAATACATCCAAAAATCAATAAAAAAAATAAACTTAACGAGTACACTGGGTGGAAGCATTGAATTGCCAGATAGCAGTGGGCAGAAAAGACCCCCAGAGCTGTTAGTTTCTTAGCACACCACGGTGGAATGAGCCTATGGCTAGAAGTGTTCCAAGAAAGCACCTGCTGGAGGGGATATTTCGAGATGGCATCTAATTTTCCCATCATCCTCTTTTCCACAACAACCTCGTGTGTTTCCAGGGTTCATTGTGTGGCAGAGCAGGCTGTCCTGATAAGTTGTGTGTCCTTTGAGCTTATCACACATCAAAAGATCCGAGTCTCCTTTGGAAGTGCAGTCCGCTCTGGCACTCCCAGTATCGCTCTGCACCACTGTGTATTCGGACCAGTCCAGGGTGTTATTTATAATAAGACGATAAAAAAATATTTATTCTGTGGTCGCTGCACGTGATGTCAGTATACTACTGAAACAAAGATGGCCAAAGAGCCAGACGTGCTGCACTTCTGGTCTTGCATGATGTCATCACGCCTGTAACACTTCAGTTTAGTGCAAAGCTGTGCGACATACTGGGGCTTTATTTACAGTATAGTTGTAGGCCTGTGATAAAACTATAAATGGCGTGAGTCCCAGCGACTTTTATTATTAAACTTGCCATTTTGCCTATTAATATGTTGTATCTTGTCAGCGCTGTCAGTCACCAAAGGCTGAGCTGGCATTCCATCACCAGTGGCATTTAAATGGCATGCCTGCAAAGTTGTGTGCTTTTCCAAATGGTGCAGCAAAAATGTGAAAATAAGCCACCACACAAAAGCCATCTAAAGAGAAGAATCTCTTCATTGCAGTGCTCTGTGCCAATGCTACAGTATTTTACATCTTTTAAATTGTTCTTAGGAGTAGAAGATGAAAAGTTTTCATGTTTTTAAACAACACTCATAATACTTTGGGTACTTTTTCATCAACTTAATATAAACATGCTGTGATGGACGGCCTTCAGCTCAACTCGGCCGGGACATCCAAAAAATGAAAGGATGGAGGAAGGCAGCTACTTTGGGACACTGCCTTCCCCCAAGACGCTAGATGGCAGCTTCCCTGCAACATAGGGATTCCCGCACAGCACCAATGCGATCTGGAATTTGACTTCACAGCCCCGCTGGGTACCATGGGTGCTGCCAGGAGACACTGCAGGGAGACCTGGGAATCTCATCCGGAAGTACTCCAAAGTCAAGGGGACAGAAGTCCTGAAGAGCTTCTGGGCTGAAGGAAATTCAAGTTCCCCATCTGACCCGGAAGTTCTGGCAAGGACAGAAGGACTGGACTATATAAAGGACTCCTGTGAACCCAGCAAGCGAGCCAGAGTTGGGAGGTAGAAGACAGAGCTTGTTGGGAGGTGTGGAGGGCAAAAAGAGAAGGAGAATTCTGTTTATTGTTATTATACTTGCTTGTATTGGTGAGGACTGTGGTGCTATGGGCAGTAATCGAAGAAGAGAAATATTAAACGTCTTCTGTGTCCTGAGTGTCTGTCGGTTGGGTCTGAAGGATCATCAGCGACCCCCTAGCGTCCACTCCTTTATAACACACACTAAACACAGAATATGTTGTGTTCCACATAATGCAATTAAAATCTTACTTCAAAGGCTTTGATTAACATTCACCAATACCACACGAAGAAATCCATAAGTGCACCGAGGATCTGTTTGCCGTTTGATATTATATACGTGACGTCAATTCAAGTAGAAAATGCTGCTCAGCTCTGCTTATTTAAAATCTGCTCGGTCCCGTTTTTCAAATGTGCACACCCCTTTAGAATTTTAAACACGCCCCTTCTCTCCTCTTAGGTTTGCCACACTTCTCGTGGAATTGTCGCCGCCCACCCCTGCACGTCGTAGACGACGTGTATGTTGAGTTATATAAGCACGCAGCCTCTTTGCACTCCTCGCCCACCGTAGTTTACGCCCGGGCTCAGATGTCAGATATTCTGTCATGACATACTGTAGGTAGAGGTTGTAATGAAGTCAGCTCTATGAACAACTTTTACATATAAAAAAATGCAAATGTGTTGGCTACCTGATCATTAGGAAAGTAAGCTATTCTGGTTTGTGACGTTATTTTAATATTCAAAGTTTTTTTTCTTGGAATATTTTATCTGACTTGATATTCACATTAGCTTTCTTTTCTTTCCACCTGCTTTTTAGATTTATGCTGTTGGCTTTAGATTTATGCTGTTGGCCAAACAGACAGAATTCTGGAATGCATTTGCTTGAAGAGGAGCTCATCTTCAAGAAGCACTCAGTTAAGGCCCGCAGAATGAGCGATGTGTCAAAGTGCCCATCCTTCCTGCTCGTCTCTCAGCAGTTTTTCTAAGAACACCACTGAGATTTCGGGAGGTTGCCTTCCCCTCTCTTTTTTTTTTTTATTTGTCATTTGTTCTGTTTTTATGGCAGGCAGAGGAAATGAAAAACTCTAAAAGGAAGGCAGAATGAATGAGTGGCTTTGGAAATGGAGGTCCTTGAGCCTGTCAGCCTGTAGGTGTATTTTTTTTTTTAAATAAAACAGCTCCTTTGCATTTGCTTTGCAAGCCTCCTATTTATAAACAAAAATACCCACAACCACAGCAGCAAATGTGACCTCTGCGTGTACTGAGACTGGTGTCAAATTCAGGCTTGCAAATTTCAACATGCTGGCACAGATGCTACTGCAACTTCCCGGCGTTTCCAACAAGCAAAACAATTAATTTCTTTTAATGTGTGAAATCGCACAAGGAATTCCTCAACGGGCTTTAACAGGTTTTGTTTCTTGACAGCCTCCTCAACCTTGACTCTCTAAGAAGACCAGAAAAAATTCACAAACAAAAAAAAAAAACAAAAAGGGAGAATTCTTGGGAAAGGCGATTCAGACAGAGACCCCAGGCAACGAGTGTCAACAAAATGGGGTAAAAACAACACACAAAACAGAGCACAAGTAATCCTCTTCACAGATCTGTCATGGCCACCTCACAACAGTACAAACTACTTTCCTCTTGCACTGAGCACCTCACCAAGTGCAGGAGCAGCCCACCGTGACAACTCTCAAGGAAAAATGCAAGAAAAGATTCACTAAATACAGAACTATTACGTATAATGATACAGATTTGTTCAAATACAGTAATCCCTCCTCGATTACGGGGGTTGTGTTCCAGAACACCGCGCGATAGGTGAAAATCCGCGAAGTAGAAACCATATGATTATTTTTATATATTTTAAGCCCTTAGAAACTCTCCCACACTGTTTATAAATATTCTCCACACAGTTATACAGTAAACTCTCGTTTATCACGGTTAATCCGCTCCAGACAGAATTTCCACGAAGTAGGATTCTTTATTTATAAATCTAATATTTTCGCAGTTAAAGCACTGAAAACATGTTTACAACCTTCTAAATACGTTTTTTAACATTATTAGAGCCCTCTAGACATGAAATAACACCCTTTAGTCAAAAGTTTAAACTGTGCTTCATGACAAGACAGAGATGGCAGTTCTTTCTCCCAATTAAAAGAATGCAAACATATCTTCCTCTTCAAAGGAGTGTGCGTCGGGAGCGGAGAATGTCAGAGAGAGAGAGTAAAGTAAACGATCAAAAATCAATAGGGCTGTTGCGCTTTTAAGTATACGAAGCACCAGTGATAAAGAGGTGCAATGAAGGGATCAATGTGAAGGTAGCCTTTCAGCAATTTTTAGAGGAACATCCGTATCTTCTAAGCAAACAGCCCCTCTGCTCACACCCCCTCCGTCAGGAGCAGAGAATGTCGGATAGAGTGAGAGAGACAGAGAAAAGCAAACAATCAAAAATCAATACGTGCTGCTTGGGCTTTCAAGTATGCGAAGCACCGCACGGGAAGCATATCGTATATCATTGAGGAGTTTTATTTAATACGTAATACGTGCTCTGATTGGGTAGCTTCTCAGCCATCCGCCAATAGCGTCCTTTGTATGAAATCAACAGGGCAAACAAACTGAGGAACCATGTACCATAAATTAAAAGACCCATTGGCCGCAGAAATCCGCAAACCAAAGGAAAATCTGTGATATATATTTAGATATGCTTACATTTAAAATCCGCGATGGAGTGAAGCCGCGAAAGTTGAAGCGCGATATAGAGAGGGATCACTGTACATCAAAAACAAAGTAGAAATGCACTAATATAAATGAAAAACAACAAGATCTGTCCAATCAATCAATCAATCAACATTTATTTATATAGCACATATTCATACAAAAAAAATGTAGCTCAGTGCTTTACAAAATGAATAGAGAAATAGAAGACACAATAAAAGATAAACATAAGTCAACATTAATTAACATAGAATAAGAGTAAGGTCCGATGGCCAGGGTGGACAGAAAAAACAAAAAAACTCCAAAGGCTGGAGAAAAAAATAAAATCTGTAGGGGTTCCAGACCAAGAGACCGCCCAGTCCCCTCTGGGCAATCTACCTAACATAAATCAAACAGTCCTCTTTGTATTTAGCGTTTTCATCGAAGGACCTGATGATGATGGTCACGTAGACTTCTGGCTTTCAGTCCATCAATGTTGGTGCATCATGATGCTTTGTCCATCCAACTTATTGTAGAACCGCAGCCAGGTTATAGGAAAGGAGTCGGACAAGCCTGACACAGTCAGAGTCCTGGAGACCTCCGCCAACAAGCTGTTCATTTTTGGCCATTCCACACCTGATCTCACTGGTGGGCCGACCGCCTGATGAACTCTTCTACCCGATGAATGCAGTGATCCTTTATCTGAGATGTGTTTTCCATTGGTTGGCTAACAACTTGGCAGTAGAGCAGGGGAACCAAGCACCACATGTGAGTACCGAGAAGAGAAACAAAATCAGCAAGCGTTAGTAACAGATTATAAATATATTACTTGTATTTCAGTACTAATGACTAACAACAGAGATGCAGTATGCACAGTTAATCAGCAGCTCTAGTCAGGGTATGTTAAACTGAGGAAGTGAGTCTTAAGCTGGAATTTAAAAGCTGAGACTGAAGGGGTTCCTCTAATATTAGAAGGCAGACCAGTCCAGAGCTTCAGAGCCCTGTAGCTAAAAGCTCGACCTTCGAATGTTATTTTATTAATCCCTGTAATCATAACCAGATGGGCATCTTGAGATCTTTATGTGTAGGTAATGATAAGGACAGATAAGTAAGCAGAGTCTTGGCCATTTCAGGCTTTATATGTTAACAGGAGGGTTTTGAAATCTGCTCTAAACTTAACCGGGAGCCAGTGTAAAGACTTGAGAACTGAAGTTATGTGTTCATATTTTCTTGTTCTTGTAGTAATTCTTGCAGCAGCATTTTGTATTAACTGGATGCTGTGTAAAGAATCGTACCGCAATAGCAAATTTTTTCAATACTATCAGGGTCGCATGACTCAATAAAACGATAGGTCTTCTGAGAAAAGTTTGCTCAGGCGAATGGAGCGAACGGGAGGTAGCGGGAACTACAATTCCCATCAGCCCAGGCGTGGCCATCATCCTTTGCGGTCTGTTGTCGCTACAGATCCAGTAATGCGGAAATGGCGGGTGCTGCTAGTAGCGGCGAAGGAAAAGAGATGGAAATGGTCGAACCTAAAGCGGGTTTTAAATCGGATGTGTGGATGCATTTCGGTTTCTCTCTGAAAAGAAATGAGAAAGGAGAAAAGGTGACAGACAAAGAAAATACGGTATGCAGGCACTGCCAGACTGTGGTGAAATACAAGTCGGGGAATACGACTAACATGAGGAGTTTGATTGTTAAATCATCACCCCGAAAAGTTACGTGAAGATACGAGGAGCAAAATCCAGTCGGGCCAAAAGACTATAAAAGAAGCGTTTACAGCCTCACTCCCCCACAACAGTGCAAGAGCACAAGAAATCACAAGAGGCATTGGTGAATATATAGCCAAAGGCCTACGGCCCTTTTCGGTGGCGGATAATGAAGGTTTTAAGAGGTTAGTAAACATGCTGGAGCCAAAGTATAAAATCCCGTCGCGGGATAGTCAAACTATTTTACCAGCTCTTTACAAAGAGACAAGGGCGAAAGTTGCACAGAGCATCAAGCAAGCAGAGTGCATCTCAATCACCACAGATGGGTGGACTTCACGAGCTACTCAGAGCTATGTTACCATCACAGCACGTGCTATGACAAGTGAATGGGAGATAAAAACTTTTGTCCTACAGACACGGGTACTCTTTGAGTCACACACTGGACACAACATAGGCGAGGTGTTAAAATCTGCTGTTTCAGAGTGGGAGCTTGACATGATTTACAACAACAGTCACCAGGGCATCGCTGTGGTTACTGACAACGTAAGAAACATGGGTGTAGCGGTGAATGAGGCTGGTCTGTCCCCACATGTAAAGTGTTTTGCTCACACCTTAAATCTTGCGTCCCAGGCAGGTTTGAAGGTAAACCGTGTCAGTCATCTGCTTGGCAGAGTGAGGCGTGTAGCAGCGTTTTTTCACCGCAGTTCAACTGCAACAGCTGTGCTGACCTCCAAGCAGCAAATGTTAAACCTGCCAGTACATAAACTGATAATGGATGTAGTAACTAGGTGGAACAGCTCACTTGACGTGATTGAGCGCTACCTGGAGCAACAACAGGCAATTGCTGCAGCCCTACTGAGTTCTGAAGTCAGGAGCAATGCACTTGAAATAGACACTCTAGACGCAGCTGACATCGCAGATGCTGAGGAGATCGTTAAACTTCTCACACCCTTGAAAAAAGCAACCACTGTGCTGTGCGACGAATCTCGACCAACAATCTCTCTTATCATGCCACTCAAACACATGATTCAAGTGAGCATGGCACCGTGCGATGTAGACTCAAACACCATCTCTCAAATGAAGGCAGCAATACTGAATGATTTGGCAGACCATTACCAAGGGGAGCAAGCAGAGTTTCTGTATGAGAGCAGTGCGTTGGACCCCCGGTTCCGGGCCCTCCCCCATCTGAATAACAGTGAAAGGGATGAAATTTTCAACAGGCTCAAGTTAAAAGCAACACAGATGCAGAACCAGGTATTTGCTTAAAAATACTTTGTGTGTGTGACTTTTTTAGAGTTCCCAATATTTACAAAAATTATGTGTGCGTGTCTAACATTTAAAATTTTTGTACCTCTGCTTGCTTCTGCAGAACCCTAGTGAAGAGGACGGTGCAGCACCAGGCAGCCATGAACATGTAGCTGGACACTCAAAAACTGACCTGCCACAAAAAGCACATGCTGTGGGAGGTGTCTCTCCTCCATCCAAAAAGACTGCTCTTGAAGATCTCCTTGGAGATTCTTTTAGTCAAGGAGACAGCAGAACACAGCACACTGACATTGACTTGTACCGCAAAGAGACCTCTATCTCACTCATGGCTTGTCCTCTCGAGTGGTGGAAAGACAATGCACAATGTTACCCACTGTTGTCAACCTTGGCCAAGTCATATCTCTCTGTCCCAGCAACCTGTCCCAAGTGAGAGGGTTTTTTCTGTTGCAGGGGACATTGTAAATGCCCAGAGATCCCAGCTTTTACCAGATAATGTTGATATGCTAATTTTCCTTAAAAAACCTGTCTCTGTCTGAATAAGTGAGTGTGTGAGTGAATGAGGTGAGTGTTCTCAAATACTCAGTCAGCACATGGGCCAGCTGCAATAAGTAGGCTGCTATTTTTATTTTTTATGAGTTTTCAAGAATACTAAATTGAAACTTTATTTTTTTACATGGTTTAATAATTTTTTGTTATTAAAATTGAAAAATTGAAGTTCCTGTTTCAAAGTTTACAGATAGGTGGCTAATTTGTATGCCATTGATATGTTCAGTGTTCATGTAAACTGTTTAATAAACGCTTCTGGCACTTTTTTTCGAGTCTCTTCATTAGTTTTGTTTTTCCTGTAAATGATTCAATAAATACCGTACCGTGCCATTCATACCGAGGTATTACCGTACCGTGAAGTTTTGATACCGTTACATCCCTAGTAAAGAACAATTTGAGCAGCCCATGACCACCACACTGCAGTAGTCAATCCTACTAGAAATAAATGCGTGAATGAATTGCATAGTGTCCTGCTTATTTAGAAAACACCTTAATTTCCCAACATTTTTAAGATGGAAGAAACATGATTCTAGAGTCGAAGATAATTCCTAGATTGCGGACTGTTTCAGTAAAACAAATGGTGATTCCAACTGAGTTAAATGATGACAAAATATTATTGCTATCGGCAGCATTCTCTCCAATAATTAACATCTCTTTTATCTGTTTAATGACAAGTAGTTCTCATCCATCCACTCCTTTAACTCTTTCGAGGCGGGTGTCAACTTATAATGACGTACAGTAGCGTTCAGCACTACAGTCCCTACAAATCCCACAAGCCCCTCCGCATCAGTGCAAACCTGTTTAAAGACACCAACCCTAATTTACAAACAGAAATCGGTGCACCCAGTGTTGTCATTCACATTTAACAAACACTCAAAAGGACATACTTACATAGAAACAAAAACCCGCTATGTGGCCCCGCTACATATTACTGTTAAAGATTTTGTAGCCTGTGCATGTCCATTGTACTCTTTCAGCTCTCACATGTACAGTGGTACCTCAGTGTATGTCCTTAATCCATCCCAGACCCTTGGACTTATACCAAACAGGACTTATACCAAACAAATTTTTCCCATAAGAAATAAAGGGAAAATGATTAATCCGTTCCCATGAAAAAAAATCCTATTGTTATTGGCATATTATACATTAATGGGGTTGTATAAAATAATTTAAACACTGCTTAATACTAAAATGCATAAATACAAAAGCAATTAGATGAAATAAATGTAAATTTTACCTCACTTTACTTTTTAATAACATCTTTGTTTTTCACAATCGTACATACCGATTGTATCTCATTCTCGGTATACAGCAGCCAAGTCCTGGATACGCATGCCACCTTCATACTTTCCAACAATCAATTCAAATTTATGCGAAAACACACAAAGCACGTGAAAATACACAGTGAGTTATAGTGCGTACTGACGCTCGTGGCCAGTCGTGGCTTTGTCTCGAGAGGGGTAAACGAGGGTAGCGCACGGTGTTCTAGCAGGCGAGTCGTATTCCAAACAAAGGTTGTATACCAAGCAAAATTTTTCGCATCCAAGCAGAACATATACCAAGTTGGACTTATTCCAAAGTGGACGTATACCAAGGTACCACTGTATTTGTGTTGCACATACTTTTAGCAGCCATGGTTAGAAGCATTTGCCAAATACATTTCCAGGGGCAAATGTTTGGGTAATCGCATTATTCCTTCATCTGGCTGAAATAATGTGTCTCAGTATTTCAGAAATTTGCTAAATTTATGCTGTTGAGCTGAATGCACAGTGCTAAACTGAATGAGAACGCGCGTTATATAGTCAGATTACTTTTTAAACTAACTAGTAACCTAACGCTATCTTATCTAAGTAAAATTACCTGTTGTAACTATCCCAGTTGGTGTTACTGGGTGTAAAGCAAGAAGCACATGTAGAGGGTCCTTTACAGGCCTCAGGTCAAGCAGAAAAGAGTGTGCTATGTGCAATCCTATTGGAATGGAAACCTATGTAGTAAATAAAGCGTCAGTTTAACTAAACATGTTTATAAAACATGAGAAAATGTTCATGGGGTCATGCTTATTCTCAGATTCACGGTGGCCAATGATGACCTTTTGCTCTCTTTTGTGCAGTTTAATGATGTTGGTGCGTTTTGACAAAGGAGAACTCCAGAAGAATAATTACACATGAAAATGTGGATTATTAAGAAGCCAGGTTTCTGCCTTGACCGGTTTATTCACTTTAACCCGATGAGCTTGAGTCTGGACTGCTCGTGTCAGGTCATGCCACAGCACCCTTGTTGGATTTAGGGCTGGACTTTTTCTAGGTCCATCCAAATCTTTAATTGTTCTTCTCTTCTTCCAATGCAGACTTGAGGTTGGGTTTTGGGTCATTGTCTTACTGCATAATCAAAATTATAAATCATCTTTACTAAAAAGATGAATGACCAGGGGCCTCATGTATAATAAACGGTGCGTACACATAAAAATGTTGCATACGAACGTTTCCACGCTCAAATTGCGATGTATAAAACCTAAGTTTGGCGTTATAGCGGTCAAGAGCCGCTAAGATTCACACCGTTGATGAGTCGGTGGAGGGCAGTATTTTCTTATATTTTTTCTTTTATGTGTTTGACGACTACAACTGCAGTCATGCATGCTAAGGAAATCCACCTCACTGCATGACATTTGATGGGGCAAAGTCAGATAAGACACTGTCAGATAGCCGACTATCACCATGTAAGTTAAATGTTTGATGTGTATTTATTTATTCAATTCAATAATAAGGATACAGTATTCTTTATTTATTCAATACATTAGTACTGATACTGTTTGTATCTGGATGTGGGACTTGGTGCCACTGCTGTACTGCCAGGCTGCTCTCCTGCTTATGGAAAAGTCTTCTTGGATAAAGGAGCATTGGAATCATTGGATGGAAAGATTCTCTCATCAGACTGGACCGCCAGCACAGACCCCACTATAGAAAACCCAGGAGGAAGTAGGCTGCCAGTTCACTGTGTTTTCCAGGACCGCGGCTTTGTTTTTGACTTTCTTTTTTACAATTTTAATCTCCTCCATTGGTAATGAAGTAATGGACAGATATTGTTGGTTTCCATTTATGTTTAATCAGTTTCTGCCTTGTTCTTTGTGGTGTGGTTGGGCAGTGGAAAGACAGACTGGATTCAGTCAGAAGTTTGGGTCGTCAGCCGGGCAGTTGATTTTATTTATTGCCAGATGAAGTAAACAAAAAAGAAAGAAAAAAAAGAAAAATGCGCAAATGGCCGCTCCCCAATCCGGTATTCTTCCTTCTCGGGAGTTAATTTTGTGCTCCGCCGTGGGGCTTACTCAGGTCCTCCAACAAAAGACGCCTCTCTTTAGGCTGCGCGTCCTTTATGGCAAAACACCTGTAAGGAACAGGGCTAAGTGCCCTTATTAGGTGGTCTCTCTGAGAGCTGCAAGGGAAGAAAAGAAACCGGACAAAATCAGCTGTATCCCCCCCCCCCTCGTCTCAGTGGGTTATTACATACCTTTCCTCAGCCCTCATCGGAGTCCTCCAACACCCATGCTGACAGTGTGTTTTAACAAATCTACATTTATTTTTGTACTAGTTCTGTATTTAGTAATTAGTATAATCTATATTTGTATTTTAACTGCGAATTGTTCACAGCACTCTGCGCTTGCACTCAGTGAAGAGTGCTATACAAAAATAAGTTGCACTGTATTTTACTGTTTATTCATCACTGTACCATCCCTTACTATACCAGAATGCAATAGTAGGTCTTGTCACTTGCTAACAGTCTGACTTCTGCTTCAGCCCCAACCCACACACTCATGTCTGCAGTTCCTGTGTGAGCCTCAGTAACAGCAGCTCACTTCACAAGTTCCTTGAAATCGAAGCAGGCAAGTGACATGATGTTCACGTCCATAAAATTGAAAATTTCAAGCAAAATGTGTAAAAATGTATGAAAAAATATGTAAAAATGTATGAAAAATGGCTCAGTGACACTTTATGCCATGGTGGCTACACGTGTTCTTGGTATTTCTGTTACACTAAAATCAACCTCACGGCTGCATTCTCTAAAGACTGTAATAATTCGGTATTTCTCTTACACTGAAATTTGTTGACAGAGTGCCACAATAATTTACTCTCCAAAATGTTGAGATGCAGTCAACAGTTTTAGCTTGACACTATAGCACAGATTTTAAATCTCCATTGGGTACTCTGAAAAATTTGGACTCCAATTAGCCACAAACCCTCCACATCCAACAACTAACAACACATCACCTGAGTTGGAATCTGCAGGCCTGCATGCCTATGAAAGCAATTTCAGCCACATAATACTGTAAAATGGAATAAAAAAACATGAACAAATTTGTTGGTGCCCACCATGAAAAAAGAACCCACAATTTTCTCTGAAATAACTTTAAACTGACAAAAGTAATTGGCACCCGTGTTTTCGTGATATTTCCCTCTACTTACCCTTTACCTATTTTCTTTAGGGATACGTGTACTCATCAGGTTCGTTACTGGGTTGGTCTACTGTCGCACCTTAAGATTAACACACACCTACATTGATATACGCATACACACAGAACCTCAGCAGTGCCCTATGAATGACACACACAAAGCTGGGTAATCTAATTGGTGCACTTTTAACCACCCAAGTGCCCTGTGAATAACACAACTTATAACTCTCCTAGCACTTCAAGGGACTTACTTATTATTGGCATGAACAACATACGATATTTAAAATATACTGTATATCAGACTTAAATATTACTTTGGTCTCTAAGAATACATTTAAACATACAAAGGCTTAACATCCTTGGCTATAGGCCATTTATCAACCAAGAATGCTTTACTTCAAATACCGTTCCCTACTATTGGGTGGAGCTCTCACCCTCAGCCCTTAATAAACCTTGCAGCATGGAGCGCTTGGTAAACGTCCAACTGCTCCAGGTGCTATTAACAAAATTACCTTACTACCTCAATCACTCTAAATATGAAAACAAACTATAGAAAGTTAAAAGCAGCGTGGTATTTATTAAATGAATATTACCCAAATAGAACAAGGAATAATAGAAAATAAGATTGATAGTAAAGTCTGGATATAGTCTTTAGGAAAAGCTTACAAAAGGGTAAAGAACTCAAGGATGAATGTCCCTGGGCATTTTTCACTGCACTCCCAATTGAAACTTGGCAGGCATTTCCTTCATCATATTCCATTTGCCTTAGCCTTACAGGTAAATGATAATTGCCTATTGTTTCTTTCAGATTCCAGAGAATCATGAATGATAAATGTGCTAGTTTGCTTTCTCTTTTTTCACTGTATAAGCCCTCAGGCTAAGGGAATAAGCTTTGCTGTTACTTTTCTAAACCCTGACGTGTTTCATTGTGGTTTTTGTACATAAGTTCAGCATCTCGACTTGGGTGCTGAGTCACTCATGCCGCCCTTGAAATCTAATCATGCAGCTTCCATGCCCTTGACATTTTAACAGATCTCCTTAGAGTATTTGGAAAGTTCTCCAAGGGCACTGTTGGCTTGATTCACATTTGTGACATGATCACAAAATCACTTTTTCATCTGTTGATTATCTTGCCTTTGACACACATAATTTATTGAATAAATAAGGAAGAGCAACCACATGTTCAAGGATTTTTTATCGATTTATTAGGAAGAAGAAGTCAAAGTGTAGCTGTGTCATGACCAGAAGGTGGACACAAAATAGTTGGCAACAGAAACTACTGGGGAGCAGCAAACACAGCAGCTACTCTCGAGTACGGATGTGGAGAAGTCCTGCATTTTAATATCCCTGTGAAAAAATCACTCTAATTAGCCAAGTTATATGTCACTCCAGCCACAATTGTACGTGTTATCTATCTGCTATATAATGAAACATGACTGTCTCTATCTTTGTGTGTATGTGTACGTCTGGTGCCTTTGAGGAATTTGATTGGTCAGTTTTTCTTTGGTTGCTCAGTCAAACAGGATCAACAGAGGAAATGCCAGGCAAGAGAGGTTTAGACAAATAAGGATACTGATGAAAGGCATAGGACTGACGCGTGGGGTCACGTTTAAAGATGTCAAGTATTTGGAAGAACACAAATGATGTTTTCACAGTGGATTATGAGGACATGTGTACCATTGGTGTTAGTCAAAAAGTTGACAAGAGAGGACCAAGGTTCCTCAAAATGAGTCAGATGCCAGCTTTACAAGAACATGAGGGAACACTGGATGAGAGATTGAGACACACAAGGACACCAAAAAAAAGGTGTAGGAGGAATGTTCAGGGTACATGTAAGGCAAGCCATGTATCTTAGCTGGTCTACTAATATATGTGACATGTATGACATTCATGTACATGTAATATATATAAAGCTGAATGCATGTTTGCCTGGTATTTAACCTTTTTCCACCAAGTTTTGCACAAATTTCTTATCTGTACTGGCAAAGACCACAGGCTGCACTTTCTTACAACACTTTTTCCACTAACACATTTATTAAGTGAAAGCATCTGCATTTGACAGCAGGACATTAAACTCAGGATCACCATTTACATATCAAGCACTGTCATACCAGCATCCCAAATCCAGTAACACACATATATGAAACAAAATTACAATATACTGTAACTGAAAGACAAAATCAACACACGATGTACAAAGGTACAGTCTGGTTCATAATAGGAAAATGTCTGAAGTTAGTTGTGGAGAGCTTAAAATGCTGGCATAATAACCAATCTATAATTCCATCTCAATAGCAGACAGTGCTATCTCCAAAAAATGTTTTCACTATATGTCTCGTGGGAAAGACGCAGAAGTGTTGTCCAATTAGTGCCTTCTGGTGGCCACTATACTGACTGCTGGTGTTCCCCAAGCAATCGGAGAAGACTGCAGTTGGATGTTTTCTGGACGGCTATCCTAGTAAATGTGTGGTAAGAAATGACAGAGTGGGTTAAACTTGGACAAAACCCATGGTAGGTAGTCCTTATAAATATTGTTGGTTATGCAGTTGGTAAACGCAGCCTTGCTCTCCTCTTCCATGTCTACCACCAGCGCAGATCCAGATTCTTTCCCTCTTTCCCACACATTGGGCTTCAAGGTAACAGTTACCTCACACCCCTCTGAGAACCTTGTGCCTCGGCCACTGCACTTTAGAGGCAGAGAAGTGCTTCTGTTTCACAGGCACAGTAAAGCCTGCTGTGGACTTGATAAGTTTACAAGAGCTCTGCAGTAAACGTGACATCAAATGCGGAGACATGGCCCCCTCACATGACTCAGGGCTCCATAGGGAATTTTTTCCTGACTACACAGCAATGCAAATGTGACTCTGTATCCAAAATGTGAAGGAGAGGATGGAGGTGATACAGGCACCCGTATGCTCCTGAGGCCACAAAGAAGTCAAGTCATTCCCTGTGAATATTTTAGAATTAAAAAATGTTTTACCGTCTATACAACCTAAGCAGCTGGGAATGTACCACACTCTCCTGGATTCATTGGAAATGTTTTCCCATCCAATCCCAATTGGCAGCTCTACAAAGTTCTTGCTCAGTTCCTCCCAGATGGCTTTGCAAACGTTGGAGGCAATCACAGAGGCAGTGGAAGATCTGAGTTTATAGTTTGTGCCTGGTGCTGGAGGCTAAAATACGAAGTGTAACTACCAGCCTCTTGGACAATCTGTTGAGTGGGTGCCAGAATAAAGAATAAAGGATTGAATACAACAGAACAGGTCATCAAAGCAGAAGGAAGTGCATGTAGGTCTCCTCCCTCCTCTACACTCCATCATCTCCTTTTCTTCATCTCTTAAATCCAGTAATACCCAACATGGCTCTTCTTCCATCAGCAGAGTCTCATTGAGTGTAGTCATCTTTTGCTGCACAATGATGTAACAGTTAAGTTTCTCTGCTGTGAAATTGTTAGGTATGCAAAACTGACCAAACACTGCCACTTACTTACTGACTAGGACAATATTGACATGCTAATCAAAGGGGCTGGCACAAATATAAATGTGCTTTGTGTCTCGGTCTGGGTACACACTTAACAGAGCAAGTATAAATAGGGCTTTAATGCTCCCAATTGGCCCCACAGTTCTTCATGGGCTCCTTTCATAGCCAACTTCTGCACGTCTCTGCCCATCCTGAAAGTCCCCGGACACCTGCACAACGTGGCCTTCCCAGGTGCGGTCCATAAACTTTACAATATATTTATATAGATACAAAAGGGTGGCAACAAACAACATTTATAAGAACATTAGAACATGGTCATGCCATTCAGCCCAATAAAGCTGGGCAATCCTATCCACTTAATTCTTCCAAAATGACGTCGAGTCGAGTTCTCCTTTCATAATTTTGAACACTTCAATCATGTCTCCTCTTAATCTCCTTTTGCTTAAACTGAAAAGGCTCAATTCTTTTAATCTTTCTTCATAATTCATCCTCTGCAGTCCTGGAATCAGCCTAGTCGCTCTTCTCTGTGCCTTTTCTAGCGCTGCTATGTCCTTTTTGTATGCCTGGAGACCAAAACTGCACACAGTACTCCAGATGAGGCCTCACCAGTGTGTTATAAAGGTTGAGCAGAACCTCCTGTGACTTGTACTCTACACCACCTGGTGCTATATAACCTGACAATCTGTTTGTCTTCTTAATGACTGGCAGTTGGTAATGACGAGTCCACTGCAACTACTATGTGCTTCTCATAAAGTGTACTTTTGATTTTTAGACCTTTCAATTCTGTATTCAAACTTAACATTTTTACTTCCTACATGTAATAAACCTGACATTTAACATTAGTGATACTTACAGTTAGTTCCATAAATATTTGGACAGAGGCAACTTTTTTCTAATTTTGGTTCTGTACATTACCACAATGAATTTTAATTGAAACAACTCAGATGCAGTTGAAGTGCAGACTTTCAGCTTTAATTCAGTGAGTTGAACAAAAAGATTGCATAAAAATGTGAGGTAATTAAAGCATTTTTTGAACCTAATCCCTTCATTTCAGGGGCTCAAAAGTAATTGGACAATTGACTCAAAGGCTATTTCATGGGCAGGTGTGTTCAAGTCCGTCATTATGTCTTATCAATTAAGCAGATAAAAGGCCTGGAGTTGATCTGAGGTGTGGTGCTCGCATGTTGGAAGATTTTGCTGTGAACAGACAACATGCGGTCAAAGGAGCTCTCCATGCAGGTGAAAGAAGCCATCCTTAAGCTGCAAAAACAGAAAAAACCCATCCAAAATCTACAGTTTGGTACATCCTGATACATCCTGAGAAAGCAAGCACTGGTGAACTCAGCAACAAAAAGACCTGGACGTCCACGGAAGACAACAGTGGTGGATGATCGCAGAATCATTTCCATGGTGAAGAGAAACCCCTTCACAACAGCCAACCAAGTGAACAACACTCTCCAGGGGGCAGGCGTATCGATATCCAAGTCTACCATAAAAGAAGACTGCATGAAAGTAAATACAGAGGGTGCACTGCAAGGTGCAAGCCACTCATAAGCCTCAAGAATAGAAAGGCTAGATTGGACTTTGCTAAAGAACATCTAAAAAAGCCAGCACAGTTCTGGAAAAACATTCTTTGGACAGATGAAACCAAGATCAACCTCTACCAGAATGATGGCAAGAAAAAAGTATGGAGAAGGCGTGGAACAGCTCATTATCCAAAGCATACCACATCATCTGTAAAACACGGTGGTGGAGGCAGTGTGATGGCTTGGCGTGCATGGCTGCCAGTGGCACTGGGACACTAGTGTTTATTGATGATGTGACACAGGACAGAAGCAGCCGAATGAATTCTGAGGTGTTCAGAGACATACTGTCTGCTCAAATCCAGCTAAATGCAGTCAAATTGATTGGGCGGCCGGTGTTTCATGATACAGATGGACAATGACCCAAAACAACCCAGGAGTTTATTAAAGCAAAGAAGTGGAAAATTCTTGAATGGCCAAGTCAGTCACCTGATCTTAACCCAATTGAGCAGGCATTTCACTTGTTGAAGACTAAACTTTGGACAGAAAGGCCCACAAACAAACAGCAACTGAAAGCCGCTGCAGTAAAGGCCTGGCAGAGCATTAAAAAGAGGAAACCCAGCATCTGGTGACGTCCATGAGTTCAAGACTTCAGGCTGTCATTGCCAGCAAAGGGTTTTCAACCAAGTATTAGAAATGAACATTTTATTTCCAGTTATTTAATTTGTCCAATTACTTTTGAGCCCTGAAATGAAGGGATTGTGTTAAAAAATGCTTTAGTTGCCTCACATTTTATGCAATTTTTGTTCTGAATTAAAGCTGAAAGTCTGCACTTCAACTGCATCTGAGTTGTTTCATTTAAAATTCATTGTGGTAATGTACAGAACCAAAATTAGAAAAAAGTTGTCTCTGTCCAAATATTTATGGATATTTAATATTTATTTATTTAATATTTATTTATTTAATATTTATTTATTATTTAACTGTACTTGGCCCCTCCACATCTTATTATAGGATTTGCAGGTTCAGTGAACACTTAATAATAACAATAATAATAATGACTATGAGGCTGGAGGTTTTCAATGTGTTGAAGGCTGATGAACTGAGAGCTTGGTAGCAGGAGGCAGATGATTTTGTAGCGGGGCCACAGAGTTAGTGTTCAATGTCAGTTCTGAGTGCGTCTCGTTTCATTGTCCCGTTTGCTGTTTGTATGTGTATCAGTTAATGCCGTCCCCGTAAAGGAGGACGGATGATGGAAGGAGACCACAGCCGCAAACCTGAAAAACACCTGTTCTTAATTAATCAGTCACAGCCGTCACATAGACTATTTAAGTAATCAGGAAGGAGGAGAGAAAAAAGAGAGGAGAGGAGAGGAGAGGAGAGGAGAGGAGAAGAGAAGAGAAGAGAAGAGAAGAGAAGAGAAGAGAAGAGAAGAGAAGGAGACCATTTTGTTTCAATCACGTTTCAACTTACTTGCTGTTTTTTCACATCGCGCCTTTTCACCAGTTTGCTTTTCATTTTGCCGGACTGTCTTTCAACCTCCATCTGCTGAGACCCCGGGGTCGATTCGCCATCCACCATACGCCGAGGAATCACGGTGAGGTTGCTCCAATCGCCGGGAAAACCAAACAACGCATTTACCACTAGTTCAGTCATCCGCATTTAGGACAGTTTTATAACCGGACTCAAGTTCACAATCATTCAGTTTATCAGTCATTTTGTTATTCGTGTTGTGTGTTTTATATGTTACAGGGGCAAGGGAGGGTTTTTGTTGCATTTATATTTGGTGGTGTCTTGTTACTGAGGTGGAGGGATATTTATATTTATCTGTTTTTTGCATGTTTGTTTTATTTAATACATTTAATTTTACATCTTGTTTTTGTGTACTTGTATTTACACCGACGATTGTGGGGAAAAGTTTAATTGGTTAGAAGTACGGCTTGAGAGTGAGATTATTTCTCAATAAATTATCCAGGCCACAGGTCTTGGAGGTGTAGCTGCCGGCTGGGTAAAGGGGTCGGCCGTTACAATTTGACATCTTTGGTAGCTAGGGTTACCACCTTTAATACAAAAAAAAGGGACGCGCAATTTCATTCTCAAATACGGGACGATTCCGTATTTTAAAGGACGGGTGGCAACCCTAACCCATGAGCCACAGAGAACGCTCTCCGACAAATTGTGCAGTTGGCTTGATAACAATTTCCGCTAACACTCTGCAGCCAAGTATTTGTTTCCTCCCACTCTGCGGTATTTTTGAAGCCGCTTGCGTTTAAGCTCTGAAACTTTAAGACGCGGGGGGTTACCTAGAGAAGCAGCTGCCATTTTTTAATATTACTCTCTGCCAACACTTTTCAGACTCTACTTAAGACCCGCCCTCCTCACTGGACAGTTAAAAAGACCAATCAAACTAACGGTGACATCAAGTATTACCCAATCAAAAGTAGGAAAGGAGGCATCTTGATAAAATGCGTGTGGAATGATTTGAATGAAACGCTGCTTAAAAAAAAAAAAAAATGATGAAAAAAATACGGGACAAAACCCGTCCCGTATTGATTCAAAACGGGACGCGCAATTTCATTCTCAAATTCGGGACGATTCCGTATTTTAAAGGACGGGTGGCAACCCTATTGGTAGCCCCCCACGATTGATCTAATTTTTCACAGAATATTTTACCAGTACTCGCATGGACGAGTTGGAGTACTTTCAAAGTTATTCAAAGGTGTTGCTGTAATGTTCACTTCCTACACGTTTTTGCTCTTTGACTTGAAGGTGGGCCAAGGTATCTTTCCTGATTTAAAAATATGACCTCCTAATATACCACCCAAAGACCTAAAATATTAATTTATACTCAAAAGAGCACATTTTCTCATAAAGCCAACAAACAGAATTTGTATCACAATAAACTGGAAGGTTACCAAAACAAAAATGCATATCCCATATAACATGCACAGGACAGTGAAAGAAACAATTACGGCATAATGAAACCTATTTATATTACATGTTGAAATATCAATAGCACACAAAAATGGAACCGGCTGACCCAACGGGTGTTGATAAGATGGCAGCTTCAGTGGTGCGAGAACCTTCACCAGCACGTTTAATTGACAAAAAGAGCAGCTGGAATGGCATCGGGAACTGTTTTGAAATTATGTCAAATGGGGACGGAAAACCACAAGATGCATGCAAGCCTGTAGGCAAGATCTGCTACCGTACAAAACCAGCTAAGAGGATAACACAACCAATTTAAACAAACACTTGAAGGACTGACGCATGAGTCAATACAAAGAATTTCCAGAGTTAGGTATCTTATTTCTAAATTACAGAAACATTAGTAAGTATAAACCTGTAAACTGTTGCATCTGAAGCTGAGGTTTATTTTTTTTTTAAAAAGGTTAAAACTTTTTTTTTTTTTTGGTAGTCCGTTAAATGTTAAACACATCAAGACAGGGTCTCCAATTATTTTTAGCTTCAGGCCAGTTTTATTGTGTGCTGTACATTCAGCACTCTTTAGCGCTTACGGCTCTGTCGCTTCCATGATTTTGAATCCCTTGCTGCAAAGTTCGCTGAGTAGCGCATTACTTTTATTTTATTACGTGTGATTTTTAAATTTTAGATTGGATCTCATTTACTGTACAATGTAATGCACTGTGAACTGATTGATTGGAGGCCAGTTAAGGAAGTGATGTCATCATTGGGACTGGAACTGGAAGTGATGTCATCCGGACGTCTTCAGAGGTTCCCGAACTAGTGATGGGAAGTTCGGATCATTTTACTGACTCGGATCTTTGAGTCTCGTTCAGCAAAATGAACGAATCACGTCATTTCGTTCAATTCTCTTTCCGGCTCAGACTGCATAGGTTAAGCTTATGGGGCTGTCACGTGATGAACGAACGACTCAAACCCGAAGACTCGAGAGATGAACTAATCAATTTTGTTTCCGGCTCAGACTGAGTTGGTTAAGCTTATGGGGCTGTCACGTGATGAACGAACGACTCGAAAAACCCGAAGACTTGAAACAGGTGAATCAATTCCAATACAGAAACTATAGGAAGTTGCGCAAATGCGCATGCGTGACTGAACGAATCACTCCCACGAGACGACTCGTTCTTCCCGAGTCACATTAAAGATTCGTTCAAAATGAACGAATCGTTCAAGAACGACCCATCACTATCCCGAACCTGCCGGGATTTTCCAAGGAGCTACGAGAGACACTCCGCACACCCCGCCGCCCCCTGGTCGAATGTTTTATTGCAGCTATTCGGGCCCTTTAGCTGCCTCCTCCTCGCACGTGTGTGACCGCTCATATGCTGCCAACTGAGCTTCAGGGCGTGTATGTGCAGCCCTACAAAAGCACGCGCTGCGGAAGAGCAAGATGGCGTGCGCGTCTTTCTTGTCTTTGAAACTTCCAAATCTTTTACATTATAATCTGTTAATCAATCAATCATTTATTTATATAGCACATTTTCATGCAAAAAAAATTTCGCTCAAAGTGCTTTACAAAATGAAGAATAGAAGACACAATAAAAAATAAACATAAGTCAACATTAATTAACATAGAGTAAGTAAGGTCCGATGGCCAGGGTGGACAGAATAAACAAAAAAAACTCCAGACGGCTGGAGAAAAAAATAAAATCTGTAGGGGTTCCAGACCATGAGACCACCCAGTCCCCTCTGGGCAATCTACCTAACATAAATGAAACAGTCCTCTTTGGATTTAGGGTTCTCATGGAAGGACCTGATGATGATGGTCACATAGACTTCTAGCTTTCGGTCCATCAATGTTGGAGCATCATGATGCTTTGAGTAGGTGGTGGTGGCGCAGGCCGCCACCACAAAGAAACCGGAAAAAGAAACAGAAGAGAGAGTTGGGGTCAGTATGGAGAAATGGAGAAATGTGCACTATTTGCATTTATTCAAAGCCCTCTAGTATGTTACTGATCTGTTTGTGTGTTACCATTGGGAACTATTGTGTGCAAAAGACCACATTAATGTTCTTTTTATTTAAGTGTTTATTTGTTTTAATATTTTTATACAACTGTTTACAAAAGACTGCAATACTTAATTAAATGTATTTACTTTTTATTATTTACAGAACTTTATACAAAGGATTGCACCACTTCAGTTATTTGCATTTGTAAATATTTTAATGGACAAAGAATTGCAATTTATTGAAATATTTTTTTTTATTGAATCATATCATATATTGTGTTTCAGTATCATGTTGAAGTTTGAAATGTTGGTATCGTAACAACCCTACACTGGAGCTTCCCAGCATTCCCTTTCTCATCTACCACTAGTCCAAAACGTTGCTGCTAGACTTCTGATGGGCACATAAGTGCAAAACGTCAAGCGTCACAGGTACGTTAAGAACATTGCCGGTATTCTAAGTAAAAATTGGAAGAGGTGCCGACAGTGTGTGGCACAGGTCTACGTTAACACTTGTTCCTCTAATATCTTTGTGTTTTATGTTTAATCTTGTTTTAGTACTCTGAATATGTGCTTTGTAAATAAACAAAGTTAAACTAAAAAATAGTGTGGCGGAAGTGCTGCCGTCCAGGGCTCTGGGATTGTCCATGTGCCTCTTGGCGGTGACCACGGGCTCCAACAGGGCTGAGCTTCCAAGCTCCAAGTCAGTGGTCCCGACCTGCTCCAGTGGGGTTGCCCTCTCGTGTTCCAGGGGAGGTATTGTCTCCAATATATCGCCTCACCCGGTCCTTCCATCACAGTGGCGTCCTGGTGAGGCAAGTTCCCCGGTTGTCTGCCGCAATGTATATACAGTACTCAAAATAATTCTCAAAAATATTCCACATCATCAAGGGATTTCTTCACCAAATGCAGCTCTGATTATCCTGAGCTACTTACTTCTATGGAGACTTTTTTCTCTTTGCTGGTAGTTCATTCTGTTTTGTTTCAGCAGCACAAAAATGGCAGAGAAAAAACTTCAAAACTGAGCCAGAATCTGAAGCGGCCTCCCCAGATAAGGTACACTCTGAGGCAGCCTGAGGGCCAACTCTACAGGCTGGCTTTGACCTGCATCGAGCCAAATGGGGCCTTGACTTCAAAACTAGTTAAGTACCAAAAAATGCAACACAATGGAGGTCTCGATGCATGCTCAATAATCCAAGTAAAGAAATTCTAGAAAGTTGATTCTGTTCATTGATCACACGGCCCATTGTTAGTCAATGCTGCTAGTTTGGTCATTAGGCCAAGGTACTGTTTATAAGGTTGGAGAAACCTGCAGTCAACTGAGACTGAGGAAGTCACTTGGATGAGTGATGAAACGTATCGGGGGGGAAAAAAACTATGTCCAGATGAGCAGAATCAACTTTCTAGAATCCACAATGGAGGGGCTTTCTGTCAACACCTGCCTTGTGTAAAAAAGAGCAATAAATCCGAGACATTATAAAAGAGGGATATTCTCAACAAGAACAGAAAAGAGAACTAAAAGATTCAAAAATATCACACAGCATAAGGATTTGCCTGAAGGACAATCCATGGTGACCAAGTAAAAGTCCAGTCATTGAACTCCAGACAAATGCAAACATAACAGAAAATTGAAGTAATGGCAGTCCTGACAAAAAGAAAGGTTATCCCACCAGAGCGCGTCTGAATAATCCGCCTAGAACTCCTTTCCCAGCCTGCCTGTAAAGGGGTGGTCCCTTAGTGGTGAGGTCCCACAAAAATGTAGCGGGGCTACATAGTAGTAATAGTGTTTGTGTTCGTACCACGTGCGTCTTGTTTCCATCGTCCCGTTTACTGTTTGTGTATGTCAGTGAATGCCGTCCCCGATGATGGAAGGAGATCGCAGCCCCAAACCATTGAAAACACCGGTTTTCAATTAATCAATTACATTCGTCACAGGACTATAAAAACAATCAAGAGAAGAGGAAGAGGAGAGGAGAGAAGGAGATTTTTCGATATACGACCACAAACCACCTGTACCTGCTGTATTTCACATCGCGCATTTCCATCCAGTTTGTTCTTCATTCCGCCGGACTCACTCCAACACCCTCATCATCGAGAGACCCCTGGGTCCGATCATTTTCCACCACGGCCGAGGATACACGGTGAGGCTG
Source organism: Polypterus senegalus (assembly GCF_016835505.1). NCBI lineage: Eukaryota > Metazoa > Chordata > Cladistia > Polypteriformes > Polypteridae > Polypterus > Polypterus senegalus. The sequence continues at coordinate 76,635,028 of NC_053169.1, read as the reverse complement.
TTCCATTTTTTCCGGGAATTACAAACACTTCATATATTGGTTAACCAGTCATCTGCATTCAGGACAATTGTTACTCGGACTCAAGTTCACGACCGTTCATTACCGTATTTCATTCATTCTTTTTTGGTATTTGTGTTGTTTGTTATATGTTACAAGGGCAAGGCAGGGGTAGTTATATTCATCTAAGGATTTGTCACGGTGTTGCTTTGGTGGAGGGATATTTATAATTTATTTAGTTTTTCTGTTTCATTTAATACATTTTATCAGTTTAAGTCTACATATCTGCTTTTCTTTTGTGATTTTTTTTTTACACCGTCGATTGTGGGGGAAAGGTTTAATTTGTTAAAGGTACGGCTTTATTAAGATTTAACCTCAGCAATTAATCCAGGCCACAGGACTTGGAGGTGTAGCTGCTGGCCGGGTAAGGGGCGACTGTTATAAAATACCCCCAAAACATAAGGAACATCAGAAACAATGACACACATATAAACAAAATAATAAAATGAACAGAAAATATGTAATTAGACGAAAAACAAAAATAAGTAGTGATAGAAACAGGAACAATCAAAACTGACAAACAATAAAGAGAGAGAAAAAAATGTAAAAATGTGTGCTATGGATAACATAAGTCAAAGAGTGTGTCCATTTAAACATGGACATAGAGACAGGCTGATCAAACTAACCACAGCCGTCAATCCCGGATATGCAGACCTGGGCAGCATCTTGTGTCCACGTCTGTGGTGTGAACTGACTGTGTTTTAGCAGAGGAGTAAGGGATTTGTCATCCAGTACAATTACAACTCGGAGACATGGCACGTGCCAACTGAAAATTTCCGAATTATTCTAGGAATGTGTCGTGTAAGATACAATACCAGGGAACATTCTCTGAATGACAACCTTTGAACAATGAAATGTCATTGAAATATCAGCAGAATAGTCTCCAAATGTAAATAGATGGCAGCTCTGTATATCTTTGTTACTGTCACCTCACCCTGAATGTCTCGTGCTCTCTGTTGGTCAAAATGGTTATGGCTGGTTCAGATTGGCTGATTTCAGGACAAATCGTCATGTGATCCATTTAAGCAGAGCCTGCAAATCTTGGAGCCTCATTCTTGAGCATTAAAAATGAAATATTCTAAAAGAGGACACAACACTGTATGTGTCTGAAGAGAAATGTCACAGCTCCTGAACTCAAATCCTGGCCGGTTGCTGACTTTGTGGTTAATGTGCATCCTTTCTGTTTTCTCTGGGACTGTTGCTTTCCTCGCATATCTCAAAATTGTGCAGGTTAAGTGGGTGAGCACTTCGTGTGTGTGAATGAAAATATGTGAGAGTCCTACAGTGGACTACCAGCCTGTTCTGGATCAGTTCTTGCCTTGTGCTGCACTGTGACCCAAATTCAGAAAATGAAACGATGAAGATAATGTGATCCAACATGTGGTGATGAATTCGTATTTTAATGAAAAAAAAAAACCAGAAAAAAGAACCAGATAAGGACCAATCAGCCAATCCTACATTTAGCACGATTCTGATCACTGGCTACTCGATAATGTATTGTGCAAATTTAGGATGATGAAAATGCAAAAAATTGAGTGCCCAGCATGCATAAGTGAAGCAACGCCAGGGGTGTCGAACTCCAGTCCTGAAGGGCCGCAGTGGCTGCAGGTTTTCATTCTAACCCTTTTCCTAATCAATGACCAGTTTTCACTGCTAATTAACTTCTTTTCCCTTCTTTTGCATAACCCTGTTTTTAAGGATTCAGTCCTCTAAATTGATTCTTCTCTTCACTAAATGACAGCCAAACAGAAATGAGATCTGAAACAAGCCAACAGATGACCAGCTAAACTGGGATTTCAAACTCCAACCAATTTCACTCCAACCAATTTCTTAATGAGAAGCTGATTCTTACTGTTAATTAAACCCGTTATTTAATTCCACAGCTTGTTGCTGCTCTCATTCTGCCACAGCAGACATTTCCAAATCTGTTGATTTTTCTGTTTTTTTCTAAGAACACAGTTAAAATGTTTGGGTGACCTGAGAGATCAACCTTACTGAGACCTTCACCATTCTTTATTTTCTGATATTGTGTGATGAGCACAGGTGAGCTAGTCAGGTGGAAGCTTGTTTTGTGTCTCATTATTGTTTGGCTGCTAATTAAGGAAATACAGACAACTAAGGAGCCTGAGTCAAGTTAATTAAAACAAAAGCAAAGGAAGTTAATTAGCAGCTCACTAATGGTGAAGAATGTTAGAACGAGAACATTCAGCCACTGCAGCCCTCCAGGACTGGAGTTCGACATCTGTGGAATAAACAGTGAAAGGAAAAATGTAAGAACTGCAATAAGGAGCTCAGACTGCGTAGCAGGTGTGCCTTCATGTTGTGTATAAGCAGTGCATCATGGGAGCACATCCTAATTGACCTGTCGGTTCATCACAAGGCTCCATTCATGCACATATTGAGTTTCAATTCCTGTCACAACACCTCACTTCTGTGCTCACTTTTCTGGTGGAATTAAACTTAAAACCATGAATAGCTGCCTCTGTGGAAAAGACAGACTTTTTACGTGGGTAGCACTTTTGTAAAAAGACTGTAAAGAACTTTAGAACACTCTAGACAGGAACAGGCCATTCAGCCCAACAAAGCTTGCCAGTCCTATCCACTTATTTCTTCCAACAAAACATCAAGTTGAGTTTTGAAAGTCCCTAACATCTTACTGTCTACCACACTACTTGGTAGCTTATTCCAAGTGTGTCTCTCGTTCTTTGTGTAAAGAAAAACTTCCTAATGTTTGTGTGAAATTTACTCTTAACAAGTTTCCAACTGCATCCCCATGTTCTTGATGAACTCATTTTAAAATACAAGTCTCGATCCACTGTACTAATTCCCTTCATAATTTTAAACACTTCAATCATGTCACCTCTTAATCTTCTTTTGCTTAAACTGTATAGGTTCAGCTCTTTAATCTTTCCTCATAATTCATCCCCTGTAGCCCTGGAATCAGCCTAGTCGCTCTCCTCTTGACCTTTTCTAGTGCTGCTATGTCCTTTTTGTAGCCTGGAGACCAAAACTGCACCCTGGACTCCAGATGAGGCCTCACCAGTGTGTTATAAAGCTTCAGCATCACCTCCTGTGACTTGTACTCCGCACATCGTGTTATATATCCTGACATTCTGTTAGCCTTCTTAATGGCTTCTGAACACTGTCGGGAAGTCGATAGCGTAGAGTCCACTATGACTCCTGAATCCTTCTAATAAAGATAACAAACAAGTGAACAAGGAGTGACATTCATCTTGAGAGCATATCACTAATTGTTACATTCATGTGGCCATGTTCTCTCAAAGACGAAACAACGTGCTAAATTTACAGGACCAGCCCGCCCAAGAAGCACACGACCAAGCCTAAAGATACAGAGACTGAAGTGACGAATGCTCCACTAGTCCGTTCATTTCACTTTTAAGAATTACAAAGCTTATCTGCACCAGAATGCAGACTGCAGCCTACCACCCTCTTTTTCTCTTCTCTGCGCTCTTCTTTCTAAGTCTTTGTCATTGGAAATGGCAGTCAGAAGACGGAGAGGCTGATTGACTTTACTGGATATGGAGAAATAATTTTATGCTACGCAGTGCAGTAATGTGCTTTACATTTAACAGTAATACAAGGACAGATCAAAAGGTTAAGGCAATTTGAAAATTATGTGGTAACTGCAGTGGATAGAAGCAGATACAATACAACACGTCAGCCTAGTTGAAACCAAAGTCAAATGAACGTAGACACCGCACTGCTCAATTGCACCATTGTTGAAAAATGCACCATAGTGAGGTTTCTTTGGGCAAAGGAAGTGAAACCTGCTGAAATTCACTGAAAGATGTAGGCTCAGTATGGAAATGAAAATAGCATGACCCAACAAAAAGTTTATGAATGGGTAGAAAAGTTTAAAGCAGGAAGACCAAGCTTGATCTGGTTGACCATCAACATCGTGCACAAAAGCCCACATCGACATGGCGATCAGAGAAGACTGAAGGATTATGTTGTCTGCTGTTACTGCACATTTGGATATCAGCTATGGATCTGTCAACGCCACAGTGCATGATGACTTGGGATACCATAAAGATTGATACCCAAACCGCTTACTTGTCTGCATAAGCCAAAATCCTTTGGTAAATTTCTACAGGTTTTATTCCCTTTTCCCAGTGAAGTCTCAGTACAGCTCATTATTCAACAATGGTGTAATCCCACAGTGGAGTGTCCATGTTCATTTGACCTTGACTTCAACTAGACTAACAGCAGAACGCTGTGCTGTGCGTGTTTGAACTGCCCAAAGCCATGGCGAACATTTTGTATTGCGTCAGATTCTATCTGTTTTGGTTACCAGGTGGTGTTATTTTCAAATTCCCTTTACTTTTGATTTATCCTTTTATTATAGCATATAGATAAACTTTTCAATAAGACACAAACTGCACTAAATAAACCACAAGACCTTATGATTATTCAGCATGTAAATAAAATGTGTTACCTGAAGAACATTCTAAGGCAGTGGTCCTCAACTCCGGGCCTGGAGGACCCCAGTGGCTGCAGGTTTCCATTCTAAACCTTTTCTTACTTAATTAACTTCTTTTGAATTAATTTTAATTGACTTGTTTTTTTTTAATACTTGTTTGCATGAATTTCGTCATTGTTCCTCTGAATTAGTTAATTTCTTTCTTTAAATGGCACCCAAACAGAAATGAAATGTGAAGTGATGAGTCAACAGGGTCTGAAATTCTAGCCAATTTCACTGCAACCAGTTGCTTAATTAGGCACCCATTCTCGCTGTTAATTAATTCCCTTTTCTAAGAGTTTGTTAAAATGTTTTGTGGACCTGAGCAGACCAACATTCCTGAAACCTTCATCTTTCTTTATTTTCAGATATTCTGTGATGGACACAGGTTGACATTGTGATCTGTAGCAAGAGTAGGGAACAGGTCGAGGAGACCCTGGAGAGGTGGAGATATGCTCTGGAGAGGAGAGGAATGAAGGTCAGTAGGAACAAGACAGAATACATGTGTGTGAAAGAGAGGGAGGTCAGTGGAATGGTGAGGATGCAGGGAATAGAGTTGGTGAAGGTGGATGAGAAGGTGGAAGAGAGGTGAAAAGAGGGTGCAGGCACGGTGGATTGGGTGGAGAAGAGTGTCAGGAGTGATTTGTGACAGACGGGTATCAGCAAGAGTGAAAAGGAAGGTCTACAGGACAGTAGTGAGACCAGCTATGTTATATGGGTTGGAGATGGTGGCACAGGAGACAGAGCTGGAGGTAGAAGAGTTAAAGATGCTAAGGTTTACATTTGGTGTGAAGAGAATGGACAGGATTAGAAACAAGTACATTAGAGGGTCCGCTCAAGTTGGACGGTTGGGAGACAAAGTCAGAGAGGTGAGATTGCGTTGATTTGGACATGTGCAGAGGAGAGATGCCGAGTATATTGGGAGAAGGATGATAAGGATAGAGTTACCAGGTAAGAGAAGAAGAAGAAGGCCTAAGAGGAGGTTTATGGATGTGGTGAGAGAAGACATGGAGGTGATGGGTGTAGATGCAGAGGGCAGGAAGATATGGAAAAAGATGATCTGCTGTAGCAACCCCTAACAGGAGCAGCCAAAAGAAGAAGAAGAAGAAGTGTGATGGACACAGGTTGCTGGTTATGTTTTGGCTGATTTTGTATCTCATTACTGTGACACAGACGAATACAGACCATTTATAGACTCCTCCAAAAGAAGTCTTCATAACTGCAATATATACTCATCAACAGCTGTTGCTCATTCTGTGCATTTGAGAGAAATTTGTGAGAATTTTAAAAATCTTCTTGTGAAAACTAACTCCAGTGAACATAGTTGGTTCATATATGAGGACCTAAAAGTAGTGCTGGGCGGTATGACCAAAATTCTATATCACAGTATTTTTCAAAATTATCCCAGTTTCACGGTATTGGTTGGTATTTTTTTCCCCATGCATGAATGGATGTTAACCACATTTCCACTGCAGTAGACTGGTTAAGAATAACCTATTCCACTGTCATTAGAATTGTACATTGTACAAAAAAAACATTTTAATGTACACACAAGTATTAATACAGGTTTGCATGGACTCATAAAGTGATCGTTTTCAAGGGGGTGGCACTAATGAAGAGAAGGAATCGCATTGCATGACAGTTACAGTCAAAACATAGAACCTTTTTGTTGAACAAATTTTGGAAACAACTTAAAATAAAATTTTGACAACATATTGTCAACCATCCAAAGGGGCATTTAGACTTGGTGAAATATCCAGAGGTGCTTGTCACTGAACATGTCTTAGAAAAGGAATAAATAGTCAATACTTTTTGTAAACCAACTGTACTTTCTGTTAATGTTAACAATCTCTGTCCACTGACACGTTAAGGCAGCGTTTCTCAACCTTTAAGTATTTGCGACCCGAGTTTTCATAACAATTTTAATCGCGCCCCTCCTAACATTTTTTTGAAATGTAGATGCATATTTTATTATACCTACTTAACTTTTATCGACATTTATCTAATTCTATATTTATTGTTCTAGTATCAGAATGTAGTTTAAGTTAATTTGTTTTGGTTTCAACAGATAGTTTTTTCATATTTTTGATTCTTGTTTTCCTTTTTCACATCTTCAGCCCCCTTTTGTTACTTCGTGCCCCCCTAGGGGGCCTGCCCCACAGGTTGAGAACCACTGTGTTAAAGTGACTTTTTAAACAACTTTACCATCATTAAACTGCATAATAATTAAACTAATAAATAATAACAATAAAATAAATAATAGTGCAACTTCCAGTAATAATACTATTACTTGCAAGACTTCAAGCCCAGGTGCATTACACAGTATTCACCAAATAAAAATGAAATAAAATAAAACAAGTGCAACTTGGTGATTGACATCTTTACCAACTGAACCATTATTTAGGCAAAGTGCATTAATATGGACCTTGCTTCAAGCTTAGCTATATAAATAAATAATAAAACTGCAACTTGCATTTATAATGCTATTTGTGGTATAGCCCTACGAAATCATATTAGGGCCACAGAGAAGAAGAAAAAATAACTATATGTCGAGATTAAAGTCGACATTTCCACTTTATTGTTGTAGTTTATTTTGTCATTAAAGTAGAATGTCGTAAACTAAACTTCATCCTAAAATCAATGTTTAATTCACTAGATTTTCTCAAACCCCGTCATAAGTTATGTAGCACATTAAATGCTTTGTGTTAAGTGTTCCCCGACCCAGTTGTTAATCGCTACTCTCTTCTTAAACTGACTTCCTCCGCACTAAGAGGCAGCGATAGCCGCACAGAATACATTCACTTCATGATATTCCTGCTTTCTGAAAATGTAGACTGCTAAGATAATTTTTCATGATGAAATGCATTAAAGCAGGTATTAAACATGCACGGTAATGTGGCAGTAGAGCTGCTCCCTCGCGGTAAGGGGGTCCACAGGTCTACGTTCAGTGTAGAGAACTTTATGGCAGGTGTGACGAGGCTCCAGAAAACTGGATATTTGAATGGATATCGCACAGGTTTAACTGAAATATTGTGTAAGTGGTGGATTTGTGATCCGGTGGTCAAAGACACGAACACAGAATTCAATGGATGTTTATCTGAGCGGGCTTTCTTTATTGCATGCGTGCTGTCTGTCTGACGTACCAAACCCCCAGTTCCTATCCTTCCTTTCTCTTTCCCCACATAACCAATTACCAAACGATAAACCCCCTTGTGAAATTAAAACTAGTTATAAAATTAGACCACGGAGTGTTCAGAACTTTAAAAAAAAATCTTTGTTATACATGTTTAATTATGCCATCCATTCAGGGTTGCGTCCATCTCAGCAAGCATCGTGTGCGAGGCAGGAGCAAATCCTGAAAAACACCAGAAAAACATGCAAATTCAAAGTAGGGAACACCCGGGACCCCATTGATGATTAATACACGATTTAATGCATTTCATCATGAAAATTATATCAAGTATTTATCTTAGCATTCTAAATGTTCAGGGAGCAGGAATATCATGAAATGCATGTATTCTGTGTGCTGCCAGCGCCTCCTCTTAGTGCAAGAGGAAGTCCGTTTAAGAAGCACGTAGTGATTAACATGGCTCGGGGAACACTTAACACAAAGCATTTAATGTGCTACATAACTTACGACGGGGTTTGAGAAAATCCATCCACCCATCCATTATCCAACCCGCAATATCCTAACACCGGGTCATGGGGGTCTGCTGGCACCAATCCCAGCCACCCCACCGCAGGGTGCACACACACACACCCACACACACTAGGGACAATTCAGAATCGTCACTGCACCTAACCTGAATGTCTTTGGACTGTGGGATGAAACTGGAGTGCCCAGAGGAAACCCACGCAGACACAGGGAGAACATGCAAACTCCACGCAGGGAAGACCCGGAAAGTGAACTCAGGGTTCTCCTAACTGCGAGGCAGCAGTGCTACCCACTGCCGCCCTTGAGAAAATCTAGTAAATTAAATATTCATTTTAAGATGCAGTTTAGTTTACGATGTTCTACTTTAATAACAAATTATGAGAATAAAGTCAACATGTCGTCTTTAATCTCGACAAACGGCGAGAATAAAGTAGAAATGTCGACTTTATTCTCCTCATAAGCGTCGAGATTAAAGTGGAAATGTCAAGAATAAAGTCAACATGTCGTCACACTATTACACAGTACCCAGGTACATTACACAGTATTGAAAAAAATACAACTTGGCTTGCAGTATTATCCAGTAGTATAGAAACAGTATGCACACATTTGAATATAATGGTCCACATTCGACCTTTTAAATCCAAAGTATCTCCAGACAACAGACGTGACTCCTTTTTCCAGCAAAAGTTCTTCTGCGTCATCATGTTCAACTTTATCGTCTGCTACAGGTTCAGTTTTGGAATGTTCTCTGTCCATTTTCACCGTGCAATACCTCCACTACTGCATGTACTCCGTTGCATGCATGTTTAGCTGTGTAGTAGTGAAAAAGTTAAACAGTTTCCCGCTGCCCCATGTTCCGAACATTGTTTTGGCAATTTAAACCCGGTGTTGCGGTATAAGAAAAATCCATATCATATCAAAAATAAAAATGGTTTTCGGGATGAACCGGTATACCGCCCAGCACTACCTTAAAGTTCTGAGTATCTTAATGGGTCAGGACAGACACAAATCTAATGTTTTCTCTGTGAGAGGGACAGCAGAGCCAAAAACTGACATTGGAAATGAAAGAGGGAATATTTGCCAGACCGGACATTAAAAACTGGCTTCTGATGCAGAATTTGGTGGTGCGATGAACAACCTGGAAAGAGAGACTTGTAACAATGTATCAAGTACGATAAAAATTAAACAGGAATTATCACAAATGTCTTAAGTTTAAAGAATCCGGTTGCAACATTAGTGCCAAAGTTCACATTTTGAATTTTTCCTTAAAAATCTTCGAGCCGTGAGTAAGGAGCGGGGCGAAAGTTTCCATCTCGATATAAAACACATGGTGAGAAGGTACCAGGGATTTTGGTGGACTACTGCTGGATGATTCAAAGGGACCAACCGAAAAATTTTGAACTGAGTATTTGACCCTTGTTTTACGAGTATAAAGTCAGGTGCATATTCGCAGCTACTTTTTCAAACAACTCTACATCTCTGATCAGTGGCAAAGTTGTTCAGTTCAAAATATTAGTTGGAGCTGCTTGGGGCATTCCATGTCAAAGTACCCAAACTAATACAGCCGTTGCAGCTCACCGTATATCAAACTGGCTCATTCGCCTTGTGATTGTCTTCTCCGATACACCATATTGATCTGCAATCTGTCGTACTTTTAAACCGTATAACAGAAAGTGTTCTATTGACTCGGCTGGAATGTCAAAGGATAGACGTCCAGAGCAGGGAACTGTGTCACCTGAACTGGAGTGTAGTAGAGTCCATTCCACCTGTTCTTCGATAATTTCAAAAATAGTTTCATGTAGGGTGACCATATGGGTTCGGGCATAAAGGAGGACACCGACAGACAAAAAGGAGGACAAAAATTACCACATATATTTTCCAACTCCACTCAACCGCTAACAAATGTCCTTTGCGCCGTCGGGCGGAAATAGAATATAAAACAGTGTTGCCGCTACTTGATGTTACAATTATTGATAAGGTGATAACGTAACGTAATGTGACGCGGCTGAATGGAGAATGGCCAAAGGCTGCTCATTCTCGGTATATATCATATGTAGTTAGTCAAAAACGGTCAAGTCTGTTCGTGATTCTGTGAAAGGAGGACATTTTATTTAATTTTTGGAACGCCTGGAGGACGGAGGAAACCATGTTAAAAAAGAGGACATGTCCTCCTTTTAGAGGACGTCTGGTCACCCTAGTTTCATGCATATCGGAGTCTAAAAGGGCCGCCAACATTGTAATTTCTTCCGATAAATCTTCAGTTCTCTCTCAGAAATACATAATATCTTCGGCAGAATCCATTTCATCGGCAGTAGTAAGCATTTTTCTAATTAATTCTTGTGCTATCGATTCACCAATCAGTAACTAGACGGCGTGTTAGAGCCCACCCTCTCAACTTTGACGAGTGAAAGTGACAGTTTTATTTCAAGTTGTATTTCATGACGGTTTGCAGGAATGTTACGGACAAAATGAAATAAATAAATAAGCAACGAAAAACATATTTCGTGACACATTTATTTATGCTCTCATTTCATGATACATTTATTTATTAACGCTTCATTTCATGATACATTTATTTATTTATGCTCTCATTTCATGACAAATTTATTTATTAAGGGTTCATTTCATGATACATTTATTTATTTATGCTCACATTTCACAATACTTTTATTTATTTGCGCATTTATTTATTTATTTAATTGTGTCCGAAATAGTCCTCCATACACTTGAAGAAGAACAGGCCTCTTAATGGTTTTGAATATAGAAATACAAATAGAGAACTCTAGCATAAAGTCTCAAGTAATGAAACTACTGCATTTGACAGTCGTGCTTTAACATCATATACTGTATGATTACCTGAGAATAAGAAGTGAGGTGGTATGACATCTCAATCAATAATGTACTAAAGAAACTAGTGTGGACCACCAGGGCACGTACAGCTCCCCAAACCCCAGACATAACAGATGTAGAGCACACAACACACCGTTATTCAGCTGTGGGAACTGCTTTTGTCTCGCTCGCCACAGCAGCACACAGTACACAGCACCAAATATATAACATCCAGTCCTTTACTCTTGTCCCTTTCTCTCTGTCAATTCTCCACTCCTCCTCCCCGCAAGCTTTGTCCACATCCTCCTGACTCTGACTCCCCAAATGGAGTGAGGCGGCCCCTTTTATAGAAAACCCAGAAGTGCTCCAGGTGGTCCACAATCTCCTTCTGGGTGAAGCAGCAGCCCTGCAGAGGAGGAGCCTCTGTGATATCTCAGCATAAGATCTTTAAACGGCTGTTTCAATCATACTTTTTACTCAAAAAATATAGAATCTGGCTAGTCCTAACAAGCCAACGCCACCCACACACACCTTTGTGACTTTCAGAAAACCTCAGAGCACTGTGGGTGAGACAATCTATCCTACCCAAAATAAAAAGTAACAATGTGTGTGCTAAATTAAAGCTTGGATGTCAGAAGTTAGACATTGTACTCACTAAAGGTCTAAAACCACTTTCTACTCAAACTGAGATTTCTAATTTAATCAAGGTGCCAAAACAGAGAGAACCAGATCTGAAAATACTTTTCTTTGGTCTTGCAAAGCCTAAGGAGTTCTTCATTTTTTTTTTTACTAGAAGCAAAGTTACTGTCAAAAAGTTGCTATCTGCATAATTAATTTTTTCCAGACTGAAACAGAAAAACGATAAGATCTTACCCAATGCTTTGAACCTCACCTACTACCCACTCTGTTCACTCTCCTTCACTGGATAGGTGGCTTAGTTGTAGTTCATTTGCAAATCTTTCTCAAAACTCAAGTGTAAAGTACAAGCACCTTCGTTAAACACTAAGTACTTCTAAACCTTATTACATCATGTGCCCTGCTTAGTGAAAAACAAAGATCACCTGACACAGCACATTAATTAGTTAATTCATTTATTCATTCATTTTGCCGTATTTATCCAAGACCGGGCCACAGGGCAGCAGTCTTAGCAATGAGGCCCAATGAGTTCCATTCCACAGCCACACTTGCCAAATCATACTGTGGGTTCCCAAGGCATTCCCAGGCCATCTGCAAGAAATACTCCACCCAGCAAGTCCTGGGTCTTCTCTGAGGTCTCCTCCCAGCTGGTCGTGCCCGTGAAACCTCCACAGGGAGGCACCATATCAGGTGCTAGAACCCTCAATTAGCTCCTCTTGATGTGGAGAGTCAGCAGCTCTACTCCGAGCATCTGCTGGATGTCTGTGCTTCTGACCCTACCTCTAAGGGAGAGCACAGCCATCCTGAGGAGAAAGCTCATTTCAGCCGCTTGTACCTGCAATCTCATTCTTTCGGTCATTACCTTAGGTGATGGCAGGGATGTAGATTGAGATCTTTACCTTCTGACTCAGCTCCTCCTTCACTACTGCTGATCAGTACAGAGATTGGTATAGAGACCCTGTATGGAGAGTCTCTTGTGTTTTCTTACCAGGGGAGTGGAGAGATCCTTTAAGGCTTGTGTTGGCACGTGGATAACTATGGATTCAAATTAACCATGCGGTGCTGCGCTGCACAGGGATCAGTTTTATAGGGTGATCCAGATCTAATTATGCAATTTTCATTACTCTATAACTTATTAAGTTTCTTACATAGAGAATTCACAAAAAAATCTTTTTCTTGCCGATAGATGGCAGCACCTGCCCTGCATTCCAAAATGGCGGGGAGACGTTTATCAGTCGAACAGCTGGTGCGATGTGTTCGCCTTTTCATAATTGCATAATTAGATCTTGACCATCCTATATATATCCAGTGGCAATATTCATAATATTCTTATTATAGTCAGCTAATGGACCCCTCAAATGAAAATACTCCAAGTTTTTTCAGCTAGAAGGCTGGAGTAATAATGGGGTGATGACATCACACATGTGCAAAGATCAGGATGTGATCCTACAGTCCACATGTGTGAAAATTCTGTGCATGAGTGCTACAGCTCTGTGATGACATGCTGGCCTCACAAAGCATCATGGGATGCTGGGGAAAAAAATGTTTGTCTAAGCCGATCCCATGGCGAATTTCTAATTAAACATTTGATAAACAAGGTCACCTGTAAACAAAGCATATTTGCAGCTAACAACACTTTGGCTAATTTTGACGATCAACACTATTCTTAAATCAAGGACAAGTATCCGATTTTCAACCCCACCATTCTACATTGTTCACAGCATTATGATCATGAATCCCCACAAAACTTAAGGAAGGTTTTGCCTGATAATGTTGGTCTCAGCGCTCTAGTTTGGCGGTGTAACAAAACCAGCCTAGCCTCATACTTGTGCAAGCAGACATTTATGACCGACACACTTAACTTCAGCCCAGAGAACAGTAAAGACCAAGTCCCACAATAAAAAAAATGCAATATTGTGTTCCAAGGTCCAGCATTTTTTATAAATTAAAAAAAGATATCTTGTATGCACTGGTATTTTACATTGGAATTAACAGGACACCGACAGGTATAGCCGAACATCTTCATCTTCTTCTTTCAGCTGCTTCCGTTAGGGGTCGCCACAGCAGATCGTCTTCTTCCATATCTTTCTGTCCTCTGCATCTTGTTCTGTCGCACTCATCACCTGCATGTCGTCTCTCACCACATCCATAAACATTCTCTTAGGCCTTCCTCTTTTTCTCTTCCCTGGCAGCTCTATCATTAGCAACCTTCTCCCAGTATACTCAGGGTCTCTCCTCTGCACATGTCCAAACACAACACAATCTCGCCTCTCTGACTTTGTCTCCCAACTGTCCAACCTGAGCCGAACATAAAAGCCATTAAAACTTACTGAAAAATTACAATTTTTTAAGCCAAGACAATTGTCAAGGATTGATCTGCATCCTTGCGGTTGCACACACATTGTAAAATAGATTATACATGTCATTTTTGAACAAGAAAACACCAATATTATGAGATTCAGCTACTGTATTTTGAAAGAAAATCAGCTGTGCATGCTACCTCAGCTCTTAGCTTAATAACCTTTCACCCCAAGAGGGAGTGGTTTCCTCTTGAAAGACCAAGTCACAGTAAACGTTTGTGCTGTGTGGTTGGTTTTATTTTGGTTTTCCTCCGCATTTCTGCGCAAAATCACATAAGTGAACAGAAAGCGTATTGTCATGTTAAGAAAAACAGTACCAGAAAAATGCAACAAATGAGAATTTCTAGATACTTTTTGTTGTCACACACAAGAATCGAACACTTGGAATGTATGTTTTCTTGTATCAAAACTCAAAGCGGACATATCCAGTATGTTTTATGTATTTATTTTCCAGTGGTGCTTTGTGCCCCAATGACTCCATTCTAAAGCACCAGTGTGGGCAAGTTACTTTTAAAATTTTTTAGAAATCATTGGACTTTGAAACACAATTTCATGTGGCAATTTCATACATACAGTGCATCCAGATAGTATTCACAGCGCATCACTTTTTCCACATTTTGTTATGTTACAGCCTTATTCCAAAATGGATTAAATACATTTTTTTCCTCAGAATTCTACACACAACATCCCATAATGACAACATGAAAAAAGTTTACTTGAGGTTTTTGCAAATGTATTAAAAATAAAAAAAACTGAGAAAGCACATGTACATAAGTATTCACAGCCTTTGCCATGAAGCTCAAAATTGATCTCAGGTGCATCCTGTTCCCCTGATCATCTTTGAGATGTTTCTGCAGCTTAGTTGGAGTTCACCTGTGGTAAATTCAGTTGATTGGACATGATATGGAAAGGCACACACCTGTCCCTAAGGTCCCACAGTTGACAGTTCATGTCAGAGCACAAACCAAGCATGAAGTCAAAGGAATTGTCTGTAGACCTCCGAGACAGGATTGTCTCGAGAAACAAATCTGGGGAAGGTTACAGAAAAATGTCTGCTGCTTTGAAGGTCCCAATGAGCACAGTGGCCTCCATCATCCGTAAGTGGAAGAAGTTCGAAACCACCAGGACTCTTCCAAGAGCTGGCCGGCCATCTAAACTGAGCGATCAGGGGAGAAGGGTCTTAGTCAGGGAGGTGACCAAGAACCCGATGGTCACTCTGTCAGAACTCCAGAGGTCCTCTGTGGAGAGAGGAGAACCTTCCAGAAGGACAACCATCTCTGCAGCAATCCACCAATCAGGCCTGTATGGTAGAGTGGCCAGACGGAAGCCGCTCCTTAGTAAAAGGCACATGGCAGCCCACCTGGCGTTTGCCAAAAGGCACCTGAAGGACTCTCAGACCATGAGAAACAAAATTCTCTGGTCTGCTGAGACAAAGACTGAAGTCTTTGGTGTGAATGCCAGGCGTCACGTTTGGAGGAAACCAGGCACCGCTCATCACCAGGCCAATACCATCCCTACAGTGAAGCATGGTGGTGGCAGCATCATGCTGTGGGGATGTTTTTCAGCGGCAGGAACTGGGAGACTAGTCAGGATAAAGGGAAGGATGACTACAGCAATGTACAGAGACATCCTGGACACGTTAGTGTCCAGAGCGCTCTTGACCTCAGACTGGGGCGACGGTTTATCTTTCAGTAGGACAACAACCCTAAGCACACAGCCAAGATATCAAAGAAGTGGCTTCAGGACAACTCTGTGAATGTCCTTGAGTGGCCCAGCCAGAGCCCAGACTTGAATCAGATTGAACATCTCTGGAGAGATCTTAAAATGGCTGTGCACCGACGCTTCCCATTCAACCTGATGGAGCTTGAGAGGTGCTGCAAAGAGGAATGGGAAAAACTGGCCAAGGATAGGTGTGCCAAGCTTGTGGCATAATATTCAAAAAGACTTGAGGCTGTAATTGATGCCAAATGTGCATCGACAAAGTATTGAGCAAAGGCTGTGAATACTTATGTACATGTGATTTCTCAGTTTTATTATTTTTAATAAATTTGCAAAAACCTCAAGTAAACTTTTTTCACGTTGTCATTATGGAGTGTTGTGTGTAGAATTCTGAGGAAAAAATGAATTTAATCCATTTTGGAATAAGGCTGTAACATAACAAAATGTGGAAAAAGTGATGCGCTGTGAATACTTTCCGGATGCACTGTATACCATGTTTGTGAAGAAATAACTTAGACTTGAAAAATACCGTTTTGATTCATGATGGCATGCAGTTTTTCCACTATTCTCTTTTCCTCAACACCTTCCATTGTAGCCAGGGTTTGCCTTATAATGGAACAATGGATTTCCTGACAAGTTTATTCAGGCATTGTGCTTGAAGCCTTGAGCTTTTTCACCACTCAGTGAGGCGGAAAGGTGTTAAAGGTACTGGTAAAACCAAAGAACATGATTGTGACTGTGGTGCAGGCTTTGTCCAAGTGGGACTAGGCTCTGTGGAGGATGTAGATCAAAGCATCCTCCACACGTAGGGTAGGCAAACTGCAGAGAATCCTGATGTTCTGAAACTAGCTTCTCAAAGGTCTTCATGATGTATGAAGTAAGAGCAGCTGACCTGAAGTCCTTGGGATCACTGAAATGCACTTGGTCAAGATCCAATATAATGGTGTTCACACAATTTTTACAATTGGAGCACAGGTGGTTTAAATGACTTGCCTCAGGGTCACACTACTAACCCTACTGCCGGGATGTGGCTGCCTCCAGTCCTGATCTGTCCAGATGAGTCCCTTCTTTCAAAGGAGCTCTGAAATTTGAAAGCTCTCACAACTTAAGGCTTTAGTCCCTTTCAGCAGATTGGACACTATGGTATTAAATACACATATAATTTATCTGTAACCAAGTTATAATTTAAAAACAGGCACCTTATTATTATTGTTGATTGGCTTTTCATGCCAAGCTCCTGAGTGGCGCCCGAGTAAACCATAAAAGTACCCGACTATTCACTGGGCCACCCCAGTCCTTGTGCCTCTACGTTAGAAGACAGATGGCTGTAACAGAATTAAAGACCAGGACAGAATGTTCCAGGATGGCACTTGTTATCATCACACCGTCAATAATTTATTTGACCATCTGTCTAGTAGTACCATTATTAAATTTCACACCATTCAATACGTGGATACATTTCTCTCCACATTTAAATTATTAATATATTGTGCTGACATTTTTTAGCAATGCATCCAAAAACAGACTTGCAATGAAAAGGCAGTCAAGGTCCTGAACTTGTGTCACCCTTCACTAGCACAGATTTGTCATTTTTTTAAATAACAACTAACATTCATAATGAAAGAATTAGCACTGGAGTACATTTAGAGAAAATACAAATACATTCAGAGAAAACTTCAAGCAAACAACAAATTTGATCATTAAATGTAACCCATTATAAAAAGAAAGCAGAGCAGCAGTCAATAGCAAAATGAGCTTTCAAACCTAATTAGGTTTTAAGAAAATGTGACTCGCTCTGGGTTTCCAAGCTGTGACCACAATTGCACATCTTTGACGAGGTGAGCATCGAGGCCATGTTTCACCTCCCCAAGCTGCTCTTCCTAGGAAATTTCTTTAGAACAAAGGCGTGTTTTGTGCTCATTTCTCGAGTCACAAGATCTATTTAATTCATTTGGGGTGAACTGATGAGTAACTTGCGGCTTTACTTATCTTTAGTATTTGGGAGCAATGAGCCCATAGCCATTTCCTGGAAGAAGAAGTGACTCACATGTCACAATAATCTTTTTAGACACTAGGAAGTATGCCAATGAGAAGGTTGTGCACATTTAAAATCAAAACCTCTGAAATGAGAGGTAACCTGTGCCTGGGTTACAGCCTACAAAAATGAACACCATTCACTTTTAAGGGGTGATGGTGGATTTTAAAATAATAGCCTGCGATAGTCAATAGGCTATCTCTGTCTTTTGCTATCTTTATTCAAACATCTTTGCTGTACCTCATCAAGTTAAGAAGATATTGGTCTCGCTGAGCCAGATGTATATATGAAAAATAATTCCTGCCAAAATGATATACAATCCAAATTGTTAACAACATTGAAATGTAACGCAAATGCACATAATTAATTTAATTTTGGTACAGTTTTATTGTGTCATAATTAAACATACCAATTAAATGACGATTGCTGACCAGTAGGGCGCACATTTTTTGTGTCAGTTTAAAATGCAAAAGGCCAGGACCAGATTAAGATGAAATTGGGCCAGATGCTGCAGTGCAAAAAAGTGCCTGTGCATTTGACACTCACCGTACATGTGCACCCTGACCGACCAAGGAGCCTTAATTGCTTGCGACGCTACCAGCCAGCCTTTATTGAACATGAATAATAATAACGACATAGTATCGTAACAACTCGAGATTAACATCAAACTATGTAATATCAACATTCAATAGCAATTGTCTGAAAAGTGCACAAGTACACAAAATTTCGCAATTCTCTTACGAAACAAAGTAAGAAAAAATGAATTTGCAGAGACATTGGGTCAAAGTGACTCAGTTCAGGCTCTTGAAGGTAAAAATTTATCTACGATTTAATTTCCATAATAGACAAGAATCCTGTTGAGGATTTAAAAAATTCTAAACATCCATGCCGGGCCCGCGGGCCAGCTTTTAGTTTTACCTTTGCAGATAACCATTTAAATAGCCATCGATTTTTACTGTACAACTAACTTTCAAGGTGAAAAATTTACTACGTGGCACTTACCGAACAATAACAAAGTGGCAAGAATCCCCAAGATATTGCAAAAAACACAGCTAAATTACTAAGTAAACTGTTTTAACGGAAAATTGATAGCATTAACTTGAAATCTTCGGTTAACAATAAACACAATGACATTATAGTTACGTCACAGTGCAAAGAACAATAGTAACTGTATAATAAGTAACGCTGTGTCTAGGCCAGGGGTCCTCAATCACGGTCCTGGAGAGCCGCAGTGACTGCAGGTTTTTGCTCCAACCCAGTTGCTTAATAAAAAGCACTTATTGCTAAAGTAACACTTCTGCTTCACTTTAGTGATTTTGAGCCCTTATTGCTTAATTTTGTCTTAAACAGCTATTTTAATTGCTCCTTATTATCAATAACATGCAAATGACAAGAGAGAGCAGCATTTCTCCGTTTAGCTTATTTACATTTACACTTGTGTGTATTTATCTGCACTATTGAGTTTAATTAAATACTCGGAAGAAAAATGAAGAGAAAAAAGTGAAGGACTGAGAATTACTCGTCCATTTTAGCCTTCAAATCATTTGCATGATAGAAAGGGAAAGAAAATCTAGGATATGAGAATGACCTGCCATAGCAGAGTTAATTTAATTTCATAGCTTGTTAGTGCTTTATTGGCAAGAATTGCTTTCTAATTAAGCAACCAGGTCAGAACAAAAACCTGCAGCCACTTCGGCTCTCCAGGACTGGGATTGAGGACCCCTGGTCTAGGCGTCTGAACGTCTGACTCCAAATTTCATTCTAAGAATTATTTTGAGGTTAATATAGCAAAGGAAAACTGTTCAGCTTCCGGAAAATTCTCGTCTGTTTTCATCTGGGCCTATTTCAGGAATGGGCCTAATGCTGCAGCATCAATAGCACCCACCTTAATCCGGCCCTGCAAAAGGCTATTGCATGGTAATTCATGTCCATATATCAGAACTAAAAGCAAAGCAAATGTATTGCATTTCGATTGAAGACCATGCATTAATCGTGATAAAACTACATGCTATCGTATAACCAATCAGGGCAGGGGCCGTCAACAGTAGAGGTAATGGAGATTTGTGTCACTGAACAAGTGGAAGTGGGTAATCTAAATGACGATTTCATTCTCTGTAGTTTGGAAAGAAGAGAAAAGAAAATATGAAACATCTGGTTAACACATAGCATATGAATAAAAAGCTAAAAAGAAACTAAGCTTGGTGACGCTAACAAATAGTATTTAGTTAAAACTGCTAACAAACCATACCATGAAAATTTTACTGTAGGCTTATTTTAGCATGCATTAAAAAAATGAAAAAATAAGAGTAAACTTTTTCAGTGAGATCTAAAACATATTTTTCAGTTAACCACTCCACAAGTCCATTATGTTTGCCACCAGAATACTGAAACGTTTACCCCAATTGTCGATGCCCCCTGCCCTACATTTTGCTACTGATTGATCATTTCAACACATTTTGGATTGGCACGATTTTAGTTATCAACTAGTTATGAGACCCAATCTATGGACATGAATTTACGTGCAATGCACTCTTTTATTGCATTTTAAAGTGACACAAAAATTGTGTACAGTCATGAAAAGCAATCGATCAATATGGCAAAATGAAAGGCACCACATGCATATGCATTACCTTTCAATGTTGTTAACACGTTGGAGATTGGAATGAATAATTTTTGATACGTATAATTAATACATCTAGGATCAACTGTGAGTGAATTTTGCCTGAAGTTGGGTTGGGACAATTAGAAGGCTCACCGAGTGTCACATTTCGTGATGGCAGCACTCAAAGTAGAGGCGATGATTTTGAACTGTGTAAATCCGAGGTGCTTTCGTTAACCTGGTCCGACAGACAGCAAACTTCTGTTTTATAATGAACCGTACACATCGAAAAGTCTACTAAAGTTTCCAATAAAAATATATATTGTAAATGTGTGTCTCGTGCGTGGAGATCACACTTCATGTGTTAAAATGAACATAGTATGTTGCAATGGAAAAACCTTTCTGTCAAATCAAATTATACACGGGCCTTTGAAAATACAAATGAACTAGTTGTAAAAGTGAACGATACGTTGTCACAGGTGCTGTACCTGCTCTCTGTTGTTCACCGTTATAACGGTAGTGTCTGTGACAATGTCAAGTTGGAAGAATTGGCAGATATGTTCGACAAAATATGAATTGGAAGATATGCATTTGAACTAAACATTATGTCACACCCCATCAGAAGGAAGGCTGTTAATAGAATTGGCAGCATGAGACACAGGAGATGCAGATTTCAGTACTCAAAACTCCCAAATCAGTAAATGTGCCTTATGACACCAGTAGAACCACAAACAAAGCTACACAACGTCCACCTTCTGACTTTATGTTTAAATGACTAAGGAAGGAAGTTAAGGAAGTTAACATTACTATCTAATTGGAAATGCAAACATGCCACAACAAAATAGCTGCAGCGCTTTAACACATCGTATATCCATATAGACCACAGTGCTTCTCTACATTCTATTGGCCGTTCATATAGTGATGAAATAGTTAAAATGACAGTAAGACATTATAGCAGACAGAAACACATGTCAAACGTTTGGAGCCAAGTAGTTGCGGTGGTCTGTGTGTGTGTGTCTGTCTGTCTCTCCTGTTGCCTCGCTCATTATCATTAAGCTTCAGTTACCTCGTGCTACTGAGCTCCCGAATGGATAAATGCAATTTTAGCTTTTTATTTTCCCTCAGCGTCAAGTCTTCTGTGCATATTATTTTGCTCTCTCCCTGAACCCTGGCAGTTTAAAGTGCACAGGCTGGAGGAATTGGGGGCAGGTGTTTTAGGCAGAAACCCTGTGGGCGGAGCCTTTGCAGTGGAGGATTTTGCTGCTATTCACTACAGACTTTTTAATGAGTTGTCGCCACATGTGTATTCTCATTTGAAAATCATGCCTGGGCCTGCAAGACGACTAAAAACATTTTGATTTGCACATTCTCTGCCAGCAAGGTCACTGCTGGGATGGTGAAACTGGCCCAGGATTGTCTCTGCGGAAATTCATTGTTTTGATAACATCACCATGAGTTAGAACAATGGCAAGAGCGGCGGTGACGAGTACATGGAGCTGCAAAAGATGGGAATGCACAGTGGCTGGAATCAAGTGAGTCAATTTAAAAGTCTGCTCCTTGCTTTTTGCGCCCCAGTGCCCACCATGGGATAAAAGCACCCTCTTCAGCGAGATTTCAGTTATTCCACAATGGCTGACCGAGCAGTCCTTTTAAAGACAGAAGCCTGAGATCTATGAAAAATCCATCCATTTGCTAACCCGCTGAATCCGAATACAGGGTCACGGGGGTCTGCCGGAGCCAATCCCAGCCAACACAGGGCACAAGGCAGGAACCAATCCTGGGCAGGGTGCCAACCCACCGCAGTCTATGAAAAATGACTTGCTTATTTGTGATGATGTATCAAGAAAGACTGAACAACCATGCTATCTTGTCCAAATGAGAGCTTGTGCATGAAGTGAATTTTGTGGATGACACTGATGAATTTGTAACTGCAAAAGCTAGGAGTTGGACTCTGTAAAAATGAGTGCAATAAGATAGGAACTGTTATTTATAGTGTTGGGCAGTGATTAAAATTTTTAATCGCGATTAATCGCATTGTTATGTGCAAAATTCAATAATGAGCTCAAAAGTAGTGTATTGCGTGTATTTGCTTTGCATACACTTTAAATAAATAAGGTGCTTTTTAACAGCAGTATTCCCTTTACATAGTAGCGTTAAAATAGTTCTTGTAAATCTCAACTTAAACATTAATGTAATCAAATCAAACATAAAACCAAAGCTATTTGTCACTGCCAGGGCATTAAAGTTTTATCTAGTTTATTATAGAAAAACAAGTTACCCTCAGAGTCCAGAGCCACGATCACAACATTATAACAGGCACCTTCCGAGCAACAACAAGTTAACATTTCTAAATCGGTTTTCTTTTTTATCTGAACAGATACCAGTAGAAACATTTTCTTTTATCAGGCAGCAGCATAAACAGTCTATGTTCAGTAGCAACTATTTGAGGGCTAATATTTTTTCCAAAAAACACAGTTTTCTGAAATGCGCATAAAGCAATGGTTTCACATATAAATCAACATAAAATGACTGTTTGCACGGTGGGGTGGCTGCCTGGCTGTCTTTGTGAGGCAGGTGCGCTGAGACGCAATATGGTTTGTACCTCCTGTCATCGTAAGTGTCTGTCTGCCCAGGCGAACGTTGCCATAAGTGCATCAGCTACACGACCGTGATCAGCACCACGATCAGCTGATGGCGGTATCTCACTTTCGTTTTCAATCTACATCTCCAGATCGCTTGCATCAAAATCGGAGTCTTGAAAATCAGAGTCCAATTCAGCGATAATACAAAAACAGTCATCCACGGATTATTTTGCTTTGAGCATTCACTTTGGTATTTCTCCACATGCCATTTTAGAAGCTGTTTGCTCTTCGCTACTCACGCATGCGCTGGGAATCGAGGTCAAATCAACAAAGCTAACTTGCCTTCTAGCAAAAGCGTATGGAAGAGCATTGTAACAAGAAGATCACTGATCTCTATTGATCACTAGCGAGACTGAGGCTTATAATAATAACTAGCGGGTGTTGCCCCATGCTCGCTTTGCTCTCCAGCCCCCGGGCCGGCGCTACACATTAACCACTTTGTGTTTCTGCCGCTTGTGTATGGGGATGCAGATGTACAATTTGAACAGATTGTTGTTTTCATGGGAATTGTTACATATGCATAATAGAACTAACTATTTTACATTACAGTGAGTAATTACTCATATTAAAAATAGTAAAACGTAATAATTTGAAAATTAAATTATGTTTCATGTTGCATTAGAGATATTCGTTGAGTTATACGATTTCATTCTGTTTGACTTTGAAATTAACACACAAATACTGTTTTACCTTTCTTGGTTACATTTTTCTTTCAACAGTAATTTGGAAGAATTTTGGAAGACCGGACAGTGTTAACAGTTGTAGATATTCTTTGGGATATTGTACGTTGATGTTTTCATCTTCCGCACAATCACCACCAAATGTTTCAGCATAGTCTATTGATATGCATTTAACCAATCTGGCTTGTAACCAATCAACAATTTTCACGTTAATTCGTTTGACTGCATTGTTTCTCAGTGCTAGGATTGCCCGTGTAGTCATTTCTTCAGTTGATAACCCTTTGGGATGAAATTCTTCAATAAGATTTGGATATAATACGTCTTCTTTATTTGGGATCTTAAAGTGAAGGAAACGTAAAAATTTATAATAGCTGAGAGAGCAGGAACTGTGTCTGACAAAAGCATTCACACGAATGAGAGGAGAGAGGTCCGTGTACGTGGTTGAATATGGTTGAGAGGAGGGTGGGACATGAAAAAATCTCTTGGAAATAGTCTTGTCTCGTCTTGTCTCAGAATTTTCTCTTATGATAGAGAGATAATAACAAAAACTGTGTTAACGTGCGATAAAATAATTGTCGCCGTTAATTAATTAATGTGTTAAAGCGATAATAACAAGTTAACTTGCCCAGTCCTAGTTATTTGCTAAATTTTTTTACATGATGTTTAAAAAGGATATTATGGAACATTTGGTTTGCACTGTTAGAAAATACAATCTGAAAACTTTTGCCTCTGCCTTGTAATGTAAGAAACTACATGCTGGTTAACTTTTGAATTTGAGTTGAAATGTTATAAAACACAAGTTGATAACGCTCTGTTGATCGTGATGTTGTTAAATACAGTAGCTAATACATCGAGAGGCTGTGACTGAGGCAGCGCTCATTACTACAGTTCTGTCTTGGGCCCTGATATGTATATGGCACCCTTGGCGACTACTAAAATCACACTGATCAACAAAGTTACACAGGACACAGCAAATTGTGGATCTGTATATTACTCAAAAGAAAGGATTTGCTAGGCATGTCACATTTTTATCCATTTTCAAATTTGGCTTACCCTCCTCATGTTCACAAGATGCACCATTGTTTCCACTTCAAAGTCAGTCGGCTAGGCTAGTCAGCAGTTGCCACTTTGTATGCATGCTGTGGTGCTGTGAACAGCTGTGTCACAGGATTTAATCAAGGGAATAAAGATATCTATTTATAGGCTTTACTTTCACTGTGTAAACAGTTATAAAAGATGGCACTTATCTTTGAGAAGAGGAAGTGTGGCAAAGAGGGCTCCAGTAAGTTGACTTTAGCAGCCACACAGCTGCATGCATCTCATGACAGGAGGAGAGAGGGAAGAGAGCAGCTCATACATCTTTATCCTGCAAGAAAACAAACATGTATTAGTAGAAAGAAGGAAAGCCAAAAGAGTTAAGGGATCTTGGGTAAAGTGTTAACAAGTATGTTTACTGGGGGAAAGAGAGAGTGAGGCGGATGGGAACGAGTGGGAACTCACTTAAGTTCTAGGAGAGGGAACATGGCGTTTTGGTGGGAGTTATAGTGTGAATCCTTATAAGAGGGAACATGCCACATGCAAAAGTTTGCTGACGACACTGCTATCGTGGACTGCATCTTGAGTGGGCAGGAGGAGGAGTATAGGAACCTAATCAAGGACTTTGTTAAATGGTGCAACTCAAACCACCTACAACTGAACACCAGCAAAACCAAGGAGCTGGTGGTGGATTTTAGGAGAACAAAGGCCCCTCATGGACCCCGTGATCATCAGAGGTGACTGTGTGCAGAGGGTACAGACCTTTAAATACCAGGCAGTGCACCTGGATGATAAATTAGACTGGACTGCCAATACTGATGCTCTGTGCAAGAAAGGACAAAGCCGACTATACTTCCTTAGAAGACTGGCGTCCTTCAAATCTGCAATAAGATGCTGCAGATTTTCTATCAGACGGTTGTGGCGAGCACCGTCTTCTACACGGTGGTGTGCTGGGGAGGCAGCGTAAAGAAGAAGGACGTCTCACACCTGGACAAACTGGTGAGGAAGGCAGGCTCTATTGTAGGCATGGAGTTGGACAGTCTGACATCCGTGGCGGAGCGACGGGCGCTGAGCAGGCTCCTGTCAATCATGGAGAATCCACTGCATCCACTGAACAGGATCATCTCCAGGCAGAGGAGCAGCTTCAGTGACAGACTGCTGTCACCGTCCTGCTCCACTGACAGACTGAGGAGATCACACCTCCCCCACACTCTGCGACTCTCTAATTCCACCCTTGGGTAAACGTTAACATTATATAAAGATATTGTCTGTTGTTATCACTCTTTAATTTAATATTGTTTTTATCAGTATGTTGCTGTTGGAGTATGTGAATTTCCCCTTGGGATTAATAAAGTATCTATCTATCTATCTATCTATCTATCTATCTACAGTGGTGTGAAAAGTATTTGCCCCCTTCCTGATTTCTTATTCTTTTGCATGTTTGTCACACAAAATGTTTCTGATCATCAAACACATTTAACCATTAGTCAAATATAACACAAGTAAACACAAAATGCAGTTTTTAAATGATGGTTTTTATTATTTAGGGAGAAAAAATCCAAACCTACATGGCCCTGTGTGAAAAAGTAATTGCCCCCTGAACCTAATAACTGGTTGGGCCACCCTTAGCAGCAATAACTGCAATCAAGCGTTTGCGATAACTTGCAATGAGTCTTTTACAGCGCTCTGGAGGAATTTTGGCCCACTCATCTTTGCAGAATTGTTGTAATTCAGCTTTATTTGAGGGTTTTCTAGCATGAACCGCCTTTTTAAGGTCATGCCATAGCATCTCAATTGGATTCAGGTCAGGACTTTGACTAGGCCACTCCAAAGTCTTCATTTTGTTTTTCTTCAGCCATTCAGAGGTGGATTTGCTGGTGTGTTTTGGGTCATTGTCCTGTTGCAGCACCCAAGATCGCTTCAGCTTGAGTTGACGAACAGATGGCGGACATTCTCCTTCAGGATTTTTTGGTAGACAGTAGAATTCATGGTTCCATCTATCACAGCAAGCCTTCCAGGTCCTGAAGCAGCAAAACAACCCCAGACCATCACACTACCACCACCATATTTTACTGTTGGTATGATGTTCTTTTTCTGAAATGCTGTGTTCCTTTTACGCCAGATGTAACGGGACATTTGCCTTCCAAAAAGTTCAACTTTTGTCTCATCAGTCCACAAGGTATTTTTCCAAAAGTCTTGGCAATCATTGAGATGTTTCTTAGCAAAATTGAGACGAGCCCTAATGTTCTTTTTGCTTAACAGAGGTTTGCGTCTTGGAAATCTGCCATGCAGGCGTTTTGCCCAGTCTCTTTCTTATGGTGGAGTCGTGAACACTGACCTTAATTGAGGCAAGTGAGGCCTGCAGTTCTTTAGACGTTGTCCTGGGGTCTTTTGTGACCTCTCGGATGAGTCGTTTCTGCGCTCTTGGGGTCATTTTGGTCGGCCGGCCACTCCTGGGAAGGTTCACCACTGTTCCATCCATCCATCCATCCATCCATTTTCTAACCCGCTGAATCCGAATACAGGGTCACGGGGGTCTGCTGGAGCCAATCCCAGCCAACACAGGGCACAAGGCAGGAACCAATCCTGGGCAGGGTGCCAACCCACCGCAGCCACTGTTCCATGTTTTTGCCATTTGTGGATAATGGCTCTCACTGTGGTTCGCTGGAGTCCCAAAGCTTTAGAAATGGCTTTATAACCTTTACCAGACTGATAGATCTCAATTACTTCTGTTCTCATTTGTTCCTGAATTTCTTTGGATCTTGGCATGATGTCTAGCTTTTGAGGTGCTTTTGGTCTACTTCTCTGTGTCAGGCAGCTCCTATTTAAGTGATTTCTAGATTGAAACAGGTGTGGCAGTAATCAGGCCTGGGGGTGGCTACGGAAATTGAACTCAGGTGTGATACACCACAGTTAGGTTCTTTTTTAACAAGGGGGCAATTACTTTGTCACACAGGGCCATGTAGGTTTGGATTTTTTCTCCTAAATAATAAAACCATCATTTAAAAACTGCATTTTGTGTTTACTTGTGTTATATTTGACTAATGGTTAAATGTGTTTGATGATCAGAAACATTTTGTGTGACAAACATGCAAAAGAATAAGAAATCAGGAAGGGGGCAAATAGTTTTTCACACCACTGTATCTATCTATCTAAAACAAAAAAGGGGATTGGCTGCAACAATCATGCAGTTGTTGTCATACATGAACATCTGAGGGTCACCTTTCAGGCTCAAGCCAGATGTGCAGTACCCCGTCAGACCACAAGGGGGTACGGTCTCTAACTATATTGTCTCTTGTCTCCCATGTGGCGCTAAGAAGACACCCACTGAGGGCAGCTAACCCCACCCAGCACTTCTGAAGCCCAATCTCTTCTGGTCAAGTACATATAAAGCTGCAAGCTTCCGGAAGGGAAGAAGGTGTCTCATTTCAGGAAAGTAGACCCTTGCTTGTTGGAGCTCCTGGAACTTGACCCGCATGTGAGAGTTGACTCTACTAAGAAAGCCATTCAAGCTAAAACAAACTTTTGTCACATCTTATTTCTGTTACGCCACCGCACTCATTTCTGTTTGTGTTTTGGACTTTGGCTATAAACATGGAGGACCGGTTGGCACCCCAAATTTTCATTGGGTCTCCTTTCTTACATACTTATACACTGTATAAAGGAGAATTTGAGAAGCTAGAAGGATGTCTTTCTGCCTGTATTTAGCTGCTAGAAAAGAACATCTGAGGGGGAGCAAAACCACATGAAGAGAAAGCCCTAAAATGCAGTAGTGGAGTTGCTTTTTCTTTTTTGTGGTTGTGTCATCGGGACTGTATTTTGTCCTTTGTTATTAATTGATGACGCAACACTGATTTTTGATTTTGTTTGTGTTTCATTCACTTTTAAAGGGGCACAGTTTTTTCACTTGCTGTGTCCCATTTATCTGTACCAATGATGCTTGGCTAATGAACTACTAGAAGTCCCAGGTAATTCATGCTGGGGTTGAGGGCATCATAGGTGTGGATTTTCTGATTTCAATCACGCAAAATCTTAATGGAGTGACATCACACAGACAAGGGCAGAAAATAGCATCAGTACTCCAAAGTTGTATTTATAAACCTGACAGCTTGTAGCTGTCCCTTCAGAGTGAGGAATATTGATTGAGATTGGCAGGTGGGTGGGGTCACTGCAAAAGCGTCATGTTAAAGTAACTATTGTCGTGTTAATGCAGCTTTTAATAGTGAAAAGAGTGCAAATGTATAGCTGAAGCGTTAATTTAACATAAAAGTACAGGGCATGAAAATCCCTCACACAATACATGGGAAGTTAGGGCCCTAGTCAGGAGCATCAGGTGAACGGCAGGAAGCAACCCTGCTGAGAGTTCAAGCCAATCACAGGGTGTGTCTGAGCACTCAGTCAAGTGGGGCTAAGTCAGAGTTTGGTTTCATTCCGCGCTTTTAGCATTCTTGATGTAATTCAGTCATGTAGCTGGACGACCGATTGCTGTGCTACTTGATGGGAAACAAGAAGGCAACTTTGCAACTCAGGCTGTTATGTGTCAACTAGTATGTATACCCTGGTTTATAAAGGATTTTGTCATTTCAAAATAATAATACATAATTATTATATTTCATCTGTTTTATTATGTAAATTATGTTGCCATTTTTTTATTTCAACATTACTTAATTCTATTTTGTGTATCTGTGCCTTTAAGATCAGATAAGGTTATACTTTATTTGTACCCAAGGGGAAATTAAAATTTGCAGAAGCTCAAAAAATGATATATACATATACACAAACACATTTTATATATAATACATATATATTGTGGCGGATGGCTGGAGCCCTGACCCGACCGAGACGCCCAGAGTATGGAAGGACCGAGGGAGAGAGTATTTTCTGGAGAGTTTCTTCCCCGGGCCGACATGGCCAGCCCCCTTGTTTTCGAGCAGGGCCACAGGTCATGAGCATGGGAGCTCAACCTTACTGGGGCCTGTGGCAGTCACAAGAAGCTCGTTGGGCACCTGGAGTCCTTTCTGAGTGCCGTATAAAGGGAGCCAGTCCCCACCATTCAATGGCCAGAGTTGGGAGGAAGAGGACAAAGCCTGAGGAGGAGAGGAGACTGGTGGAAGAGAAGGGACTGGATTGTGTTGTGTGTTGGTGATTTGTACACTCTAAATAAACCATGTGCTGGGTACAAAACCTGCCTGTCTGTGTCAGGGTTGGCTTCACAGTATATATTTATACAGTAAATATAGAAGTATACATGTTTATGCACTACTCAAAAAACATCACAGTCTAATACCAAGTCAGTTAAGTTTCAGGGATATCAGTCTATTCAGTTAGGAAGCATAAGTGATTGTGAATCAGCTTCACCTGCTTTGGTGCAATGACAGTGACAACTGGTGCATTGGAGAGGTCACATCAAGACAGCCCCCAAAACGGGAATGCCATTGCAGATGGTGGCCACAGACACTTGCTTTCTCCTTATCCTTCTGACTGATTCTTCCCTAGTTTTGAGTTTTGCCAGTGTCCTTGTCACTACTGGTAGCATGAGGAGGTACCTGCAGCTGATTCAGGTTTCACAGGTAGTCCAGTTCCTCCAGGATGGCACATCTATACATGCTGTCACAAGAAGGTTGGGTGTTTCTCCCCGCATGGTATCAAGAGCATGGAGGAGATACCAGGCCATTACACAAGGAGAGTTGGACAGGGCCAGAGAAGGGCATCATCAAAGCAGCAGGACTGGTATCTGCTCCTTTGTGTGAGGAGGAACAGGAGGAGCACCACCAGAGCCGTACAAAACGCACACCAGTAGGCAGCTGTTGGTCATGTTTTTAGCCAAACTGTCAGAAACAGACGCCATAAGGATGGCATGAGGGCCCGACCACCTTGAGTGGGATATGGGCTCACACCGCATCACCATGCAGCTCTATTGGCATTCACCAGAGAATATCACAATTGGCAGCTCTGCCATTTGTGCCCTGTTCTCTTCACAGATGAAAGCAAGTTTACACTGAGCACATGTGACAGACATGAGAGAGTCTGCAGATCTGTGGTGAACAATATGCAGCCTGCAATATCATCCAGCATGACTTGTTTGGTGGTGGGTCAGTGATGGTCTGGGGAGGCATATCCTTGGAGGGATACTCAGACCTCCACGTGCTAGGCAATGGTATCATTACTGCTTTTAGGTACCAGGAAGAAATCCTCACAGCTGCTGTCAGACCTTATGCTGGTGCAGTGAGACCTGGGTTCCTCCTAGTGCAGGACAATCCCCGGCCTCTGACAACTAGAATTTGTAGGCAGTTCCTGGATGATGAAGACAAGACCTGAATCCAATTGAGAACCTCCGAGATGTTATGTATCAGTGCATCCAATGGCATCAAGCAGCACTATAGACGTCCAGGAGCTCACTGATGCCCTAATCCAGGTCTAGGAGGAGGTCCCTTAGGACACCATCCGCTGTCACATCAGGAGCATGCCCAGACGTTGCTGGAAGTACATACAGGAAACGTGGTGGCCATACACACTACCGAGTCACATTATGAGTTGCCGTGATGAAATTCATACAAGTTGGATCAGCCTGTGATTGCAATTTTTGACTTTTATTTTCGGTGTGTCGTTGAATCAACTTTGGTTTCCATTGACCGTTGTTACATCATTTTGTTCTCATCCAATTACACAGTATTACTCAGTAATGATTTTCCACTTGAATATTTTAGTCACTGAGACCCAACATGTGATTTGTGTTCCCTTATTTAGTTTTTATACCCCACTTTACGTTTAAGCTACATTCCTTGTATTTTAGGTTGGAACCCCCCGAAAGGCGTGGCCACCCTGATGTCACTGCTGCTGGGTCCTCCAGGTCAGAGAGACAGACTCAGCAGTGGATCACTGCATTTGGAAGATGTTGTTTTGTGAGTATTGCTTTTTCTTTGAATTCTCTGTTTTTTGTGATTTGTTTTCTTCTGTATTTAGATTTTGTTTTCTGATTGTGGATTGGCGTTGTTTGTGTTGGATTGCCTTTTTAACTAAATCCTTCTGCCCCCTTTGTGTCTTTTTTTCTATTTTTTGTTAGTAAATCATCAATTTAAAAAGATTTCTGTTTGGACTCTTTACAAGCTAGAGTTTTACAGTTTTCTCTCTTTTGCAACACATTTTGACATATGTTTGGGCCTTTGACTGTACGTTGAACTTTTAAAGCCAGATCTCCATTTTGGACCTGAGCCGGCCTAAGCTTGCTGGTAGTAAGTAGATGGTGACTGGCTGTCTATGGGTGAGGCTACATCAGGACAGGCCAGTAAAGATCCCAATCTGGTTTGTGTCTCATTTTTGAAGCCTCACAACTGCTTTTGCCATGTCTAGAACTCCAACATACATCAGCAATCTTGTGGCCTGTTGGACTTTTAAATAGCACAAGCGGCGATCCTCCTGGTGCAGCATCAGGTGGCCCTGGGTCCCTAGGCTCAACACACAAAGGATAGTGCACATAATTAGAAGTATAAAAGTACAGAAAGTGACAGTATACAATTACCAATCAAAACAATAAAAGCATCAAATAAATTGTTGCCACTTGCTGGAAATCTCCTTACCCAGTCTTCTCAGAAATTATCTTTCTTTAATCTTACCTTACTTGAACGTTTGGTGGCGCAGATTGATGGATCATCTGGCTCCAATATAGGGAAGTGGCAGGCTACTATGCACTTGGTTTGGAGCTGGCTAGTGTGGGGTCTGCTACATACCCCCTAATCTTCATCCTTAATTTTCCTCTTTTCTTATTTCCTTTCTCCCCTCCCGCTTATATGCAGTCCTGCTCATTGCCAGAGTTGACAAACATCACACCTCATTTTTCATAGCAGGTAGTCAGTACTTTTAGACTTGAATGATCTAACGGCACTAACAGTGCCCCTTTGTGAATATGTCAGAGCACGCGCACTTTTACTTTCATTAATGGCACCCATTGGATAACGGTAATCACTCAGTATCATCAAAATTTTTTTTTGTGATCAACTTCTTATTCAGTAAAGACAGATTGACAGCATATCATGACCTTCCCCCTCAGTTTTACTTTCATTAATGGCACCCATTCATTATCACCACAGTTTGATGACCCACTGCTATATAAAATATATTTTTTTGGGGTAAATTCAGGGCTATGGGCCAATAGGAGGGTGGGGGATGTCACACACATGCACTTAGGAGGCAGTCAACAAGCCCTGAGGTGAGTGATATAATACAAGATAAGGGGTTGATTAGGGGTACTGATGTCTCTCTCTTTCTCTCTCTCTCTCTACAGAACAAAGAAGATAAACAGTAAATACACTCACTCACCGACAACACATCCGATCTCAGAAAATGACTCCATACAGACAACTCCATATGTGATGACGTTACCTGTGGCTCCACAGGATGATGTCACATCCGGTCCACCTTTGATGATGTAACTTCCAGCTCACTGTGATGACGTCACTTTTGGTCCATCTCTGATGACGTCATTTCCGACTCATTGTGAAGATGCCACTTTCGGCCCATCTCTGATG
The DNA here is from genome assembly GCF_016835505.1 of Polypterus senegalus. Taxonomy (NCBI): domain Eukaryota; kingdom Metazoa; phylum Chordata; class Cladistia; order Polypteriformes; family Polypteridae; genus Polypterus; species Polypterus senegalus. Next base: position 76,601,776 of record NC_053169.1, on the reverse strand, counting down.
ATGTCACTTCTGGCTCATTGTGATGATGTCACTTCCGACTTCTGGTGATATCACTTTTGGTTTTATCATCATTTCCTCACAACTCATTTTCTGCAGCCATTTTGTATAAAAATGATAATTCAACTCCTGTACTCTGTCAAATGTTTTGGTTTTTTCATCCAATATTGACACAATTTTGCTTCTTCTTTGACAGATATTACATATGGCAATTCCCCAACTCTTTTTGCAGTTTTATGCGTGATTTATTCTTATTAAAGGGGATTGTTGTTGTTGCACTCTATTGTTATGATCTGTTCTTTTTTCAGTGGTTCAGTGGTGTATTGTTTGTGCTTACTAAACTTAAAAGAAAAATGTATTCTTGTACCGATGAGTCAGAAGGCACCATAGAGCGTTCACATGTAATTCTTATCTCTCTATTACAAAAAAAATCCTGGGAGGGACTAGAGAAATGAGACGTGATCTTCTTGGAAGACAATTTGACGTCCTGCAAGAGACACTTTAACGTCACATGAGACAAGGCAGTGAGACAACATTTAAAACAAGTTCATGGACATCTAACCAAGCAGTTGTTGGAATGCTTTTGGGGGACAGACATCATGTGCTCCCAGCTCCAGGAAACAACAACAAGCAACAAGCAGAACACGCAGCTTGTCAGCAGCAGCAGAGTGAAGCCAGCAGATGATCTCCTTAGCATGCATTCAGCAAACCCCCGTTCACACCACAAGCGGCAGAGACCCGAAGTGGCAAAAGGACAGCTGCTGTACAGGCTTTGAAACGATTGACGCAAAGTACGACAAGCAGAAAATGCAGCTCACCAGCAGCAACAAGCCAGCAGATGATGTGAGTGCAACTCCTTAGCGTGTGTTCAGCACCAAAACCTTCACAACGCGAGTGGCGGAAACACAAAGTGGCAAAAGGACAGCTGCTATACAGGCTTTTAAATGATTGACGAGCAGCATGACAAAAAGAACACGCAGCTCGCCAGCAGCAGCAGAAAGACAACAGATGATCTGACGGCATCTCCTTAGCGTGAGTTCAGCCGCCCCCCCTTTCACAACGTGAGCAGCGTTATACGACCTGTGAGAAAGAGATTTAACCACGCCCAGGGCCGCAAATAAAGGATAAGTATTGTTTTTACGAAAGTTTTAAAGTAAAAGTGAAGATAATGCATATGTAACAATTCCCATGAAAATAATAATCTCTTTAAATTGTATATCCGGTAAACCAAACCCGGGGGTGGGCGAGCGAAGTGAGCAGGGGGCGGAGCCCCCTTAGTGAACATAAAAGAAGAATAATGTAACAAAAATACATAGACTCATAGTCAGTAGAATAAAGCATGATGGTTTCTATCGTATATCCTCTGAAGCATTTCATATTAACTACACAGGAAACTATTTTAATTGTTGTATATTAATTTTGTTACAAATATTTTAAAATTCTCCACAAATGAAATAACATTTGTGCCATTATACTTTGTGATTTTAATGTTAATTGTTTAAAATGAAACAGGCTCCTTATCAGCCACTTAAGATTATAAAAGGAAGCATAACAAGTGTGCAGGAACTCATGAGACTTCCCAGACATCTCAGAATCCTCTTGAAGATGAAGGAGAGTTTAACACAAATACAGGAAACAATTTTTCCATGAAATGACAAGGTCACTGAAGGTTGGAGCCAAAAAACACACAAAAAAGAAGCAAAGAAGAATTTGAACTGAGCCTTTGCAGCACATTCTAGGAAATGTTTCTGCTGGTGAAATACTCTGCAGAGAAGGATTTAGATGTGCCCAAAGCTGAAATCTAGTCAGACATTTTTGGCTCAGAGAAATTAAGGATACGACTCAACAATCTGTGAGGGTGATTAAATGTGAAACAATTCTTCTTCCGTTATGCTTGTGTTGCTTTTACTCAGCTTCTTTACATCTTCACGTATACTGTATGTTGCACAAATGAAACTAGTAACTGTTGGCTCTTTGTGGTTGAACAGGCCACCTCAGCCGCTGGACTGCAGTATTGGTGAGATGAGTTGAAGAATGAAGTATGAGTGGCGCTGCCAGGATGGGCTTGAGCACCCACAACTGTATGAATCAGGTTTTGAGACGCTTTATGCCAGCATGCATGTTTTTGTGATGCTTAGATGAGATGATTTCCAAAAGAACCACTGATTTTAAAAAATGATTCTGTTGTACACATGGGTCCACAATGTACATAACTTGTTATTTGCTCACTTTGCTCCTTTATTGTTCCTCTTCTGAAATTCTGAGTAACAAATGAAACATTATCATTATTGTTTTGGGGTGGGGCGGCTCAGCGGGTAGCACTTTGTCCTGGATTTAAAACTTGCACCTGGACAGTGCCAATGTGGAGTGTGCCTGTTCTTTCTGTGTCTTTGTGGATTTTCTTCAGATACTCCACTTTTCTTCCTACGTCACCTAAAGATGTGCCGCTCACCCTAGCTAGTAATTACCAATCGGTTCCATGTGAGTGTCAATTTAGGTGTATGAGTGTGTGGGCCCTGTGAGCGACTGGCATCTTGTACAGGGATGGCTTCTGCCTTGCACCAGGTGCTGCTGGGATAGACTTGGTCCCCCACAACTCTGAATTGAGAACGTATGATATATATGGACATGTGTTAGCTCAGTCTCACTCTGACACTTCTGTTTATTACTGTTTGTTGTTAGGAAGCAGAATGCTTTTTTGGACTTCTGACCATCTTACTTCCTGGATCTCCACACACAGGAACAGTGTGACAAGGACCTTGTTCATCCACTGCCAGTAAAACCTGGATGTGAAATCACTTGAAAACTGGCAATTCACAAACTCACAATTGACGCTGTTTTTAGCATAGTACATGCCACACAAAAATGTAAACATTTATGTGGAGGATTGTATGGAAAATAAAAGAAATCAAGCACATCTGAATTGTGTTGATGCTGCTCTGAATACAAATGAAATGTTGTTTGTTTCAGCCGAGATGGGGCACTAATGGCACTTTGTGACTCCGGGCCATGCGGATGAGCTGAAGACAGTAGCAGAGCCATGTCAAGTAAGCAACATTCCAAATGTATTTTCTTTTTACTACAAAATAAAGAAATGCCATAATGTTTGGGACAGTTTAAAATTACAGATCAGACAATTCAGATGTATATTAAAGTACACATTGCAGACTTTCATTTATGGGTTGTGACAAAAGCCGCTATACCAGCGTTCAACCCGGCACACATAGATGCAGGAGGCACACTGATAAAACAAATAAATGTTTTTATTTTCTTTTTTGCCTGTGGGCAACGCCTTCCCCGTTCCCACAGGCACAACACAGTCCCAGTAAGCACAAGCCCACATAATTCTTCTTCTCTCTCCACCACTCCTCTCTGGCAAGATTCGTCTCCCTCCTCCCGACTCTGGCTCCCAGAGTGGTGGCTGCTGGCTCCTTTTATAGCCCACCCGGAAGTGTTTGATGGCCCATTTCCGGTTGCACTTCTGGGTGTGGCAGAAGAGCCACCCACACGGGCTCAAGAACCACTATTACGCCCCCTGGTGGCACCCCCGGATCCCAACAGGGTTGTAGAGAACTCCATTTCCCATGGAGCCCTGCGGGAATCCGAAGCACCACTGCCAACCAGGGTGGCTGCCATCTAGTGTCCTGGGGATGGTACTGTTCAGTCCCTGCTTGTTTCCCTGGACCATATAAAGAAGAGGCGTCCCAGCCGGACAAGGGCCCTGGCCATCTGTCAAAGGGTATTTGCATTCATTTTGGTTAAAGTGTGTAGAAATTACAACTCTTTTTCCACAGGAATTCCCATTTCAGGACACCAGCAATGACAATTATATTAAAGCAGTCACATTTAGGATTATGTTGCATATCCCTTGCATGCAATGATCTTATCTGGTGATGCTCTGTCAAGCCTCTAATGCAGCCATCTTCAGCTCCTGTTTATTGTGGATGACTTGTCCCCTTAAGTTTTCTCTTCCGTATATGGAAGTCCTGCTCAGATGGAGTTAAATCAGGTGATTGGCTTGGCTATTCAAGTAGTTTCCATTTTATAGCTTTAAAAACTCTTGTGTTGTCTTTGGGATCACTATCAGGCTGTAGGAAGAAGCTCCTCCAATGAGTTTAGAGGCATTTACAGGAACTTGAGCAGCTCAGATGTTTCTACACACCTCAGAATTCACTGTGCGACTGCCATCAGCAGTTCCATCATCAGTGAAGAGAAGTGTGCCAGGACCTGTGGCAGCCATACATGCCCAGGCCATAACACCCCCAGCACCCTGTGTAACAGATGAGGTGGTCTGCTTTGGATCTCAGGCAGTTCCTTTTCATCCCCACACTTTACTGTTGTCATCACTCTGATCAGGTTCATCTTTGTCTTGTCTGTCCAGAATTCTGTAGGCTGTTTTAAGTACTTTTTTGTAAACTGTAATCTGGCCATCCTGTTTTTGTGGCTTACTAGGGGTTTGTATCTCACAGTGTGGCTTCTGTATTTCAGTTCATGAAGTCTTCTGCTGACACAGCCATGTCTGCCCCATGACGACTGTGTATGATCCGTCAGACAGGCGTTTGGGGCTTTTTCTTTGCCACAGCGAGGATTCTTCTGTCATCAGCAGTAGAGGTCTTCCTTGGCCTACCAGTCCCTTTGTGATTACTGATCTCACCAGTGTGTTATTTCTTCTTCATGATATTACAGATAGTTGATTTAGGCCATCCTAAGGTTTTACTGATGTCTTCTTGCTTTTCAGCCTCATAATGGCTTCTTTGACTTTCATTGGCACTACTTTTGTCCTCGTGTTGAACAATGGTTTCTACAAATTCCAAAGCATAGAAGCAAGCCGGGGTATCTTATGAAGCCATGAAACCCACCCACGGAGCAATCACAGACACCTGTGACACCAATTGTCCCAAACATTATTATAGTGCCTTGAAATGGGGGGAATTCGGGGGATCCACATAGAAAAAAAAATGTCTACATGGTGTGAATGCGATGTATGGAAAAACCTTTAAATCAAAGCCTGCAATGTGCAACTTAAATCAAGTCAAGGTTATTTGATTTGAAATTTTAAACTGTGAATCAAAAGTGGTAAATCAAGGACAAATGTGCCTTTGGCCCAAATGTTATGTAGGGCACTGTAGTTTACTGGTCATCACTCTCCTTCATTTCCTGAAGTGGCCATTGCTAGGACTTAAGGATTTAGGATCCTTATTTTATATTCACCATTTCTTTTTCCATCCATCCATCCATCCATTATCCAACCTGCTGGAGCCAATCCCAGCCAGCACAGGGCACAAGGCAGGAAACAAACCCCGAGCAGGGCACACACACACACACACACACACACCAAGCACATACTAAGCACAATGTAGAATCGCCAATGCACCAAACCTGCATGTCTTTGGACTGTGGGAGGAAACCCACGCAGACACGGGGAGAACATGCAAACTCCACATGTCATAAATATGTTTTAGCCTCACACCTGTCTTAACTTGGAAATAACACGAACATTCAGTTAGAATTTCAGACTACGTTCATGCTGGTCACAGCACACAAACAACTTTAACTTGGGACAGGCCAGTATCCTCCGATAAAGAAATGCTGCTTTTACACTTTTATAGCTTTTGATATCAGTGATCACTGCCCCCCATGATACTGACTGGACCTTGCACTGTCCTTGTTTGGCTGATTTCATTCTGTGTATGGGTTAACGCTGCGGCCTCACTAGTCCAGCTCCGCAGGTCCGATTCACACACCCCGTTCTCAACCCCAGGAAATTTGTCCATTCTCCTTTTGTTTATGCTGGCTGTTCTCAGGCTGCTACAGTTTTTCTTAACTTACTCCCTTATAGCCCTTGGCATAATGCCCAGAAAACACTTCACAGATGGCCTTATGAAAAGGTCAAAGCACAGTTCTGAGTAACAGTGAAATAAATCGTCTTCCCTGGATGAGTCACAGCACCTTGTACAATGGGAATTTAAGAACAAAACACTGACATATTTTAATCAACTTCCTCTGCACCCTGCAACCCTGAATTGGATTAGCCAGGTCTGAGAAGGTTACGTTATACATGTTGTTATTTTTAATAGGTGCAGAAATACCTATTGTGGCATCCAGCCATGCTGAGGTATTAAACTCTGCAGTAATTATCCATATGTTTAAAAATGGTTGTTTTATTAAATCAGTAACTTGTGGATGACTGAATCACTTATCCATAAATTCAGAAAAAACTGAAGATTTTCTTAGTGGATAAAACAATTTGCAAATAGTAGGACAATACTCTTAACACAGAATTTTTGAACTAAACAGAATCCATATGAAATTTAGGTGCTATCATTGACACCGGTCTAACCTTTAGTTGTTCCACTTCCCCGTGGTCATCAGAGGTGACTGTGTGCAGAGGGTGCAGACCTTTAAATATCTGGGAGTGCAGCTGGATGACAAATTGGACTGGATTGCCAATACTGATGCTCTGTGTAAGAAAGATCAGAGATGACTATACTTTCTGAGAAGGTTGGCATCCTTCAACATCTGCAGTAAGATGCTGCAGATGTTCTACCAGACGGTTGTGGCGAGTGCCCTCTTCTACGCGGTGGTGTGCTGGGGTGGCAGCATAAAGATGAAAGACGCCTGGACAAACTTGTTAAGAAGGCAGGCTCTATTGTAGGATTAAAGTTGGACAGTTTAAAATCTGTGGCAGAGCGACGGGCATTAAGCAAACTCCTGTGAATCATGAAGAATCCACTGCATCCACTTAACAGTGTCATCTCCAGGCAGAGGAGTAGCTTCAGTGACAGACATTTGACACTGTCCTGCACCACTGACAGACTGAGGAGATCGTTCCTCCCCCACACTTTGCGACTCTTCAATTCCACCCGGAGGAGTAAATGCGAATATTAATTTTATTTTAATTCTTTTCATTTTTATTACTATTTAATTTAATATTGTTTCTTTGTATCAGTATACTGCTGCTGGATTATGTGAATTTCCCCTTGGGATTAATAAAGTATCTATCTATCTATCTATCTATCTATCTATCTATCTATCTATCTATCTATCTATCTATCATATAGTGCGTTTTCTATCTATCTATCTATCTATCTATCTATCTATCTATCTATCTATCTATCTATCTATCTATCTATCTATCTATCTATCTATCTATCTATCATATAGTGCGTTTTCTATCTATCTATCTATCTATCTATCTATCTATCTATCTATCTACAGTATCTATCTATCTATCTATCTATCCACACTAAGACTCGCTTTCTCAAAATTATAAATGATTCGTAACTAAGAATAAGGCAATTTGTCAATGTCTGGAGTATAGAAGTGTTACTTCATTGATTTGTATCAACCAGAATGGACTACTGGACTGCTTCACTCTCAGAATATCAAAATTAAACTATTACACTTCTATGGTTAATTCAAATTAAATGTAGCGAGGATCATACCGAGAAGTATGCAGCACAGCTACGTAACCAAAAGTCTGTCCATTAGCTTCTAGATGGACCTCTAGCTAATTTTATAAATAGCCCTTTTGACATTCTAACATGAGAGGCTACTTTTATGGTGCTCTGCTACACTGCGAATGATGCTAATAATCCAGAAGCCTCAACCAAAGTGTTTTCTTCCTTAAAATACATAAAGAAAGAATACATAAAGGAGAACACAAAGTACAAACAAGACCAAAGAACAAAAACTGAACCCTGTGACCACCGTGGATCTCAGCAACCCCGTCCACATAGTTGAACACTTTCATAATTTCGCCTGTTTTCTTGTTTTTTTACGTTCATGTTTTTTGTATTATTTGTAATTTTGCCCTGGTCCATTTCTCATTAATACCTGCTTAGAGATTCCAGCTGTAACCTGAAAGCCCTAGTTAAAGGTCTTGCTGCTTTATCTTGGGGCTGAGGCATTACCTGTTATGCCTGCCTGAAAAGCATGTGAAAGAATCATAGGCTGTAACTTACCACACACTGTATGAGTTCAGGTTGAGGAAGAGGGCCGCAAAGATCATTGCTGATTCAACTCACCCAGAGCAACACCTGTTCCAAAGACTTCCCTCTGGTAATCATCTACGTACAATGAAAATTAAAACAACACGTCACCTAAACCGTTTTTCCCCACATTCAGTTATTCTGAATAAACAGGTCTGAGCTCCTACTCAGCATCTACTGTATGTGCTGTATTCCTGCACACTGGTCTGCCTGGACATTTTTTATCCTACTATCTCTTCATGTTTAAGTATTGCCCTTGTTTTCCTAGTTCTATAAGATTCATGAATATTTTACTAGATGACAATGCATAATCTATGGGAGGTTCCTATAACCCCCGTAAATAGAATTGTATTGGTATATTCTTGCCATTTCTAAGGGTAAACAATATTCTTCAGTTAGTGACAACCTTGCCATGAGTAAGGTGTGGAAGTTTTAAACCGTGCCAACCGGCCTACGGGCCTTTTGAGTGTGAAGTAACTCGTAAAACAGCACTTATTTAAGTGTTGAACCGTATGCTTAAGGCAGGGGTGCCCAGTGCTCAATCGACCGGTAGATAGATCGCGTTGCATTCAAAAAAAAAAAATTTTAAACGTTAGTCTATCTCCTATATATCCTCCTATATATCCTCCTATGGCGTTTGCCACTTGATTGACATACAGGGCGGCCAGTCTGAGATCTCTCTTCTTCTCACACACTGGTCATCCCGCATGCACAATCAAATGCGCGAGGT